>NC_045445.1:42412481-42557890 GCF_002776525.5 Piliocolobus tephrosceles | reverse complement strand
ACAAAAAAAAAAAAAAAAAAAAAAAAAGAAAGAAATTATTAGTGGAAATTAAGATTGCAAGGTAAAATAAGGTTGAATATCATCATGAGGAGTTTCTATCTGATGAGAAGTACCCCAGAAGATTTTAATCAGAGAAAAGCCACAACAAAAGCTGTGATTTTAGAATGACTAATAGAGATTCAAAATGCAGGTTCGAAGAGAGCTGTGCTGAATAAAAGTCCCATCTCTGCTATGCATTAACTCTGTGACATTGGTCAATTTCTTTAAACGTTCTAATGGATACATTATAATCACAGTTATTTATAGGGTACAATTTGATGTTTCAATACACATATCTGTTGTAAAATGATCAAATCAAATAGCATATTCATCACATGATTTATTTATCATTTATTTGTGGTGAGAACATTAAAAAACCTATTTTCTAGCTATTTTGTAGCATGCAATAAAGTGTATAACTACCCACCATAGTTACTCTACTGTGCAACAGAACACCAGAACATATTCTTCATGTCTAATAGTAACTTTGTACTCATTCGCCAACCCTTCTCCATTTTTCCCTTCCTTATCCCCTCCCCAGTCTCTGGTAACCACTGTTATACTGTCTATTTTATGAGACTTTTTTTTTGTTTAGATTCCACAAGTCCCTTGTAAAACATGTGATTTGCAAATATTTTCTATCATTCTGTCAGTTATCTTTTCACTTTCTTGATTGTTTCCTTTGAAGCATTAATGTTTTTAATTATGAGAACATCCCATTATTTATTTCTTCTTTGATTTCTTGTGCTTTTGGTGTCATATCTAAGAAACTTCTAATCCAAGATCAAGAAGATGTGCATCTATGCTTTCTTCTAACAGTTGTGTAGTTTTAACCTGTATATTTAGGTCTGTCATCCATTTTGAGTTAATTTTTATGTATAGTGACAGGTTGGGGTTCAACTTTAATCATTTTTATGTGGATATTCTAGTAGTCCCAGTACCATTAGTTAAAAAGATGATTTTTCCCCCATTGAATTGTCTTGGCATTCTTGAGAAAAATCAGTTAACCAAAAATGTAAGTTTTTATTTCTCAGCTCTCAATTCTGTTCCATTGATTGTATATGTGTCTATATCTATATCCTATGCCAGAACTCACTGTCCTGATTACTATGGCTTTGTAGTAAGTTTTGAAATCGAGGTATAAGTCTTCCAAACTTTGTTCTTCATTTTCAAGACTATGTTGACTCTTCTGATTTCCTTGCATTTCCATATGAATTTTATAATCAACTTCTGCAAAAATAAAGCAGCTACAATTTTGATAGAGATTGTTTTAAATCTGTAGGTTGCTTTGAGGAATATTGCCATTATAGCCATGTTAGGTCTTCTAATCCATGAACATGGGATGCTAGGGCAAGTCATTTAACCTGCCTGGTTTCACCTGCTTTATTTCTCAAATGGGAAGAACAATAGTCATTGTATGTTACAGGATTTTTTACATGATTTTTTTACCTGAAAATTGCAAGAAAAACTCTCTTGAAGTGGGGGATATAACACAAGTATAAGGGATTATTTATGACAGCATTATAGGAATCAGTATAGCCTCTTGATGCCATAACTCTAGAGCATTAAAAACATTGGCTTATGTTTGTTTGTTCCAAAATTAGTTTCATTTCTTTAAAACCACAACTTTTATTTCTTAAGTGCCTACTGCATGGTTGGTGCCACAGTATGCTCCATGGCATAGAGATAAAGAGTATTGGCTCTAGAGCTAAACTACCTGCTTTCAGTTCCCAGTTCTACCACCAGATTTAACCTTAGACAAGTTACTTGTATCTCTGTCACTCAGTCTTCTTGTTTGATAAATGAAGATCATAATACTGTAGTACCTACTTCAAAGGATTCTTGTGAAAACTGAATAAATTAATTCATATAAAGCACTTAGAAATGTGCCCAAAACATTGTCAGAACTTAGTAAGTGTCGATCATCATTATAACACCATATAGAAATATGTGAGGGCTCTACATCCAGTGGTATTTATAATCAAATACATATGAAATAGGCTGTAACCTCTCGGTTTGCATGATTAGAGTCAGTTGGGCATTTGCTTGAAGGTAGAGTACCCTCTTTAAAGAAACTAGACTTACATGGAGATTCTCACACAATAAAATGGGGACTACAATTTCCCTGGCTGGATATATGAATAAATAAAATTGCTTTTAAAATACATTTGACATTTTGCAATGTAAAGCCCTTCTTAGGTGTTTAAACAGAAAACATGCGGGTTGCTTGGGATAACTGTTTTGTGAGAAACAAGTGTAGCAACGTTGCATCATTTTTTTCTGTTGGTGTCTATTCTGCTCTTAGGTTTCACTTATTAGAAACAGCTAGGGAAGAGTCAGAACTGTATATGCACATCTCTGCTGTGTCCATCTCCAGACCCCTTAGGGACAGTCTGATCTCTGGCGGCATCTGGTTCTAGGGCAGTTGTGTTGGGTTGATGGCTAGTAAAGCACTCTGCCTACTGCTAGTCTTCTCAAAGCTTGAGCTTAGGAAAATCATCACTGAAGCCGCTTCAGTTAGGAACAAACTGGGAATCACAGCATCCAACATTGTAACAGCCTGAAAAAGACACAGAGCAATTTCTCTTAGAACCAGAGAATCTGGTTCTAAGAAAGTGGATTGCAGGGGCTTTTGGCAGGCCATGTGGATCTTAGTTCATTCCTCAGTCTATAGGAAGCCCTACAGCAAAACCATTTAGGATAAACTGATGTGTAGCACCGACCCCTTCATTCTCTGCTCTTTATTTAGTCCATTTTCTAAATCAAGAGAAATAGGCTTTAGGACACTTGAGCAAATGGAGTTTGGGGGTTAAAGCCCTAAATAGGAAATCTCCCCTCCACAAATCTCTCATTACCAAGCATGGAAAACTTCAGAAACAAAAGGGCATGGGAGAGAAAGCCAAATAGCAACAGATCCCTTGTGCCAGCCAAGTGTTGCTTAGCAAAGCAACCTGGGTATTGGATGTGGGTACAGTCATGTGGAAGTGGTAGAATGAGTAAGTCAAAGGCAAGGAAAGCTAATAGCAGCCTTATAGTTCAACCTTAGAGGAAACCTATGATGGTCTTATGAATATTTGAGACACTCTAATGGAATGATTTCCTCTATTTGCTGCTTATAATAATTAAAAATAATTCATGAATCCAAATGATAATAAGTATTGGTCAGAGCTTGATGTGAACCCTGTAAAGAATTGCATTTGTTTCTTTTAAAATTTAGAATTGTGCTCTCAACCTCCTTGTTCTCATCTCCCCAGTTCTGCTCTCTAGTTGGCCTTTGTTTTATTTCTTTCCACCAAAATGCTTTTCCATCCCCCATTTTTAAAAGTTCAGCTTCTATTCTTCCTGCTCATCAGAAAATATATGTTCTTTATGGTGCAGATTCACCTAAATATGAGGAGGAAGTCAATCTGATTGAACTAATTCAAAGGTAAGGTAGGGATGATTGAAAATTCTTGAGTAATCATGGGACTCTGAATTTTAAAAGAAGATCAGTTTCCTCCAAATTAATTTCTAATATTGGGAAAATTTTGAACTAAGTCATTTGATGAACGTTTTTGGAAGAAAGGTTTGGGAGAGGGAAGGGGTCTCATGATGTCCGTATTGTTTTGCCCACACTGTTTTGGCTACATTCTAGTTGTAAAGTCACCTATGACAGGAAGTATGGTCACAACTTCAAAAAGCCTATACACTCAGAGGTATGAGGCCTTGAAGCATTAGATTTTAAATGAAAGTGAGAATCAGAGGTTTGAAAGTTGTTTATTGGGTCTCTGTGGAAATTCCTAGTTTGCATCTCCTTGGAGGCAAATTTCTCTCTTTGTTTTATACCCACAAGTCAGTCTGACAAAGGCCCCTGATACTTTCTGCCGTGGAGTTTTCTTACTGAGAAGGTAGTAGGTAGAGGTGAGTGAGTAGATGGGCATTGAAATGGAGTTTAAAATTTGGGATGCTCTAAACTAATGCGGAAAGAGAGAGAACCCCTTGATATCCTTCAGCTTCAGTTGACCAAGTAGATGGTATGTTTTTTTGCCCTCTTAATTTAACAGTTGGTGAAATTCAGTCTTGGGCCGACACACCCTTGTGAGAAGGGCTTGCATTGCTTCACAAGCAAATTTATTGCAGATGACAAGCAACAGATCCTGCAGTGAGGTTCCACCTGACCGGGCAGTGACTGATTTACAGATGCTTGGTTCTGCTTGAGCTTTGGAAGCACATTTTTTATTCTAAGCTTTTTCCCTTGGGGTTTCCACCTCATCACCAGCTCTGCCCTCCTCCTCTCACACAAAGACAATATGCAGTTTGCAGGGGTGATATACCTACTGCTCGGTATCACCATCACGCTGAATGACAAAACAGCCAAATAAGACCCAAGAGAAAGAGAAAGTTAATGAGCTGAAAGATTCCAAAACTTTTGAAGCAGGCTGCCTGAAAACCTGGAAAAGATCTTTAATTCTGATGGATTTGGGTGCTTAGTATCTTTAACAGTGAAGTATGCTGTTCATTAATAATTGCTATTTTTATCTCTTCATTGACACCTACCCTGCTGTCTAACCTGTCCAGAATATCTACCCAATTGGTTCTCAACAACGTCTACAAACCAGAATTACCCAAGGAATACATTTTTTTAAAATCTAGATAAGCAAGTCCTATCCCAGATCTACTAAGAGTTCCTGGAAATAGGGCATGTGTATTTACATATTAAAAAATAGTTTTTCCTATGATTTTTGAGGCATAGCCAAGGTTGAAAACCACTACCTTAGCCTCATCTAGAAGAATTTTGTCTTTGCAACAATTCTGTGAGATATGTACTATCCCCATTTTACAGATGAGGAAACTTGAGGCTCATAGCATTTCAATGATTGGCCAAAGGTCACACAGCTAGAAATTTGCTAAGATTCAAAGCCAGACCAGTGGTTTCAAAGGATATACCATTTCTGTTCATCACACCAATGAGCTATGCATAATTTTTCTCAGCACCCTGATATAGACCTCTATCAAACCAAGAGTCTTGATCTAATAATTTCCATCCCTCTCTTGGTCTTTAGTTGCATCATACTAATGCTTTTCTACTTTTAAAAACCTAGCCATCATTTTCCTGGATAGAAAAGATGGAAGCAATATAGGCACTGAGCAATTCCATAATCTCCTTATATTTACTACCATTACACTATCACATTATCAGTCTTAATCCACAGATATATACTCTCCTTTTCATCTGCCTGTCTGCCATTTGTATGTCTTCTTTTGAGAAATGTCTATTAACATCATTTGCCCATTTTTAAATTGTATTACTAGATTTTCTCCTCTTGAATTGCTTGAGCTCCTTATATATTCTGGTTATTAATCCCTTGTCAAATGGATAGTTTGTAAATACATTTTTGCATTATGTGGATTGTCTCTTCATTTTTTTATATTGTTTCCTTTGCTGTGCAGAAACTTTTTAACCTGATATGATCCCATTTGTCCATTTTTACTTTGGTTACCTGTGCTCATGGGATATTGCTCAAGAAATTTTTGCCCAAACCAACGTCCTGGAGATCTTCCCCAAAGTTTCCTTGTAGTAGATTCATACTTAGATTTAAGTCTTTAATCTATTTTGATTTGATTTTTGTTTATGATGAGAGATGGGGATTCAATTTTATTCTTCTGCATATGGACATCCAGTTTTCCTAACACCATTTATGAATAGACTGTCTTTTCTCCAATGTATGTTCTTGACAACTTTGTTGAAAATAAGTTCACTTTAGATATATGGATTTATTTGTGTGTTCTCTCTTCTGTTCCATTGGTCTATGTGTCTGTTTTTAATGCAAGTACCGTGCGTTTTGGTTACTATAGCTCTATAGTATAATTTGACATTAGGTAATGTGATTCCTCCAGTTTTGTTATTTTTGCTGAGGGTAGCTTTGGCTTTTCTGGGGCTTTTGTGGTTCCATAAAAATTTTAGGACTGTTTTCCTATTTCTGTGAAGAATGTCATTGGTATTTTGATAGGGCTTGCATTCATTTTATAGATTGCTTTGAGTAGTATGAATATTTTTATGACATTGATTCTTCCAATCCACAAACATGGAAAATCTTTCCATTTTTGGTTGTCCTCTTCAATTTACTTTGTCAGTGTTTTATAGTTTTCATTAGAGAAGATCTTTCGCTTCTTTGGTTAATTCCTAGGTCTTTAATTTTACATGTGGCTATTGTAAATGGGATTACTTTTATATTTCTTTTTCAGATTGTTTGCTATAGGCATATAGAAATGCTACTGATTTTTTTATGTTGATTTAGTATTCTGCAACTTTACTGAATTTGTTGTATCAGTTCTAATAGTTTTTTGGTGGAGCCTTTAGGTTTTTCCAAGTACAAGATCCTATCGTCTCCAAACAAAGATAATTTTTCTTCCTTTTCAATTTGGACACCCTTCCTTTCTTTCTCTTGTCTGATTGCTCTAGCAAGGACTTACAGTAGTATGCTGAATAACAGTAGTGAAAGTGGGTAGCACAATTTTAAAACTACAGTTCTAATCAACTCCCCCAATTTGCTGATGAAGAAACTGAGGTCCAGAGAAATAAATTGACTTGCCCAAAGTTATACGGCATATAGTAAATCAAGATCAAAAATTCAAGTTTTCTCATTTGAAGTCCAGTGCTCTTTCTAACACACTCAATATGGTAAAGATGGAAAGCAGCACCATGTCCAGAAAGTTCTGGAGAAAACCCTGGTTACAAGAGAGAATAATAATATTAAGAGTTAACATATCTTGAGCAATTATTGTATGCCAGGCTCGTTTTACTGCTTTACTTCTGTCTATGCTCTGGCTGTTTTAGACTGCCTTCACCTGAATTCAAGTACTGCATCTGCATCATTCACACGTCTTTGAGTGTCTCTGGAACATATCCAGCCTCCTGGCTTCTTCACCTCCACTTCTGGTGCCATAATTCAGGTCTACATTATCTTTTTCTTTAAATCACAGCTTTATTAAAATATAATTTGCATATCATAAAATTAATGCACTTAAATAGTGCACATACAATGGTTTCTAGTATATTTACAGAGTTGTGCAACCATCCCCACATGAAGGGGTGGCCTGCCCCTCCACACCTGTGGGTGCTTCTCGTTAGGTGGGACGAGAGACTTGAGAAAAGGAAATAATACACAGAGACAAAGTACAGAGAAAGAAAAGCGGGACCCAGGGGACCGGCGCTCAGTTTACAGAGGACCCACGCCGGCACCGGCCTCTGAGTTCCCTTAGTATTTATTGAGAATTATCTTTACCATTAAAAGGATAAGGGAGTGGCTGCACAATAGGATTATTGTAGGGAGGAAATCGGCAGTAAGACATATGAAAAAATCCTTGTAACATGAATAAGTTTAAAGGAAAATGCTGTGCCTTGAGATGTATATGCGACATCTCCATAAACCTTTTAGCAGTATTGCTCCAGCAAGTCCCACCTTATTCCTAATGCTCCAGCAAGTCCCACCTTATTCCTAAAGGCGGTTTCTCCTTACTCAGTAAACAAGGCACACAATGGGTATTACCCGGAGATGTTCCAATCCCAGGGAGGGGCAGGATTTTTAACCATCAAGCTTCTTTCAGGTACTTGTTTAACAAACACACATCCTGCACAGCCCAATATCCATTTAACCTTAAATCACCTTCGCACATGTCTCTTGCAAGGACAAAGTTGGGGGTAGGGTCACAGATTAACAGCATCTCAAATACAGAACTAAATGGAGTCTCTTATGTCTACTTCCTTCTATATAGACACGGTGACAAGCTGATCTCTTTCTTTTCCCCACACCCACAGTCTGATTTTAGAATATTTTCCCCATGCCCCTTAGCAATCACTCCCCATTCTTTCCTCTCCAAAGCCTTGGTAACCACTAATCTGCTTTATGTCTGTGAATTTGCCTTTCCAGATACTTCATACACATGGAATAATACAATATATGGTCTTTCGTGGCTGGCTTTTATCACTTAGCATGTTTTCAATGCTCATCCATGTTGGAGCATGAATTATTACTTCATTCCTTTCTGTTACTGAATAGTATTCAACTGTGTTGATAGACTACATTTTGTTTGTCCATTCATCTATTGACAGACTCCTTGTTATCTCTTGTTTAAACTACTACAATAGCATTCTGACTGAATAGTTTCTACCTCCATCATTCCCTATGCTCTTCCCACTATCATTAGAAATATTTTATAAAAGTACCAATTTTCCACCACTACTTCAGTGTTTCCCTATTCTAAGCAGGAAATCACAAACTTAACTGCCTCTAGAGGTAAGTTAAGTCATGCAAATGTGTGAAGTTATGAGATGCAAGACAATTTTTGAATGGTGGGTTCAGTGGCCAATTGAAGAGTAAACGCTGCTTAAACGCATTCAAATTTGAATTTTTTTTAATGTAAAAAAACAAACAAAACAAAACGCAGTGCTTACCTATAAAAATAGTCAGCTTGCTTTTCTCTATGCCTTATCTAAAAGAGAACAGCCAAACCACTTAGCAAGGCTCTTTGTCACTTGACTCCAGTCTTATCTCTTGGTTCCTCTCCTGCTTCTCCTCCTCCTTCTCTTTCTTCCCATTCCCTCCTACTCTATAGTTTCAGCCATATCATGCTATTGGAAAAGCCTAAATTATCCTTTGTATTTTATGACTTTTATGCCTTGTTTGTTCCTTCTGCCTAGAATGCCTTCACTCTGCTTCTCTTCCTGGAGAGCTGAGTGTCCATGTTTCAAGATCTGCCTTGAATGTCATCTGCTCTACCACCCTTTGTTCTACCTCTATGTGTCTTATCATATATATATATATATATATATATATATATATATATATATACCACATTATAATGGAACATCCTATGTGCAGGTCCATCTCCCTTATCATACTATAAACTACTCCAAGGTACAGATGTTGTTCTAGTCAATATTGTATCTAATAGTCCACAAAGAGGAGGCTCCTATACTATCGTATCTGGCTGGGAAAAAGCGAGATTTCCATGCCTTTCCTTGGAGAAACTATTAACTGGATCCCAGGAAAGTTTAAGCAGTTATTTGTCCAAAGCCATCTAAATTTGGTTGCCAGTGTCTGAAATTAGACATTGTGATATTGGACTAGCTACCTCAGTGTCTCCTACCACACAAGGAATGAACCTTACATTCTAGGCCTCAGAAGCAGGGTAGGGTGACCCCAACTGGATGCTCTCTGGGACTTTGGAGAGTTTTCCATGTGGACTTCCCTCATTCCTCAACTTTCCCTCTTTCCGTTCCCTTCCCACAGTCCTCAATCCTTTCCTCCTTCTTTGTCTCAGTCTCCTCTACCTGCTACTTTTCCCTCTCAGTTATTTATCCCAATAGAAATAATCAAACCTCAAGACCCATCAACTCTGACTTTGAACCTATAAATTTCACAGTCTCAAAGGATCCACTAATGTCAACGTTTTTTTCTCCTTTTCTCTTTCCTGCTGGTCTGCAGTGTCCTGGGTAGTAGACTTTCTCAAGGATAAGCATTGGTCACAAAGGGGATAGGGCATACTGATGATTTTCCACTCACACCTGTAGGCTTGTTCACCCTCTAAAATGTCTGCAATTAAATAGACCCTTCACTGGTTATGAGAAATGCGCTTTCTTTCTAACATAACTAGGACTCTATTTCTTATGAACTAGTACCCCCGTTTTAGTATGCTATGAAAACATTTGCTATCTTCCAGTCTAGGTCTGTCTTTTTGCTCCTTCCTTTCTTTTTTCTCCTTCTCTCCTTCCTTCCTTCCTTCTTTTCTCTTTCTTTTCTTTCTTTCCTTCCTTTCTTCTTTCCTTTTCTCTTTCCTTCCTCTTCTCTTTCTCATTCTCTCTCTTCCTTCCTTCCTTCCTTTTTTTCTTTCCAGAGGTGGTAGGTGGGAGATGGGAAGACACTTAAACTTGTTATATATTTTATTTGTCTGTAGCAAAGATCCCAACAAAGATAGTTTCTATTACTAATATACAATTCCACAAACTTTTATTGAATGCCTTCAAGGTGTCAGGCAGTATCCTGGTTGTGATTTCTTTCAATGAGCTAGTACTAAAAGCTTCTTGAGAGTTGGCCAAATCAAGGGGCTTAAGATTTGAGGCTGAAACTCAGGATTTGTTCTGATGAATACGTTCTTATACAAAGTCAGTTATATGTAAAATAGCCAGAAGTTTTGATTACCTTGATAGCAATCTAGAAGTATTTCTTCCAGTGCTCTCTGCACTAATGTTTATTTGACCAACCAGTGTAGATTGATCACCCACTATGTTCCAGGCACTATATTAATCACTGTGGTTACATTGATGAAAAAGATATTCCTGTCTCATGAAAGAGGCAAGTACATATACTACTGAATGCATTATAATGTTTTGAGTGATGTAATTAATGTATGAACAAAGTGATTAGTGCGGAGGTTTGCAAACTACTGGCTACCTGTTTTGGTGAATAAAGGAATACAGCCACACCCATTCATTCACTTGCTGTCTGTAGCCACTTTTGCACTACAATGTCAGAGTTGTTGCAAGAGAGACTATGGCTTGCAAAACCAAAAGTAGTAATTCCCTGGCCCTTTACAGAAAAAGTTTGCAGACTCTTGCCTTATAGAAGTTAAATCTGTTTGAGGTAACCAGGAAAGCATCAAAACAATGATGTCTGAATTGGAAATATTAGAATTAGTATCATTTTTTCAGGTGTATAAGAGAGGAAAGAGGGTTATAGATGGAAAGATCAGAGGCAGAGGTTGAGCAGAGATATGGAGGTAGAAAAAGCAAGACCTTTACTAAAAACCATTGAATTATACAATATGTAAATTGCATGCAAATAAATTTTTTTAAAGAAATAAATGGCTCATGCCCATAATCCCAGCACTATGGGAGACCAAAGCAGGCGGATCACGAGGTCAGAAGTTGGAGACCAGCCTGACCAACATGGTGAAACCCTATCTCTACTAAAAATACAAAAATTATCCGGGCATGGTGGCATGCACCTGTAATCTCATCTACTCAGGAGGCTGAGGTAGGAGAATCACTTGAACCCGGGAGGTGGAGGTTGCAGTGAGCTGAGATCACACCACTGCACTCCAGCCTGGGTGACGGCGAGACTCCATCTCAAAAATAATTTTAAAAAATTTTAAAAATAAAAATAACACTGCCTACTTAAGAGCTGGACCAGTGTGTCTCAATGGAGTGCCAAACTTTATGATAACCAAAGCTACCACCGTACACTTTTAAATACCCCCAGGAGTTTGGTAAAGGTTCTCAAGAGCCACTGATAGTCCAATGTGGCTTGAGTACAGGGTATATGGAAGAAGTGGCAGGCAGTGCCTAGTTAAGGAGCTTCAGTGCAATCCAGGAGTTAGTCCTCTTCCAAGTCTACAGTTCATGGACTAAGATCTCTTCCCTTGAGAAAATCTGTTACCTCCCTGTAAACAGGGCCTTTCCACAAGCTCCCAAGTGTTAACCTAAGATGAAGAGCCCCCCCAAAAATAGAAGCTTACATAATTCCATCTCCCACCATTTCCCATCCTGTGGAAGGCTGACCCTCCTACCAAGCTGTGGCCAACTTAAGTGAACAAATTTGCTACAATCGTAAATACACAGCTGGAATATGCAGCTCTATAGTGAACAAAATGGGTCATTAAGCATGCATTAGCAGCTGGTAACCTACACTTTAAAACTGCTATTTAACCTGCTGATAAGACATTTTAAACACTCAATAAATAAAAGACACCCTTAAGAATGGCATGAATGTATTTATATGTTCCAAAGCTTTCAAAGTGAGAATGATTTATTTTCGTCAGTGCTTTTAATTCTTACAACTCCTGCCTTTTCTACATTTATCCACCATTTATTTAAGAGAGGCACAAAACATCCTCATTCTCATTTCTGAGAAGCACTCTCAGGAGGGAGTGGGTTAACAGTATTCAAATAACAAGATTTCAATGTGCTTAGGGGTACTGGGTGGTAGAAGTAAAGGTCTTCTCCCCAAATCTCAAGATCAGCCAACTCCAGTACACTCTAAGCAGCAGTAATGTTTCCTGGGCCTTGAGGGAAGGGAATCTGTGAGTTTCAAACAAAGTAACAGCCTCACTGTTACCTTAGTTAGGTTGTGGTCTGATAGCACTCAAAGACAAAGTTCATTTTCCCAGTATATTGGTGAGAGGGTTTAGTGAGGTTTTTAGCTGCTTCTATTTTAAAGACCCTTTCCTAAATATGTTGCAATTACATTCCAATCAGCCTACCTTCTCTTTGTGCCTCCATCTCATTCACAAATTAAAACAACATTTTCTGGGGACTAGTTTACTCAAAATTGTAATTATTGCTTCATTGATTGCAAACCATGAACCACCCACTTCTCTTAAATACAGACAGCTGGGCCATCTGTTCCCTATGAATCATGTAAACAGAGAAGACTTGACAGAAAGATTTAAACACTTTCCAACCTGGTTCTGCCTTATTTCAAAAATGCAATCAACTGTCCAGAGACTTAACAGATGCAGTGGTTAAGATTTGACCTGCCAACCTGATCCTCTCATGTAACATAGAAAGTTCTGGTTAGAAAATGAGGTCAAAGCATCCAACTTTGTCATATTTGTTCTTCCTGCTCATTTAATTAAATTTTTTAAAAAGTATATGGGAAATACATACACAGGAAATAAAAATTTAAGCAGTACAGAATGGTACAAAATGACAAGTAAAATGCTCCCTTCCTGCCCCTTGCTCCCAGATAAATCCCTTTAGACATTTGAATTTTCTGTTTTTTCATACTTTTGATTAACTAGAGCCCCTAGTTCTCAGTTTATCAATTTTAATCTGTACTGAGACTTCCCACTAAAAAAAAGATGATAGATTTGGCTCCCTCATCCTCTCTCATGATGTGACCAAGACCCTAACTCATTAATCCTACCTCTCTTTTTTCTCCCCTTGAAATTTCTATTATAGCTTTTAGTTTTTATATTAGTTGTATAAACTTCAAATAATACACTTAAGCCTTCATTTCTTAATCCATTCACTTGGTTTTTATTATATTTTTTAATATTTTCCTTTTTATAGTTGACATATTTTGCTTTGTGGATGAAATCATTCCCTGCTGCAAGATTACAAAAATATTCTCCTATACTTTATTCTAAAAGTTTTGTCTATTACACTTAAGCCCCTAAACCATCTGGAATTGATCACTGTATAGAGTGTGAAGTAGAGATCCAATTTCACTTTTTCCATATGGATAATCTTTTGTTTCAGCAGTGTTTATTAAATAGTCCAATAGTCCAATAGTCTGAAACCTGTATTTTGTCCTCTTGGTAAATTTATTCAATTAAATTGTATGCCTTGGGGTCACCACACCCTCTGAGCCTTGGTTTTCTCATCCTTAAACTGGGGATAACAATACCTTGCCCTAACTACCTCAGAGAGTTAGTGGGAAGTCAAATGAAATAACATATGCCAAGAAACTTTGACAAATGGAAAGTGTTATTCCAGTTATGGAACCAGACATGTTGGCATCAAAGTGACTTTAGATATCACTTCATTAAGTCCTTTATATTTACAGAAGAGGAAACTGGCGTTTCGATCAGTTGAGTGATCTGCTCACATAGAAGGCTTCATTATTATGCTCCTAGAGTATGCTTCCTGAGGCCTCAGCCTAAAGTAAAGTACATTTTATCTGATCCCACTAAAAGATGGAGTCAAGGACTTAATCCTCTAGGTCTGTCTGTTGGATACTGTTTATGTTTTCCCCTAAATATGATGTAATCACTGAAGTTTGATATATTACTTCCTGTGCCTAATGGCCAATTTCAAGGTTGAATGGTGCAAATGCAATTTTGCATAAGCCACCTCTGATTTAACAGCAGAGATTGATATACATCACAGCCACTTAACAAGTGGCATCTATCCAGTTGGTGCCTGTCACACAGCTATTATGTGTTAAATATAAGGCACATTAGGTGATTTATATTGCTACTTTACGTAAAACAAGAACATCTATTTATGAAAACTTGCCCATCTATGAATTGGCAAACACACCTGAACAAGAAGACAAAAGTTTGATTTAAACATTAAATAGCAATAAAGATAATTTTAAATTTTCATTTTCATTTAGTTAGAAAAAAAAAATATGTCTCAAAGACTGAACTTGGGCAGATAGTCCACAAACAGGGAATAACTATTAGCATAAGATTAAGTGTGATTATAAAATCATTGTTTTTTTTTTACTGTGAAATATGTCATTTACAAAGAAAGATTAAGCCTGCCTATAGTTAAAAGATTAATAGTAAAAAATAAAGCAACCATTTCTGTATCTATCACTCAGGTTAAAAAATAGTATATTATCAATACCTTAGAGGCCCTCGGTGTACCCTCTATAGCAACTCTCTCCCAGGGGTAACTACAACCCTGTATATTATGCTAATTATTCCCTCGCTTTTGTTTATAAATTTTGCTGCCTATGTGTGATTTCCTAGAAGATGCATTGAATAATTTTGCCTTGTTTTGAAAATTACATAAAAAGGAATCAAAATGTTTGTATTCTGGCATTTTCTCCCTTCATCTGCATTGGAACTTAATTGGCTGAGCCTTAGATACATTTTTAACTTACACAAATTTAACTATATGATATGAAATAGAAAGAAGAAGAAGAAAGGAAGAAATAACAAAAATAGAGAAAGAGAGAAAAATGATCATTTAAACAGCATTGGCAATTCTTTCCCCCATCCAGAGTTGTTAAATAAAATATAGGACACAAAGTTAATTTGAATTTTAGATTAAAAAAATCAAAAAAATTTAAAATATAATTATTACATTTTTATACTAAAAAAGTATTGGTTGTTTATCCAATATTCAAGTTTAACTGGGCTTCCTGTTTCATTTTGTTTACTAAATTTGGCAACCTATCCTATCCCATTCAATGTGCCTGCACCCAGAGTGAATGGAGGTATGAAAAAATATGACTCTTGTTTTTTCAAGTATTTTCCAGTATCATGTGACAGTGTTATATGTAAATCCGGTGCTCAAACATAGAAATAGCAAGGTGTTCCAATACTGAAGGGAAAACTGACTTATTGGGAGATATGTTGCTCTCTAACATGGCACCTTCCTAAATTATTTTTGAAGGTAATTTTGATTATATACAATTATATCAGGAGATGCATTCGGTCACTAGTAACAGAGACCCAACCACAACATTTGAAAAATAAGAACTTACTCCCTCGTATGAAGTAAGTACAGGGATGATGTAATAGTTTCAAATGTTATCAGAGACTCAAGTTCCTATCTTTCTGCTTCACCGTCCTTAGTGCTAACTGCCACCCTCAAAGTCACTTTATGGCCCATGATGGCTGCTAGAGCTCTAGTCATCAATTTTGCATTCCAAGCAGGAAATATGAGGGGTAGCAGGAAATATGAGGGGTAGCGGGCAATAAGGGCATTCACCAGCATTCTGTTCAATTTTCAATAGCTTTCCTGCAAGTCCCTCCTAATAAGGTCCACTTAGATTCCATTAACCATTTCTAGCTCAGAAATATAGATTTTGATAAGCACATTACTATCCAGAAAACACACACACACACACACACACACACACACACACACACACACAGCAGGGTCAGGTCCTGCCATTAATGAGGAAGAGAAAAGTAGATATTGGGTAGGCAATTAGTAGTCTCTGCCACAGTGATTTTTGCCTTATCAACTGAGCTAAGAACCCAACCCCCAAGTAAGATAGGACTCCACTATTTACTATTTACAATTTACAAGAAAAATTGCCTAAATTCTCATTCATTGCTTTTTTGGATCGTAAAGAATCAGTTCAATTATATTAGCATGTTAGAAAAACAATGAATACATCTGTCTATATATTTGACATGTATTTTAGTCCAAACTACAACACTGCTATAAGTAAGTAGCCCCTTCATTTAAATACTCCACAAGTAACATACTTTGAAATATTTAAGTACTAATTATTGGCACTAATAAATTCAGCCAATCTAAGAAACACCTTAGCTTTATTAACAAATCTTAACATTAAGTTTTATACCAAGAAAAAATATTTAAAGGATCTTATACATACTCCATGTACAGGGATAATTGTCATGTCTCCTAAACTGTTTGGAAGATGATCAGAGGTATTATTTGAGCTGTGCTTCTTGTCTGTCTGACATAGAAATGTGTTGGATACTGCACCTAGGCCCTTTAATTCATTAGTAAACTATCATATTCATTTTGTGGGTTTCCAGAATCCTTATTTACCATCAGGGACATCATTCGGTCCTTTACCTTCACCTGAAATGTGTAGAGGGATGCACTGTAAATAAAAGACAAATGCATTTATCATTTCAACAGTTACAGAAAGAGTCAGGTAAGGGAAGAAATTGAAATAATGAGATAAAACTTAACTTTAGAGCCATTTGTATGTTCAATTGACTAATGATTTCCTGCATAAGCAAGAGTTTATTCTATGGCAAAACTAGATACTCCATAAGATAACTGCTGGCTCCCTAATTCCCAACTTTTCCAAGTGTAAGAGCCGATTCTGGAAACAGGAGGATCACCAACTACTCCAGCATGTTCTCCCCCAGTAGGCTCCAAAGCAAAGTCCAGGAATAGAGTTGTAAGCATCACTGCAGTTCAGTACTTAACTCCCACTTCCACATTCAGATTCACCAGCCTGCACAGGTGACTGCACATACTATATACTCCAACCACATAGCTGTATCTCACTATTGTCAAAGGGAAAAAACAAACAAAAGATGGCATTTGCTTCCACATATTTGTACCTTTGATTATGAGATTCCCGCAACCTGGAATATTCTTCCTGCATCTTCTTGCAACCTGGAATATTCTTCCTGCATCTTCTTTACCAAACTGGACTCATTTTCCAAGGCCCACATGAATAGCTAACTCTTGTGTGAAGCCATCCCTAATTTCTTCAGGCAGAACTAACTTAACCTTCCTCTATATTTTCACAGCACTTTGCTTAGCACTGGTAACTCTGTCTAGCATGCATTTCATTCTGTTTTGTATGAAGACTGTTTATATAATTGTCTCTTCCACTATATTGTGAACAATTTGTGGTCTGGGGGCAGATGTTAGTTCATTTCTGTTCAAACCATAGAATCTCCCAGCCCTCATGGCTTTGTTCAAAGTGGTCCTCATCCCACTATATTATTTGGGGAAAAGGTAAACAGTCATTCTTTTTTCTTATTCACCACAGATAAAATATGCATTGATTGAGTCAAAAAGTCCTCCAAAAACTTAATACACCACGAACCAGTATTACATTTAACAAAAGAATAGGCCAGGCACAGTGGTTCACGCCTGTAATCCCAGAACTTTGGGAGGCCGAGGTGGGCGGATCACTTGAGGTCAGGAATTGGAGACCAGTCTGGCCAACATGGCAAAATCCCGTCTCTACTACAAATACAAAAATTAGTCAGGACTGGTGGTGCATGCCTGTAGTCCCAGCTACTCAGGAGGCTGAGGCAGGAGAATCACTTGAATCTTGGAGGTGGAGATTGCAGTGAGTCAATATCATGCCACTGCACTGCAGCCTGGAGTAACAGAGTGAGATCCCGTTTCAAAAAAAAGGCTATCTGTGCTTCATCCAAAGGAATGTTTGTATTGCAAGCACAGAAAGCCCTCCTTAAGATGTACCTCTAAAATCTAAAAAGAGTATTATGGAAAGTTTCCAGTGTACTACTTAGAAAACATTAGCCAACCACCACTAAAATCTATGCTTATGTCTATTACCTATTCCTCAAAATCTGTTCTTGCTATCTTCATGGAAAAGAAGGGATTTTAGGAAATGTGTGGAGCATAGCTTTTCCCATCTTATCAGCTAGCTTCATAATCAACTGATGTCTGGGCTCAAACATAGAGGTGAAGTTAGATGAGTAGCCACATATTTCCAACACACAGTTGTTGGGAGGAACACTATCTTGATCTGGCTCTTATTTCAGTCTGGTAGGGCTCAAGGGAAGAGCAACCTACCCAGTCATCAACTGGATTCCCTTCTTTCATTATTTCAGACACATCCTTGCAAACATCAAACTTCTAAAATAAGCACTTTGAATCAGTTTAGTCTAATATCTGGGCCCAGTTGGGACTCTGGGAACATAAGTTCTAAAACAAATATCAAGGTATTCGCCACTACAGTCCTCTTGGCTGAATAGCAGAAGAGACTGTATGGGGAGATGCAATAATAAGAAAAATGTTTAGCAGTCTCTGCTTCTTCTTCAGCCAGGCTACCAGACAAGCCTCTGAGTTCCCAAAGTGATTTGTACTCAGTGACACTGTGTTCTGAGAATAAAAACTCTTTTAATGTAGTGAAGTAAAAAGATTGGGGTGTTTGACATTTGATAAATCTGAGCCTAAATCTTGGCTTTATCATTTATGGAAGCTCACTATTTGAAGTGGGTACAAATTACTTAAGATTCTTGAAGTATTTATCTATTTTTTTTAAACTGTAAAATGGAGTTGTCTACCACGTTGGATTATCGTAATGCAACACTGAAACGGTGAAGAGGTCAGCACACAGGAAGCATGAATTTAATAGTATCTGTAATCCATGATTATGAGTTGTCAGCGAAGGCTGGTGGGTAATGAAGAGTCTTGTCCCTTGAGTATTTGGTATATACTTGATAGTTTTGGATTTTTGCATGAATTAATAGTTCACATTTTTATCTAATAACTATGGTACACTAAACAGTGCCTATGAGGTTAAATTCCAAGTGGTGTAATTTCCTTCTAAAAGCTTCACAGTCTTCATTCTCAATCTGAAATCTGAAATTCCCTTTAGTTCCAGCTTGCAGATCAGCTAAATTGAAAGCCTCAATGACAATCAAACTTTTATGGAGCATTAAAGAAGAATCTGGAAACAGGTTTTGTTATAAACAAAAGGAAAAAAGAAACAGTGATGAAGATATTGGGCCATAGAAAAAGGTTAACACCAAAGAGTAGGGATGAGTGAGGTCAGAAAAAGAAAAGCCCTAAATATAAGTTTGGCCTACATCAAGACTCTTAGGTAATAATAATAATTATTATTAAATACTGTGTGCCCTGCACTGTTCTAAGCCTTTACATGGATTCTTTCAGGAAATAACCCTCTTAGGTTATTACAATTACTATTCCAATTTTATAAATGAAAATACTGAGGCACCGAGAGGTAAAATAATTTTCTAAGGTCATTTATTGGCAGAATCAGGATTTGGATACAGGCTGGCTGAATCCTGACCCTGTGATTTCAAGCTTCACCTATGTTGATGGAAAAAGGTGCAAGACACAGTTCTAAGCACTTCTCACTAATTATCTCATAATGATCCTTCAACAATCCTTGGGAGCCAATAGCATTATTAACTATATTTGACAGATTAAGAAACTAATTCTCAAGGGGAGAAAAAGGGAAATAACTGAGTGTGGTGGCCCGTGCCTGTAATCGCAGTGTATTGGGAAGCTGAGAAGGCAGAATCACTTGAACCCAGGAGTTCAAGACCAGCCTAGGCAATGTATTGAGACCCTGTGAAAGAAAAGAAAGAAAGAAGGAAGGAAGGAAGGAAGGAAGGAAGGAAGGAAGGAAGGAAGGAAGGAAAAAAAGAAAGAGAGAACGAAAGCAAGCTGTAGTTGAGGATTAAGTTACTTGTCCAAGTAACCTAGGCAATGTATTGAGACCCTGTGAAAGAAAAGAAAAGAAAAGAAAAGAAAGAAAGAAAGAAAGAAAGAAAGAAAGAAAGAAAGAAAGAAAGAAAGAAAGAAAAGAAAGAAAGCAAGCTGTAGTTGAGGATTAAGTTACTTGTCCAAGTAACATACCAAATCAGTGACACAGCCAAGATTCAGAACCGTGCATTTTGGTTCTGTGGCCTGCACTCCCATCTGATACTGCATCTCCAGACACAATGATGCAGGTTAAGTATTACTTATCTGAAATGGGTGGGAGCAGAAATGTATCTGATTTTGGATTTTATTGTATTTGGAATAGTCACATATATAACAAGATATCCTGAGGATGGGAACGAAGTATAAGCATGAAATTCATTTAGGTTTCATATATACCTTATGCACATAACCTGTGGGTAATTTTATGCAGTATTTTAAATAATTTTGTGCATGAAATAAAGTTTTAGTATGCAGGTGTAGACTTTTCCACTTATGGTGTCATGTTGGCAATCCAAAAGTTTTGGATTCTGGAGCATTTCAGATTTTGGATTTTCAGATTAGGGATGATCAACCTGTGTTAAGTACATCTAACAGATGAGAAACTGGTGTCCAGTGGCTGAGGTGCCACAGTCGCTCAGCAGAAATAGGTCCCAAATTCAGAGTCCCTAAATTTTTATTTTTACTAGGCTACCTGACCCCTTACCATAGAGACTGTCCTGTGGTTTAGGACTTTAGTTTGCAAGGCCTTTTGTAGTTCTACCTCATTGTCAAATAGGTAACTCAAAGGCACTTTTTTAGTCTTTGGTTATTACACAACAGTTTGGTGAATTATTTGCTGTTCTTTTCTGGTATTCCAAAGCTAACAATTTCTAAAGAGTTGATCTAAGAAGATTATAAGAAATAAATAGCCCTGGACTGTTTCTCTCTAACCCTTACCCACTCCCTCTTCAGGACTTACAGGAAATACATTGGCAATAATCAAAGGGAACCCAGTAATTCAGCCAGCACTACCTAACAAATCTCCTTGAAACTATTTTAAAAGTAACGGATGAGTACAAGGTCCTGGAAAGCACATGTTCTTTCTTCCTTAATTGCTGCCTAACTAAAAGCAAACAATATTGAGAATCTTTCTTTTTTTTTTTTTTTTCTTTTTGAGTTGGGGTCTTGCTTGTCTCCCAGGCTGCAATACAGTGACATGATCATGATTCACTGCAGCCTTGAACTCCTGGACTCAAGGGGTCCTCCCACCTCAGCCCCCATGTAGGTGGAACTACAGACACATGCGACCAAGCCCGGCTAATTTACTTTATTTTATTTTTGTAGAGATAGGGTCTTGCTATTTTGTCCAGGCTGGTCTCAAACTCCTGGTCTCAAACCATTCTCCTGCCTCAGCCTCCCAAAGTGTTGGGATTACAAATATGAGCCATGGCACTCAACCACTATTGAGAATCTTAGCTCTGAAATGCACTACCTCAGATGGCAGAAGAAGCTGTACGTATATCTATTAAATAGGCCTATTGAAACCTTGTTTGCTCAGTATTAATTAAGTGATGCTAATATAACCCAGCATCTGTGAACAAGTCAAGAAGATATCTGTGGATACTGGAACAAGTATTTCCTATTTGTATAACCCTTATAATTTAAGTAGTTCATGGTACTTTTATAAACACTGGAACTTAGCCTTCTAACACACCCAAGTTATAAGAAAGGGGCAAATCTTTAGTCCTTCCTATTTGAATTTTAAAAATTGAGAGACAACCATATTAAACAAGACAGGTTTCCAAATTTTCAACTCACTGCTATGTCCTTAAACTGCACAGAGGGTCTACATAGCAGGACTGATTCTAGGTAAAAATACAAAGGTGAAATTTGTCTTTGGGCCCTTCTGCATTTTTCTTTACCCATTCAGCAATCTTCATGCCCTTTCTGTGATTCTCTCCTCCTCTGCTCAGATGGCGTAATGCTAAAATACTTTACTTATGGCTTCTAATATGGACCAGATCTCTACTTTGTGACTCCCTCTCCACATCTCCCACTCTAGAAATTACCTGAGTCGCATTGCAATAGGACTTCCTACAAAAAGTGTCATGTAGGAAAGCAATCAGGTGACCTGACAATCCCACTTCTGGGAATGGATGTGACAGATATAAATTACCAGGTGGTAAAAACAGATGTAGGAAGATGTTAGAGTAGAGTGACCAGCTGTCCCAGTTTTCCCAAGACTGAAGAATTTCCTCGGAATGCGACTTTCAGTGCTTAAACCAGTAAAGTCACAGATGACCTGAAACAAGTTGACAACCCAAAGAGTATTGTTTACAGTAAGCAAAAAACAGAAAAAAAAAAAACAAGCTAACTAAATGTTCATCAATAGGGTAATACTTGAGTAAATTATGAGACATCATTTTATAGAATACTATCCACCCACTTAAAAAATGAGGTAAATATGCATTGAATAGAAAAGATGACTATAGGAATTATCAAATGAAAAAGCAAATTATATAATAATATGTCTAGTATGATACCATTTTGGTGAAAACATTTAAAAAGGACAATTACGTTAGAAAAGTAACATGATCAGTTTTGCACAGTAGACCCAATCCTAAAAATGAAAAAAATACTTGGCACTTTAAAAATCTATTTTTGTATTGGATAACACAGGGATGGCTCATATATTCTGAGAGGTTATTAGGGCAATAATTAATAGTTCTATTACCTCAGGCCTAGGAATTTTGAAAAATGTATCCCAAATACATGAAAGAATAGAGAAATCTGGAATAACTTAGAATTATACTGTCGTATTATACCAGAAAACGTGTGAGTATTCAAAGGCAAATGAATGAAAAAAATAGAATGAAAACAAACAGGCATGATTTTCCATTTCTTGTAAAGTAGCCTTAAAAAAAAAAAATACAATTTCCTGTGATGGAAGTTTTAAATAAATAACAAAGTAGAGTTGTTTGGATTTGATGATGGCATGGATCTTTGATATAAACAAGCTCACTGTATGTTATATATGGAAATAAGTAGAAGTGATTATCTGGGCGCGGTGGCTCAAGCCTGTAATCCCAGCACTTTGGGAGGCCGAGATGGGTGGATCACGAGGTCAGGAGATTGAGACCATCCTGGCTAACCTGGTGAAACCCCGTCTCTACTAAAAAATACAAAAAAAAAAAAAAAAAACTAGCCGGGAGAGGTAGTGGGCGCCTATAGTCCCAGCTACTCGGGAGGCTGAGGCAGGAGAATGGCGTGAACCCGGGAGGTGGAGCTTGCAGTGAGCTGAGATCCGGCCACTGCACTCCAGCCTGGGCGACAGAGCGAGACTCCGACTAAAAAAAAAAAAAAAAAAAAAAGTGATTAGAAAACTTCAGTGAGGGGAATACAGTCAGTGCAGAAACTGTGTTTTGTGAAGGAAATATGTTGTAGACATATTCAAGACTTTGGGGAGTTGTCAATGTCTCAGGACATATCTCCCTTGAATGTTAAAGGTTGTCAATATACAAAAGAAAAAAGAGTAGAAATTAACTACACCAAAAGAGTAATGATAGTTCTTGCTGATTAATGGGAATACAAGCTATTTTGGTTATTCCTTAGTAATCCTTTTTGTTTTTTCCAAATGTATCTATAAATGAAATATTGTCTTCTTATAATCAGAAACAAAAAGCATTGAGTCAGCTCTTATCCATCACTGGAGGGAGCATGAGGAAAAGGATTGTTCCAATACAGTGTAAATTAGTGACCCCTTTTTGGAAGGCAATTGATTGTATCAATAAAATTTTTAAACTTGAATATCTTCAACCCAATAATTCTACTTTTCTGTGCAGACATCTATATGTATAAGGACAAACATTGCAACCTTATCATAATAGCAATTTATTTTACTATTGATGAGCAACCTAGTGTTCATCAAGAGGATATTTATTAAATAAATTAAGGTACATACATGCTCAGGAATGAATGGAAGACATTTTTAAAAACAAGATAAATATATATGTAATGACATAGCTGTCCATATAATGTGGTTGAATGAAAAAAATGTAGAACAATGTGTGTGTAATCCTATTTATATATCTACACAAATATACTTGTATGTTCATAGAGAAAATCTAGAGACTAAACTATTAACAGTGGTTACTTCTGTAGAGGTGAGGGGAAAGAGTGGAGAGGATGTTCTCTTTATATATTTACATGTTGATTCAGGTTTTTTTAAATCATAAGCATGTATTATCTTGTTACAAAGCCTTCTCACCCAAAGTAAGCATCTGACAGAATGGATAAATTATAGTATATCTGTACAATAGAATAGTTAGGCATTAAAACAGATGAATTATAGCCTTACATGTCAACATGGATGAATCTCAAACATAATATTGAGGAGAGTTTCAGAAAAATATACACAGTGTGGATCCATGTATGTAAAGATCCAAAACATGCATAAACCCTAAGCAACATTGTTTAGAGATACACACATGAAAAAGAGGAAGGGAATGACAAACACAAAATTTAGAGTAGTAGTTACTTCTGGAGACGAGGAAGGGACACCCAGATGCTTCAAGGATTTGGATTAATTCTGTTTTTTTAGTCTGGGTAGTTGGGTAAATGAGTATTCATTTCATTATTATTCTTTAAACAATAAGCATGATGTTGCATATGCTCTCATATATACAATAGATTTCGTACATGCAAATTACATTATAGAATTCATAACTAAAAATTTAAACAAAAGAAACACATTTATGTTATCCTGAAAACAATCATTACACACACATACACACAATCAGACAAACTGATTCATATTAACACGTTAGAAGCTGATTGGAGCTATAAAATCCGACCTGGGAGCAGACATAATTTAGCTGAGGCTCTATAGAGATGCAAAATCCTACCACCAGTGAATGAATGAATGAATAATATTTTAGATTTCAGGCAGTTAGAAACAAGTCAGGAATATTTTAATGTGGATTGGGGACAAGGCGTATTCTTGGTTTTTCCACATTACATTACAACATATGGGGAGCAAACCCCTTCTCCCAAATGGGTTACGGAGTCAATGACTTTCTAAATCTTCAGGTTTAGTACCAGGAAACCACTCAAAAGTGATGCTCAGACTCCCTCATATCTATAAAAGGTTTCTCGAATGACCAGTAAAGTCTAATAACTTGGCTAAATTTTTCACTGAATTGAGCCCAAATATTTAAATTGATAACCTCCTATGATGACATGGTTTTTGACATGTGCATTCTTCCATGGAACGTTCTACTCTGAGTTCCTATTAATTAAATTTAACCTAAACAACACCAAATATCCCCCTACCTTTTCCCCTCCACTACCAAAGAAGAGAAAATAGAAAGGCAAAAAGATTTTAATTTGCTCAGACATCCTGGTTTTATTGAAATGATTTTTAAAAATCTTTGTCCCTTAATTGATACTTCCCCTTAGTAATTAAAGTATGGCAATAAATAAGGATGAAGCCTTTTACATTACTTGACAATGAAAGGGTCAGGCTCTCAGTCTCATATTCATCAGCCTGAGATGGGAAGCAGCAGCACGATGGGGGAAACCCATCTGTCTTACTATTAAGACTTGGCACCAAGGGAGCACAGAAAAGAGAAGAGCTCATTTAGTAAATGGCAGTTCCCATTCTGCAAAGTGACAGAAAATTTACTGCACTGTCAGCAAGAAAAAAATAATCCACTCAGAGAAAGTTGTTATATTAGGAAGATTTAAAGAGAAAGACCTTTTCTGTGATATTAGAGAGGATAAAAGTTTCTACCTAATAATACATAACTAAGTAGAAAAAATTCTTCTCTACACCAACATTGCTCATGTTGCCTTTTATTCCTCTAAGGCTCCTTCCTTTCATGACCTATTCCTATCTTTTCCATCATTTTATGCCAAAAACAAGCCCTAGCTCTACCCAAAGCCTTCCCTAATTTCAATCCAAACTAATTTCATTTTCTTGCTGTCATATTTTCTACTGGGCATAATTTAGCATTCTAACAGTTCAGCCTTTTATCATGCATTTTAATTCTCTAATTGTTTCTTGTATTAGTTTGCTTTGCCAAACTAGATTTTTAAAAGTATTTTGTGGGCAGAGACTGTGTCTTAAACAGCCTTGGAGCTCCCTTTAGCACCTGGCAGGGTTCTTGGCACATAACAAGTGTTCAACAAGTGCTTATTGCTTGATTTCTTCTGATCTAAATTCTATTATCTATGGTAACCATCTTCATTGGACAAAAACCTGACAAAACCTAATAGATCAATTTCTTAAATAGTTACAAATTATTTATTGAAGTAATACACACACAGTATCAAAACATAATAAAATACAGGAGGACTTATAATGGAAAACAATACTTCTGCTCCATCACGTCACAGTGCATATGCTTGCTCTCCAGGGGCAACCCCTTTAACTTGTTTAAAGCTGTTTCTTCTTATAGTTACTACCTCTACATAAAATGCCTAGGCCACTGGGTCTTACTGAAATAATTTCTTCTCCCTTCTTCCATTCATCTAATATAATTATATAGTTATGTTCACTCCTCTATCAGTTATTTTAAATTTTAATTTCTTGGATGTAGAATGTTTATTACATGTTCCTTCAGCTCTCTTCTCTTCCTTTTACCTCCCAACTTTCTTTGTTTGTACTTTTCTATTGCATTATTTCTATAACTACAGTTAGCTTAAAAGTTAAAAATAGTCACCAGTGTTTACACTTTTGTGACCATGTCAATAGTGTTCACTTCAGGGACAATAATTAAATTATGTTTTCTTCTTTGTACAGGTTTTAAATGTTTTCCTGGACATTCTAATAGCTTTCCCACCACCCCACACTATTTGCCTGTGTCATATGCTCAGTTTTTCGTTTCATTTCAAAGTCTTCGTCATAACAGGTGAAGCCCCTTTTTTTCCTGGAAATTCACTTCCCAAGGCCTCCAACCTCAGGCTCTATTGTAGGCCAGTTGCTCTTTAGACTTACTCTAAAGCTACCATCCTGCGACGTCACTGCTTCCTGTGGTTGGATGTGCTCTTTTCAAGAATTCATGTCTTCCTCTTTCTTGGTTTATTTCCTCTTTTTCACTGGACTAAATCCTCAATTTCCTTTAAAAGTATTTGTTGCAGAGTAATTGCAGGAGTCATCTCGTATCTGAAAATGCTTTTATTTTATTCTCACACTTGACTGATAGATTAACTGATTTTAGAATGTTGTGCTGAAGAAAGTCATTTTCCTTCAGAACTGTGAAGGTATTGCTCCAATGTTGTCTCCTGTGAGACTGATGATGAGAAATCTGATGTCAATATCATTTTCATCTCTTTGTAGTTTACTTGCTTTTCTCACTGGAAGCTTTAGGATATCTCTATACTTTGTATTCTGAAATTTCACATGAATGTACAATTCACATGAATTGTACTTTCTCATGAATGTACATTTCACATGAAAATGATCTCGTATTGTTTCTTTGATAATTCCCTCTCCTTTGTTCTCTCTTAAATTTCTATTAGTCAAATATTAGATCTCCAGGATTACCTTCTGTCTTATCCTCCTTTCTTAGTCTTTTTGTTCTACTTTTTAAAAATATTTCCTCAAGTCTGTCTTCCAACTCTTCCTTTGAATTTGATCTCTGCACTCATATTTTTATTTCCAAGAGGTCCCTCTTGCCCTCTTAATATATATTTTCAAATATCCTATTTATGTTATATGAATGCAATGTTTTATTGAATCTAAGTATACTAATTCTAGTGTTTTGTCTCTCTTTTCTTTTTTTCTGTCTGAACTGTCTTTTCTTTTTTTTCTGTTTGTTTACCATTCTGTTTCACGTTGGAAGTTTTCCTCAAATATTTGCTAATCATTGATATTTTGTTTACATAGAAGAATGGTGCAATAAAAAGTGATTGGAAGCTTCATATACATAGGTAGGGAGTTGGCCATTTTGTTCAGGGGTTGCCTAAATGCAGAAGTACACATGATTTTTCTCTTGGATCTCTCAATTTCTTTCAAGAATAACACTCTAATATTTTGGTGCTCATGGAGGATATAGCCGGTTCCGGGCATTCTGTACACCAGATTGAGGAGGACAGTGGGAGGATTAGCTGTGTAAAAATGGCTTCATCCTCCCCCTTCTGCCTTATATCTCACCTGGTTTCTTTGTCAACTCTAGCGTTTATGCAGGGAAGGCTGACTTCCTCTCACTGTATCAACACACTTAAAGTATTCTAAACTGTGGCGTCTCCTGTTCTGCTTCATCAATTACCACTCCTTCATCTACTTTTTAGCTTTCATCCAACGTTCATTCATCAATGGTCTCTTTCCCATTTTCTTCATTGTTGTGAGTTTATATCTTTTGTATTCCTTTGCTATCTTGAGATGTGAGGCAATACATGCATATAATCTGTATTCCATCATTAACTCATTGAAATACATAAACTTATTTCAATTACAACTTAAACTCTCACTTTGCTTTTTTTTTCTATTTCTTCTGAGAGTAGAGCACTAAATAACATCATACTCATTGCTGTGATAGCATCAAACTGATTTGGCAATAAAAACCTATTTTACAGTGTAACACACTGAAACATTAGAACAATAAACTTGAATATATGCTTTCTTTTTTTTCTTTTTTTTTTTTAAACACAATTTCACTCTCAGCTCTCTGCAACCTCCACTTCCTGGGTTCAAGCGATTCTCCTGCCTCAGCCTCCAGTAGCTGGGACTACAGGCTTGCACCACCACGTCCAACTAATTTTTGTATTTTCAGTAAAGACAAGGTTTCACAATGTTGACCAGGCTGGTCTTGAACTCCTGACCTCAGATGATCCACCCACCTCAGCCTCCCAAAGTGCTGGGATTACAGGCATGAGCCACCGTGCCTGGCTCGTGTATATTTATTTCTTAAGCAGAATTTCTGTGCATAGTCCAAGAGTGTCTGGTATGTTATTTAGTACAGTCAGTTCATTAGATACCTGTCTATTTGTTCCCTCAGGGTAGTGGTTCTTAAGATTCTTAAGCTGGGGAGCTTGTTAAAAATACATATTCTCAGGCCTCAGCTCTGCAGAAGGTCTGGGAGAGGGCCAGTACTCTGTACTTTGAAAGAACCCCCTGAGTGAAAAGCACAACTATGGTTAAGAACCACTGACCACTGGAAGTCCAGCAACAGTGAATTGGGCTATTCTCATTCCCTGTTTCTCCTAATTTCAATCCCTATTCTTGCTGACTCCAAGAGTACATGGCAATCTTTAATGGCAGTATTGTTCAGAGAGTAGTTGCTGCATGGTTAATCTAGCTTTTTAAACTATACTACCTCAGTAAAAATCCACCAAGCAATGTACACAAAATTGACAGGTTCATCCGTGCTGAGTGAACTCACTCGCCCAAGGTCATCAATGTGAATGATGAAGATGGGAACAGTATTTGGATCAATCATAGGATATAGTCTAAGCCAGATGTTGCCATTCCTTATAAATGTCTGCATCTATAATGAGAAGGTAAGAAATTACATTATAGCAGTGCCAGAGCTTAGCTACCAGGAAAAAAAGAAAAAAAAGAAAAAAAAAACTCTTCTGCAAGGATGAAACAAGAAGATTATTTGAACAATGTGTACTAGGTTTTATTGGGGCAGGGGGTTATTTCTGAAAAGGAAAATTCAAGTTCTAATTTAGACAACCCAACATTATTGATTCACTGTCTTATTTAAAAATATGGTCTGCAAGCCCTTTTAGAACTTTGTCATTTTTATCCCCAGGGAAATTAGAAGTGAGCCAAGCAGAGCTGCTGATTTGTAGATACTAGAAGTAGACCTTAGACATAGATTCAATACTAGGGCAGGAATATGATAACAGTGGCTAACAGGACAGGTTTGGAGTCAGACATCCCTGAGTTAAGAGGTTAGGCTCCATCACTTACTAGTTGTGTGACCTTCAGAAAAATACTTAACCTCTCTAAGGTTCAGTTTTCCCCTTTTGTAGTTTCTTAAGTAAACCAAGCTCTCAAGCTTTGGTGCCTCTGTACAGGCAGCTTACCACTCACCTCCTTTAACTCTGATTAATTCTTACTCATCCTTCAGGTTTCAAATCAACACTGCCTCTTCCTGGAAGCCCTGATTTCCCAGTCAGAATTAGCAAATGCTCTTCTGTGTCTCCTCCCCCAAGTGTCGTAAACACATCTTCAATCATAATAAATGTATGGTAATTGGTGGTTTATAAAAATTTGTTACTTCGATCATTTAGGAGCCAGCAATTAGAGTGCACAGGCCAAATCTGACCCATGGCCTCTTTTAGTACAGCTTTCAAAATAAGAATGGTTTTTGCATTTTTAAAAGGTTAGTTACAAAAAGAAGTAGAATATGCAATTGAGATTGTATGTGTCCCTTAATGCCTAAAATATTTATTATCTGGCTTTTTAGAGAATAATTTGCTGACCCCTGCCATATATCATAAGTAATTTGAGTGTAGGAACTATGTTTTATTTCACTGTATGTCCTATTCCTAGCACAATGTCTGACGCATGAAAGGAATCACATGCTTGTTGAAGGGATGAATTAGTCAGTACAACCAGTATTTTCTACAGTATTATTTATCATAGAATCAAAACACAACTTTATTTTGTCTCCCCATGTTCCAATAAAATGTACCCCATTGAGGTAACCTTTTCCTAGCCATAGATGGAAGTTTGGATACAGCACATGATTTTCTGCTCACTTCTTCAAAAATAGACCGTACACAGGTCACTCTAAGTCACAAAACACAACCTTGATTTAGTAATTAGAATTTATCCAGTCCAAGATATTACTCAACTTTCTCAATCTTCACTCAATGGTGAGGCTTTGTTTCCCACTAAGCCCGTGCTAAGGCCTGTAGTGGTGGCTAAATGCCTTTGGAAAAGGAGGAGTGATAGGTTTTCTTCTTTCTCTCTCCACTTGCCAGTTTCTATTTGGATCCTCACCAGAGTGGAAATAGGAGTAGGGAAGAGAGGTAAGGGATTGGTCATTTCTTCCTTGGTGGAATGGCTTCCCACTCTCTGGGTCTTTGGCTCTTCTGTGGGTTCTTCAAAGACCTCCATCACAGAAGACCCCTCTCCTGTAATTTGGGAGGCCTGGGTTGATGCATTTTTATTTAGGTTGGTAGTTAGCAACTCCTTCCTCAGCCTCTGGGAATCCAGAAGTTATCTTCAGCTTCCTGTTAATGGGGTCCTTTCTCCCCTGCAGATGGCCATATTGAACAGGGTTCAGGATGACCCTACCCTGGCTCTCTTTCTTGCATGACCCCCATTTGGTTCCTAGGAAAAAATCAAACATACCGTGCCCTAACAAACTCTGGGAATGAAGGCCAATCCCAACACAGTCAATCCTGTTCTCCTGCCAAGGGCCACATTAGCTTTCTCAGAATGGAGTACAGTTCCAATTCGCTCCCCTTCTACCACAGGGAATAAATGTCAAGCTCTGTGAGTGATCCAGTGAAATACCCACTAGGCTTCTACTCGTTTTGGAAGGTGAAGTGGAGTCTTGGCCTGGCAACAGCTCTGGGTAAAGAAACATTTTCACAAATTTCCCTTCCCACTCCCTTTCACAATCTGACTCCCTTTTATTTCTTGGAACCTCTTCTGGAGCATTTCCATTGTAAATTTTGTATATGATGGCCTGGCTTTGGAATTCCCAACTATTGTTGGTCATTTATCATGTCTTCCTGGAAACTCGAATTTAATATTATGTTAAATAAGGCTTATTTTTTCTAATTAGGTAAGAAAAGTTCAATTATCCATGGTGAAACCGTTGGTTATATTCACATAGCCTCATCGTCTATTGATATCTACCAATTTGAAGCAACAACATTAAGATTTGTTGAGCATCTATAGTATATGCTTTAGAGATATTTTCTCATCTAACTCCCCTTTTATAATTTTCCCTCTTTTATAGGTGAAAACTGAGTCTCAGAGAAAATAATTGACCTTCTTAAGGTAATCTAGAAAATAATTGACCTTCTTAAGGTAATCTAGAAAATATAGATCAAAACTAAGGTGAAAACCCAGGTCATTATGATTTCTAAGTCCCTCATCTTTCTACTACACTATGATCTTTGAACTTTTTCATCCAAAAATCCCGAATGGCAGAGGAGAGTCAGCACGTATCCCTGGGGAAGTCTGGGTGACCCAAAAAGGCCCACTACAAGTGCAAAATTTCTCTAAAATCTCATGCTTGATCATAAAAATGCATAAATGTGCATTCTATTCTATGTGTTTATTATCATATACACTATGTTTAAAATTATCACTTAAACTATCTATGTTCTCCTTGTCTAAATATTCAAGTAAATTTAATCATCTAGGAAAATACACTATGTTTATCCTGTACTTTCTTGAGCATACTACTCTAGTTTGAGAAACGCCAGCATATTCCTCAGTTTGAGAAAGAAGGTACTGGAATATGCTGGTAAGGCGAGGATTTCAAGGACCCCCTCAACTCATTTTAACCACTGGAATGAGGGAAATGGAAAGACGTAGTATGCGAGAATTGTTAAGGAGAATTTGGGAATAAAGTGAAAATCACTGCAGTAATTTCTTAAAGATTGGCATGATACTATAACTAATACTATTGTGATTATTGATACCATAATAAAAATTGTTTACGATCATGTGTTGTTGGATGAACAATGCACTAATGATGGTATAATATTGGAGAAGTAACATGGGGACATTCAGCTCTTTCTAACCTGGAGGCCATGGAGCACAGAACTTTTATCCCTATTTCTGAGGAAGGGGAAGGTCTGTAGCTTTCCTTAGACTCTCAAAGGAATACAAGATCCACAAAGGTTGAGAAACTGCTACAGAGAAAAGAGCAGAGATTTTGGGATCACATGGCCTTGTTTTCCAGTGCTGGCTTTAGGCTTACTAAACTACATGATATACTTTCTCTCTAAGTCACAGGTTCCCCATTTGTAAAATGAGGATCATAATACCCAAATCACAGGGCTGTTGTGAGGATTAAATTAAGTTCTTTATGTTAAATGTTTAATATAGAGTAGGCACTCAAGAAATGTTAATCTCCTTCCTCCTACCACAATATATAAAAGATGATAAGGGCCTTTGACTACAAATGGATGAATAACTTATAGTGGAATGTATACCCTGGCTAGATATGACTACTTAGAAAATGTTCTACTTTAATCTTAGAACCCCAACCAAAAACTCAGGCTGATGTTAAATTTCCACAAAATATTTAAATCAAATGTATTAAGTTGGTGCCTAAAAAATCCTTTTCAAACCTAGAAATATACACATGCAAACATTCTGTTTGTAAAGATGGAATTATTTAAGCACTATCACATCCTGGAATGTTTGGTTTCAATTCTAAGCATATATTACTGTAAGACCCAGGATGAAAAACCTCTTGAATTTAGCTAGAGATTTGATCCTCTTAAATGACATATGAAGCAGCTTTTATAAAGATAGGGAGCCTCAGCTAGTCTTACAGATTTATGAGGAAGCCTCGAAGGGGTTAAAGTAGAAAGCTTATACAAACTTTGCTTCTCAGCCTCTCTTATCTCCTCCCTCTCCACATCGCTGAGACAGAGCAGAGCTGAATCACTACCTTTCCTGCATACTCTAAACTGTTGCCTGCGAAAGAGGAACTGGGGACTTAGACTAATTCAGGCTGCTTTCATTCAAATATTCCAGAGGGCACGCACACATCCAAACAGACTTCTCCTTGCTTTTCAGAGCTTATAAGGAGCAGGCATCTGAAGCTGCACTCTGAAGCTGTAAGTGGTAACTGGCATTTTAAGTAACATTTTAAGTAATAGAAGGTGTTTTTCTGTTTTTCTCCAAAGGGATTACTCTTTAGGAAGATGAAAGAGAAACCATACTTTGCATGAACATAGTCCTGCTTCTTTGGCAAAACAAGGCTTTCATTCTATTTTCCAGCTGTTCCAGTGATGTTCCTGAACAAGTTACATGTTGGTGAAAGCTTCAAAAGGGATACTTAAGTGACCAATCCTATTCATACTGTGGGCCAGGAGAGGTAAGAGATATTTGGAAATATGATGTTATTCCCGGTGAAGTGAGAGGCATTATTTTATTTATCGGCAGGTGTGACAAATAGGCACCATCTGCTGCAGAAGATACAGCAACTCCTACTTGAGCAAGCTTATTACTTAATGGCTCCAGCCACTGAAGAAGCATTTGCTGCTGGAATCGTTTTTTCATAGGGTGATGTGGAACTAGATACACTTATCTCTCTTAGTTTTTTCTCCCCAGCTAGGAAGATAAATATAAATAGAATGTATTAACTCTTAAAAGCTGATAGCAGTTGATAGTTTTGAATTTGTTTTCTGAATTGTTCCACTGAACATTTTCCTTAACTACTTGGTGAGATTTCAGTTCTGGAATTATATAGGCAGGTGTCATGCAGAAAAATGTAAAATTACCAGTGGGGTGTTCCCAGAACCTTATCATGTTAAAGAAAATAAAAGTAACTACTAGGAGCACCCTGAGAACCAAATAGAGATCAGGGTACTCTTATTTTGTATCTCCAGCACCTAAAAATGTGTCTGGAACTTGATTGGCACTCAATAAATGTTTACCAAAGAAATTTTAATCTGATTTTGGAGACCTGTGCAGAACTTGGTTGCTCTTGTTACAAATAAGTTTCACTCAAGGAATCCCTCTCAGGCTTGATTGATGCAAACAGCTATTCCCTTATCATTCTGGGGAGCAAAATTCATGATCTAGAAGTGTATGTTATTTTGCTCCTGTGAGGTTATATATACTATGCTGATGTCAAAAATTAGTGAGAACTTGACATTTCAATGTTTATACTAAAAACAGAAGACTTTTTTATTACTAAGGTTTTATTTACCAAATGAATGACAAAATATGCAATCAGAAAACCAAAGGTGCATTTATGTCACTTGTGAGTATTTTGATTTACATTAGAATTGAAGTAAACCAGAGGTATAAGTTAATATTGGACATTGGCCAGTTATTAAATTAAACACTTTCTCTTTTCCCTTTCCCCCAAACTTCTCATCCTCTTTTTTTCCTCCATTCTTTCTCAATATTACCTCCTTCCCTTCCTTCTCCCCCCTCATAATCACTCATTTCCTGCCCCATCTTGTCTCCATCCCACATCCCTCATGGTCTTTACTCATTTCTCACATTTCTTTCTTTTCCTCCTCTCTCCCTTCCCTCTTCCTCTATCTTCCTTTCTTTCTTTCCCGAATTCCTTACCCCCTTTTCCATTCCTCACCCTCCTCCTTGTCCCTCAACAGCTTTCAATCACTTTTACAAAGACTAGAAACTGATTTTTATTGTATGAGCTTTCCAGAAAGAACTGCAGGATACTAAAATAAGTCTTTCCACAAAAAATCGTATCCTTCAGAATTAATAGAATTTGAATTCCTTTTGAAATTGCAAGGTTGTTTTTCTTTCCAAATGGTGCAGAGCTTTTAACAGAGCAATCATATTATCTGTGCAACTCATTAATTAGTTAGCAAAGAGAGCCATGACAATCCTGTTTGAAAGGATTTTATGAGAAGTAGTCACAGATATAGGACCAGAGTAACAAAAAAGAGGATTTCCCAGTATCTAACATTGCATTTATTCATTTCAAAGTCCTTAATGGATTTAAGGAATTAAATTGATAAACCTCCCTGAATTGACCAGACTGGTCTCCTGAACACTACAGAGGCTTTAAGAAATATGTGATTAGTTAGTTTTCCAAACTTTCAAAGAAAATGTTTAAAGAAATTGACAACTGTAGCTGAGATCATTGTTCTCTAAGCTTCTCCAAGCTTCATAGAATTCTAATAAATATTGAATAAGTTTTCAGACCTAAGGAAGATTCAGGGTCAGTTGCATAGGAGGCAGAAAATGAACTATCAATTGTTATTGAAAATTATCTGTAGACACAATTGAACTTTCTAAAACTTAAATTTAAAATTTAACCCATCCCATATAGTTTTCCTTTAAAATCTTGTAAGTGAAATAGCACTTCATCAACAGAGTTTCTAACAAGGTGATAATTTCTTAAATCTAGGTTATAATCTGGAATTATTCTCCAATAAGAAATTGAACAGTGGAGGAAAGGAATAAAAAGAAAAGTTGATGTTCTTCTCCAAGCTATATTAGCAATCAGATCAGAGATAAGACCATGCTTCTCTTTGAACTCTAAATATTAGGTACATTTCTTCATCATACCCATGCATTTATTCAATAATTCTTGAGCAGCTACTGCAAGCAAAGCTGTATAAGGGATAGACTGCTGAAAATGATCCTCAAGAATTTTGTAAACTAGAATTTAGAAGAAAACATATCAAATAGATATCTGCAATATTTGTCAAATTTAATTCCTCTAGGAGAAATACAAAGCATTGTGGAAATTAGGGTTAGGGTGGAAAGTCAAGATCAGCTTCATGAACCGAATCTTAAAGAATTGTATTATTTCCTCACCCAGAGATGTGTGAAGATAGAAGGAACTGGTCAAACAAAAATATGGAAGCAGGGAAGTAGGTAAGAGTGAACATTACAGTTTTATTGGAAAGCGGGTAATGTAAGGAATTAAGGTAAGCCAGGGCCAGTGCACTGACAGCCTTAAATGTCAAGCTAAGGAGAATGGAGTAAAATCCAAAGGCAACATGTGGACTGCCAACATTTTATTTCTTTTTCCGTTTTCATTCCACTAGACTAGTTATAAATAAATCATATAGTAATAAAATATAGAATAAAATAGCAAGTTGAAGATTACACACAGTTTGGTATTTTTTTTATAAAGTTCAAAACAAATAATACTAACATTGTTTAGGCATGGGGTGAGGGTGTGTGTGTGTGTGTGTGTGTAAATAAAAGGAAGGTAATGAGTCACAAATTTCAGAATATTGGTTATTGGTTATTTCTGGAGAAGGATAGGTAAGAGGATGAGATGGGAAGAGCATAGGTAGATGTCATGTAAATTATTAGCTATTCTCAATCTTAAAGTTGGTAGATGTTTGCCCACAGATGTCTGTCCATGGGTGTTCAATATATTATTAAATAAGTGAATAAAAAAGTGCTCAAATTTACCAATGATGACAATGTGCCATAAACCAAGGAGTATGACTTACCTGATTCTGTGTACTTGGGGTTCAAAGGGAGTATAAAGATACTATGATAGTATAGAGGTTTCTCCCACTTGGCTTGCACTAGCAGTGAGTGTTTGTTTTTCCTTACCCTTCTTTTCTGGAAGGCAGGTAAAAAAGTAACTTAGGAGATACATGGATGAAAAATCCATTAAGCTCTTATCTCTAGGTTACTACCATTCTTAAGAAAAGGAGCTGCTGGGAGAAGTGGTGAGGAGGAAGGCCAATCAGACTGACAACCTATATGTGAAGCACTTTGAATATGTAGTGAAGCAGTTGAGCGGTGTGGGCTGTCTGGGACTGTTAGAGTCCTGATTTGAAGTGTTCTGTTCTATTTGTAGACTGATGTTTTTCAGCCCTGGCTGCATATCAAAATTACCTGTGGAGCTTTTAAGCAATACAGATGTTCATGCCCCATACAGAGCTACTGAATCAGAAACCCTAAAGAAAAGACCCAGTTATATATATTTTCAAAAAGCATACTAAGTAATACTAAAGTACAGCAAGGACTGAAAAATATTCCCTGAAGAATGTGCTTAGAAACAAGTAGGTAACTTGTTTCAAATATTGATTCCAGGATACTGTCCCCAGAGATTCTAATCTAAGAAACAAGGGAAAGGCTCTGGGAAAGGGTCCATGTTTTTATTCATAATAAACACCCTGTAGGTGATTCTGGGGAAGGGACTTCCCTTGACCACTTTGAGAAACATTACCCCAAAGGTTCTAAAACACTAGGGTTTCAGGGTGATTACTCCATGTATTTGCTTCCTAAAACTGCCATTAAAAAATTATATAAGCTAGGTGACTTAAAATAACAGAAATTTATTCTTTCAGGCCTGGACTATAGAAGTCTGGAATCATGGTATCAGTAGGGCCATGCACTCTCTGAAATCTGTAGGGTAGACTCCTTCCTTGCCACTTCGAGCCTCTGTTATTTCCTGGCAATCTTCAGCATTCCTTGGCTGGTAGATACATCACTCTAATCTCTGCCTCTATCTTCTCCTTGTATGCCTCTGTCTTCTCCTCTTCTTGTGAGGACACCAGTCATTAGATTAGGGCCAACCTAATATATTGACTTGATTACATCTACAAGGTCTTATTTCCAAATAAGGTTACATTCACAGTTGCTGGGGGTTAGGACTTCACCATTTTTGGGGGGATGACACTATTCAACCCATAACATTGTTTTAAATGCTTTTAAAAGTAGAGCCTCCAAACAACCAATAAGATAGATTAGCTGTATTCTTTAGCTGGGCTATCTAGAGAGAAAAAACAATAACTAACTCTCAAAGCTCAGTATGCAAAGAAACACTTGAAAAGCTTGTGTTTAGTATGCATATTCCTGGGCCTTGATCCCAGCTAATCAAAAATCAAAATAGCTGTACTTGCAAGGATAGAAAAATGTTTCCTAGACCACTGCTCCAAATACAGTGGAAAGATATTCTCTCTCTCTCTGCTCTTGTTTCTTATGAACCAAGTGTGGGCAATAGGAACGGTAAGTAGGTAGACTAAGAAAAATATGGATTATGGAAAGTATAGTAACGTGGGCTAGGGAATACAAACTTTAAGCTGAAGTGTTCTCAGGCTGGGGGCAACATTCAAGATGATAGGAAAAATAATGTGACTGTTGGAGCTAGTTCTACGAACTCTCCTTGGGTATGTTAACAACAGACAGAACTAGGCTACACTGTTAGCAATCTACTATAGCACATAGAAGTGTGACAGGTGATGGTTGTTTATATTGTTTATTTTAGCCACCCACATTCAAAATTCATGTTTAGAATGGTAAGTTAAATCATTTTGGAAGACTTCAGCAGTAAATAGTTGACCCTATTTACATGGTGGAATGTTTTTGCCAATAAAAAGAAAGTTCTAGCTTTACCAATGATAAAGCATGCAATGCATTTATTTGCTCAGAATAGGCATACTCTCTCGATTCCTTCTGGTGTACAACTATTGGGGGGAAAATGTCTATTTCCACCCTACCGATCTGAATGAGAGAGATAGACCAAAAACAAAATTAGGGGAAGCCTGCATTCCTGAACATTCCCCTGATTCATTAAAGTAACAATTGTCACTGGGATCTGGAGATTGAAAAACAATTCCTTAAAATTAGGATTCCTTTGTTTCAGTGCTAGGGTTTCCTGGTTCAACTAGATCAATGGTTCTTAGTCCTGGCTGCACTTTGAAGTTACTTGGAAAAGACTTTATTGCTTTTCTTCTATCTCTCTTATTTAGATATGTGGGGTAAAAATAGACATTTTTCCCCAATGTTTGTAGACCCAGAAGGAATTGAGAGGGTGTGCCTATTCCGAGCAAATAAATGCATCCTTCATCATTGGTAAAGATAGAACCTTCTTTTTGTTGGCAAAAGCACTCCACCATGTAAATAGGGTCAACTATTTACTGCTGAAGTCTTCCAAAATGATTTAACTTGGCATTCTAAACATGAACTTTGAATATGGGTGGCTATTTTCTTTTTAAATAGTAGTGCTTGGGTCCCATCCCAGACCAATAAAGTCTGAATCTCTAGAATGGTGCCCAGGCCCCTACTGTGGAGATTATGATTCAGGAAGTCTAGATTTGGGCCCAGGATGTGTATATTAATAAGTACCCCCAAGTAAATCTTATGATCAGTTGGTTTAGAAAACATTGTTCTAATCTAGGTTAGTTATTAGCTGCCGTTTAGTGATCTGATTTTTTTTTTTTTACCTTTTAAAAGCTATCTTCTACACAGAAGAAAAAGCATTCTAAAATTAGTTTGCATATAGTAAACCATTTTGCAATTTATCAATTTATTTTTATTTCAAAATACATTGCCATTTGTTTTTCTTAGAGATAACTGAATCTTTATTTTTGTTTTTAATTTTCAGGAAAATCAATATCTGTTGGAGAATCTGAAGAGCCAAATCTCCTGAGCCTGGGCCTACTGCTGTCAGCGTCTCTGAGACCTCTCTCACCTGAGAATTACCAGGTCTCACAACACTTTCCGTCCAGCCTACAGTGAGGGATGTCAACAAAGCTACAGAAAACTCACATTTTCTAGACTTACAAGCTGTGCAGCTGGGCAGGAACCTTATAATCTCCATCCTTAGGGAAGGTTCAGAAATATAGACAAATGGGATGAAAACTCGGATATGCTGAGCCTGATATATACAAAAGCCTTCAGATAGTCTCCTCAAGGAAGAGCCCAATTAGGTCCACATAATTAGTCCACACATCTAGATTAGGTATAGGCAAAACGAGCCCTTTCTCCATCTACCAAAACAGAGCAAAAGACTGACATAATACTGTAAAAGATTCTTGTTCTAATAACAGTATTATAATGCAGTTTCACCCATATTTATTTTAATCCGTATAAAAGTAGGAGTGTGGAAAATAAAACATTACTTATATTTTTGAAAATTGATTAAGAAGCTCTGATAAAACCTGTTGGAGGGGTGATTGCTGTGCTGAAGGATAGAGAGGGTATCTCAATTGTCAAATCATAGCATCACCATTTTCTGCTTGTGTGCTATTAGCTCGGAGAGTGATTTGTTTTTATCGGATTGTTAGAACACGTCCAATAGATTTAGAGACAGTCTAAGTGACTGTGAAATGCCTCAAGGGCAATAGAAATCAAAGAGAAACACATACCAACTCAAGTCTTAAGTGATGATGGAGGCGCATTTTAAATACCATGGAAATCTCACTGGGCGTGCCCATTTTCCCACTCTGGCAACAGAGGTTGATACCTCTTCAGACAAATATTCCAATCTGTACATGTATGTGGGCTTATTCCTGAGCCTCCTGGCCATTCTCCTCATCCTGCTCTTCACAATGCTCCTTCGGCTCAAACATGTCATCTCGCCCATCAACTCAGACAGCACAGAAAGTGTTCCTCAGTTCACAGATGTAGAGATGCAGAGTCGAATCCCCACTCCTTAAAGCCAGGATGAAGGTGAGCTTTAGTGGATCTGGGTAAACCCTTATATATGGATGTCCAGGAGAGCTTGCTTTCTTGCATGAAGCTTCCCATGTAGGGAATCCACAAGTTGTTCATTTAACAACAAGCTGTTCATGTTTTCTTTGTGTTATTCTTCATCGTTACTCTGCTTGTGGGCTATCTAAAACGTTTAAGACTCACTCTGAAAGGAATATAGGAAATGACAGCTGGTTGGGAGGGCTGGTTTCCATAGTAACCAAACAGTGCATGGGCCTTGCACAAACCTCAGACCACAGAAATTCATACGCAGCGGTTGTAAGAAACACAGGGTCCCTGGAAGCTCCAAAAACAAAGATTTGCTTTTGTGTTTTTTTTTGCTTTTTTTTTTATTATACTTTAAGTTCTAGGGTACATGTGCATAGCGTGCAGGTTTGTTACATATGGATACTTGTGCCATGTTGGTGTGCTGCACCCATCAACTCGTCAGCACCCATCAATTCATCATTTATATCAGGTATAACTCCCAATGCAATTCCTCCCCCCTCCCCCCTCCCCATGACAGGCCCCGGTGTGTGATGTTCCCCTTCCCGAGTCCAAGTGATCTCATTGTTCAGTTCCCACCTATGAGTGAGAACATGCGGTGTTTGAAAGGGTTGATCCTTCAAAGAGGATATCCCAAGAAAAGGACAAGTTCTAATTTAGTGTTTTGATCCTAAAGAATCACCTCTACACGAAGTTAAATTATGTCGGAAGTTAATGGAAGGGACCACGAGCCCTTTCCCTAAACAGCAGTGATTTGATCATCTTAGGCAATTCCGTTTGTTTCAAATGAAAGAAGAGATTTAAAGAAACTGTTTCAGTTTAAAGAGTAAGTTTTCAGAAAGAAGTTTCTAGTAAACAACCTCATCTAGAGAGAGAAAAATGTGCATATTATAACCATGTTAATTCTATTCATGCAGCTTCTTTGTCTTTTTCTTTCTCCCTATCACACTCTAGGATAGAGTTGCACACAAATATGAGCTTTGTTTAAAAGGTGCCTTTGCAAACAAGACTCAACTGTACTTTAGAGCAGAAATGAAATGATTTTGGTATTCTGTTGTTGAATGTGGCTTTGGACAAAACATTCAAGCCTTCTGAGTCCCAGGGTTTTTGTGCTGAAAAATGATTAGAGAGCTATTTAGTCATCACTATACTCTTTAGATCTGAGTATTAAAAAAAAAAAAGAGAGAGAGACAAAGGAGGAAAGGACTAAACAACATCCTCCAACAAATCCTTATTGAGATCAATGTCCTCAAATGTCTCATTTGTATTTCCCAGAAAATGTTCCTCCCTTCCTGATCCCTGCCAAAAGATGAAGTGTTTCACTTATTATCTATAAGAGAATTATATTTTGATCGCTTCTCGGCCTTTTGGCTAAGATCAAGTGTGGAGAATTATATTTTGAAAAATTCTGTTCTCATAAGTAGCCCTAGTATGCCAGTAGTGTGGAGAGAATTTAATTTTTAAAATTAACTTTTCAAAGGGAAACTAAAGGAGATGAGTACCATTTACAAATTAGAATTTAAAAAACTGGTCATGGCCGGGCGCGGTGGCTCAAGCCTGTAATCCCAGCACTTTGGGAGGCCGAGACGGGCGGATCACGAGGTCAAGAGATCGAGACCATCCTGGCGAACACGGTGAAACCCCGTCTCTATTAAAAAATACAAAAATCTAGCCGGGCGAGGTGGCGGGCGCCTGTAGTCCCAGCTACTTGGGAGGCTGAGGCGGGAGAATGCCGTAAACCCGGGAGGCGGAGCTTGCAGTGAGCTGAAATCCGGCCACTGCACTCCAGCCTGAGCAACAGAGACAGACTCCGTCTCAAAAAAAAAAAAAAAAAAAAAAAAAACAACTGGTCATATTCTTCCCACAAAGGACGAGTACACCTGTGTTAAATTCTACTTGCTAAAACAAAAAATAAGTTATCACTTGCACCTGAAGGGGGGGTCATCAAATTTCACAGAGTACTCTCTCAGGAACTGTAATGATGGTAAGAGAGAAATCAAATAGATGTTAGATTAATGCCATCTCCACCAGAAATGTAGTTCTTTGTAGTCTGTAACCAATTTAGATTGGCCCTTTTTCTCTGATCTATATCTAGGTTGGTAGTGAAATTCCCAAGTGCTTTCCACTTTTATACACAGTCATTTGTCAATGCTCCTCTCTCCAAGGGGCTGCAAGTGTGAAATCCCCACATGCAGAGCTAAATTTAGCAGTAAGGCTGACTCTGCCACACCTGTTACCCAACTGTGCACTGTCAGAGATGGGAGCTGCATTCTGCACCATTCAAAACAAATTAGCAGATAGGCTAAGACTTGGATAGGGCATGTATTTTTCCAAACTCAAAGTGACTCACATTATTACACCTTGATGGTCTAAGTTGTGTGTTTATTCAACAACCAAATTCAGTGGACCCTTTAAAATTTGAGCTTTGGCAGCCAAACATGGACTTCATCAAGACTGCCAATACCGCCCCCCCACCCAGAACTTCGTTGGAACACACATCTTCCCTCATTCCAGGCTCTCCCTTTTGTGCCCACAGTATTTGAATGCACTTTACAGTTGAGAAGTCAGTGGCTGAATAAATGAAGGAACTGATTATACTCTCAACAGCTGTGAATAGCAAGATACGAAATACCTTGTTGCTGAATCTAATACAGATACAGACTGAAAATCTATTCTCTGCCCATCTGACCTCCCCAACCCAAATTTCAGGAGAATAAAACTGCTTTTTAAGCACTGACTTGGATGAAGCTTTCTAATTTATGATTAGGTTACTCACATGGAAAGCCACCACCTTCTTTCATCACAACTACCCCATGGGGCTCCAGATCGTCATTGAGCATTAACCAAAGCACACAGCACAGATTACACCAAAATAGCAGCATAACACCCCCCACCCAATTTCCAGTGACAATACATATGGAAATGCTTTTAAGCAGATGTGTCATTATAATGACTCACATGGTATTTAATCTTTAGGAAAATAAACTGAATGTTTTTATTGTAGCAAACTTACTGTAAAGAAAAGGATTTTTACATTATATTTATTCCCCAATGTATTAACATATATTGCTGCTCAGAAAGGCAGCTAGAGTAACCAGAGGGCACAATTTGAGTTTATTCTTCTGTTCAAAATGCTGACTTGGATTGCCTTCCCCCACCCCCACTCCCTCCAAAATTGCACTTAGCCAGTATATAAACAAGTAGGTTATTTATATATGTGTGTACTCTGTTTTAAGATGAAAAGAACAATTCTTCACTTTTTATTAGCTGAACCATATGAAATTGCCATTTTATAGGCCAAAAAATGCTCAAATATCACCAATTTCATAAAATTCAACCTAATACAAAGACTCACCACATTAATTCTGTAAATAGTGAATTCTCCTAATATGTTTTAAAAGAATCCAATTTTTTAAAAGATATTTTGCATATATTTCAGAATCATGGGTTGTATAAAACAAAGTATATTGTAAAAGGCTTATGTATTATGTATTATGTATTAAGCAGGAAATATTAAGGTTAATCAAGTAAAGATGAATTCATCCAGCCTAACCTTTCCATCCATGCCAAATCTGAAGCTTTCGACTCATAACTGAGTTTGACTGCTGCAGATCCCACCATACTTACTAAGTAGGTATAAGGGATCCATTTTAATACATTTCAATGGTTATATTTAGTAATACATTTTATTCACTTGTACAAAAGAACTTTTTTTTTTAACAAAATGAAGAATTGTGTGGAATAAAAAATTCGGTTTCTTTTGTTTGAAATCATTAATGTTTGAAATAGATTCATATTGTATAAAAATGGAAATATATTTGCATTAATATTTAGCATGTCATTTTTGATCCCTGGACAATAAATGGTAACTGGTTTGATGATAACACATATCTATTGTCTGAAGAATGTAAAGAGAATGACATTAGTCTCTCCATCCCACTATAAATTGTAACGACTGCACATTTGTGGGACTTTTATAATTTTGAGGTCTCATTATTTTTTCTTATTCTCTCTTTGATTCTCTCTCCACTTGTAAAGTGATTGGTGCATTTGTTTGTTCGGTAGTAAGTTGTGAAAAAAATTGAAAACTTCCAGCTGTCAATAAGAGTGACCTGAGGGAAGATTGAGATAAGTTATCTAAAGCGCCAATAGCCTTCCACATTCCTCTGCTGATAGGATTTTTTTTGTTGTTGTTTGTTTGAGACAGGGTCTCACTCCACCCAGGCTGCAGTACAATGGCCCGATCATGGATCACTGCAGCCTCATCTTCCCAGGATCAGGCGATCCTCTCACCTCAACCTCCCAAGTAGCTGGGACTACAGGCGCGCACTAATTTTTTTTTTTTTTTTTTTCAGTATTTTTAGTAGACACAAGGTTTTGCCATGTTGGCCAGGGTGGTCTCGAACTCTTGGGCTCAAGTGATCCATCCACCTCGACCTCCCAAAGTGCTGGGATTACAGGCGTGAGCCACCAAGCCTGGCCAAATTTTTTTTTAATGTAGTTTCCATTTTGTACTTTCTTAATTTGATCCTCATAGTAACCCTGTGAGTAGTGAGTGGAGATAACATGAGGTCTGCTTGACAAAAGAAAAAACAGGTACAGAGAGATTTGTGAGGCATTCGTGGTTACACAGAGGCAGAGTCAGAATTACACTGTAAGGTTTTGGATTCCCGTTTTAATACTCATTCCACCATGCTTTTCTTTCTGAACGCTGAAGAGATATTTCAGAGCTATTCATTCTATAACACTCCAAGTTCTGCAAACAACAATTGAGCTCTGTGGGTGATTAACTCCTTGAGTCCAATAATTCAAAACAAATTAACACAATTCTGCCATCTCTTCAAATAATTATGTAGTGTGGCAAGACACATTCGCAGACTGAGGGAAAGTTTGCACAAAGGCAAACCCTGCAGCTTTAATTTACATAAATGAAGGGAATAGGCAGTCATATGGATGAATTATCACCCACAATGCAAATCCCAATCATCTGATCATTGGATTTAATAATGTTCACAATCAATGCAAGTTCTTCATATGCATGATTGTTACCTCTCCCCTTGCCTCCCAGAAATGAGAACACCTCATCTTAGGCAAAGATAATGTTATTCTTTAAAATTATGTGATGCCTTGAGTATACACAGCAATTCCATTTGTCCTCTAGAATAAATGCTATGACATTAAAAAAGGAAAGAATTACCAACTAAAAAGAGTTTCCTGTAGCCACAAAGAATGAACTGTTGAAGGAGAAAAAATATGGAACACATGTGAAGTAGAAAAAGGAAATACACATAATAAATATAAGTGAGGAGATTTTGAAGAATAACTTGAGCAATTCCAGGTATTCCAATTCATTTTGACACCAAGTATCTATTGATTAAATCAACCATATATGTGGAGGAGAATAAAAGAGGCAGATTACACAACGTACTGGGCTAGGCTCTGCAGGAATCTAAAGTTTGCAATCAAAAAGTTTACAATCTGGCAAAAATGACAAACACAGAAATTCATTCGTTCATTCATTCAGTCGCCCGGGCTGGAGTGCAGTGGCCGGATCTCAGCTCACTGCAAGCTCCGCCTCCCGGATTTACGCCATTCTCCTGCCTCAGCCTCCTGAGTAGCTGGGACTACAGGCGCCCGCCACCTCGCCCGGCTAGTTTTTGTATTTTTAGTAGAGACAAGGTTTCACCGTGTTAGCCAGGATGGCAGTAAACATTTCTTTAGCACATAGTCTATGTCCTGGTGAAGGTTATAGCCTACTAGGATGGATAACACCAACCACATAATTGCAAGAATACTGTGTTATAAAGAAGTATAAGGTGCTTGGGCACTTATAAAGTGGAAGGGATACTTCCTAACATGGCTTAAAGTGGCAGAGAAGACATTACTATATATATATATATATATATATATATATATATATATCATGATATATATCATATGATCATATATATATGCGCTAAAGTCTGGTGAATGAGTAAAAGGAGAGAGTAAGGCAAACATGCCATAGAGATAATGGCATATGTAAAGATTCTGAGATCAAATAAACTTGACACACTTGAAGAAACACAGTGAGTGAGGGAGAGAAGACTTCAGGAGCCTGGAAAGGTTGACAGGGACCAGAACATGCAGGCCTTTGTGGGCAGTGCTATAGACTTTTTACTTTATTTTAAGTGTAGAGAAGAGAACACTGGCAGCAATATAGAGGATGGATTGAAAAAAGGCAAAAGAGGTTGCAGGGAGGCCAGCAGAAAGGCTATGGCAGTGATTCAGGAGAAAGAAGAAATGGATATCTTTGCGATAGATTTAGGAGCTAAAATCAGCATTACTTGACCATGAATTGGCTAAGTGGGGTAAGTAAGAAGAAGAAGTCTAGAACGATTTGCAGATTTCTGGTTTGAACAAGGATCTGGTGACTCTATTCACTGAGATATAGAACAATGGAGGAAAATCAGATAAAGAGATGTATTCAATTTAGGACATTTGAGTTTGAAGTGCCTCTGAGACACCCAAGTGTAGATGTTAAGTAGGCAGTTGAAAATATGAATCTGAAACTCTGAAGAGAGGTTTGGGCTGGAGTCATAAATTTAGGAGGTGATAAAGGATGAGATTACCCAGGGAGGGGTTATAAATTAAACTGAAGAAATGACAATAATGTATGTAAAATATACCCAAACATGCTCCTCCCCATTTTTGGAGGGTAGGCCACTTTTCAAGCAGATTGAAAAGAAGATTAGGTTTAAGAGTTCTCAATCTAAGGTATATTGCCCAGAGAAACTTGCCAGCAGGAGAAGTAGAAGAGTGTGTCAGAGTCAAAGTCCTTGGGAGAGAGGTAAGACTCCAAGTTGGGGAGACCAAATATAAACATTAAGTACAAAGATTAAGAGCAAGACCATAAATAAGAGGTAAATAAAGCCAATAATTAGAAGTCAGAAACCAATGGAGCAGTGTAGGTACACGTCAGAAGACAGCCCTGAGAGGTTGCAGTGAATAAGGGTGATGATGAATATTGATGCAAAAGTCCTCAACAAAATACTAGTGAACTAAATTCAACAATACATTAAAAAGATGACTCATCACAAACAAGTGAGATTTATCCCAGCGATGCACGGATGGTTCAATATACACAAACCAATGAATGTGATACATCATAATAATAGAATGAAGGCCAAAACCATATAATCATTTCAATTGATGCTTAAAAAGCATTTGATAAAATTCAACATCCCTTCATGATAAAACCCTCAAAAACTGGCTATAGAAGGAACATACCTCAACATGAAAAAAGCCATATATGAGAGACCCACAGCTAGTATTATATTGAATGGGGAAAAACTGAAAGCCTTTCCTCTAAGCTTTGGAACACGACAAAAATGCCCACTTTCTCCACTGTTACTGAACATAGTAATGGAAGTCCTAGCTAGAGCAATCAGACAAGAGAAAGAAATAAAGGGCATCCAAACTAGAAAGAAGAAAGTCAAGTTACACTTGTTTGCAGATGATATGATCTTCTATTTGGAAAAACCTAAAGAGACCACCAAATATTGAAATTGTTTAACAAATTCAGTAAAGTTGCAGGATACAAAATCAACATGCAAATATCCGTAGCATTTTTACATGCTAAGAGTGAACAATCTGAAAAAAATCAAGAAGGTAATCTCACTTACAATAGCTACAAATAGGCTGGGCACGGTGGCTCAAGCCTGTAATCCCAGCACTTTGGGAGGCCGAGACGGGCAGATCACGAGGTCAGGAGATCAAGACCATCCTGGCTAACATGGTGAAACCCCGTCTCTACTAAAAAATACAAAAAAACTAGCCGGGCGAGGTGGCGGGCGCCTGTAGTCCCAGCTACTCGGGAGGCTGAGACAGGAGAATGGCGTAAACCCGGGAGGCGGAGCTTGCAGTGAGCTGAGATCCGGCCGCTGCACTCCAGCCTGGGCGACAGAGCGAGACTCCATCTCCAAAAAAAAAAAAAAATAGCTACAAATAAAATTAATCACCTAAGAATTAACCAAAGAAGTGAAAGATCTTCTGCAATGAAAATTACAAAACATTGATGAAAGCAATTGAAGAGGACACACCAAAAAATGGAAAGATATTCCATGTTCATGGATTGGAAGAATCAATATTGTTAAAATGTTCATACTAACCACAGCAATCTATACATTCAGTACAATCCCTATCAAAATACCAATGATGTGCTTCACAGAAATAGAAAAAAAAAAATCCTAAATTTTATATGGAACCACAAAAGACCCAGAATAGCTAAAGCTATCCTGAGCAAAAAGAACAAAACTGGAGGAATCACATAACCTAACATCAAATTATACTATAGTGCTAGAGTAACTAAGAGAGCATGGTACTGACATAAAAACAGACACATAGACCAGTGGAACAGAATAGAGAACCCAGAAACATATCCACACACCTACAGTGAACTCATTTTTAACAGAAGTGTTAAGAACATGTGTTAGAGAAAGAACAGTCTCTTCAATAGTGGTGCTGGGAAAACTGGATATCCATATGCAGAAGAATGAAGCTAGACCCCATTTCTTGCCATATACAAAAATAAAATAAAAATGAATTAAAGACTTAAATCTAAGACCTCGAGTTTTAAAAATACTACAAGAAAACATTGGGGAAACTCTCCAGGACATCCGCCTGGGCAAAGATTTCCTGAGTAGTACCCCACAAGTAGAGGCAACCAAAGCAAAAGTGGAAGAAAGGGGTCACATCAAGCTGAAACTTCTGCACAGCAAAAGAAACAATCAACAAAGTGAAGAATGAGAGAAAATATTTGCAAACTACCCATCTGACAAGGGATTAATAACCAGAATATATAAGAAGCTCCAGCAACTCTATAGGGAAAAACTTAATAATCCAATTTAAAAATGGGCCAAAGATTTAAATACACATTTCTCAAAAGAAAACATACAAATGACAAATAAGCATATGAAAAGGTGCTCAACATCACTGATAATCAGAGAAATGCATATCAAAACTATAATGAGATATCATTTCATCCCAGTTAAAATGGGTTTCATCCAATAGACCAGCAATAACAAATGCTGGTGAGGATGTGGAAAAAAGGGAACCCTTTTACACTGTTAGTGGGAATGTAAATTAGTACAACCACTATAGAAAACAGTTTGGAGGTTCCTCAAAAAAAAAAAAAAACTGACCTACCATATCATCCAGCAATCCCACTGCTGGGTATATACTCAAAAGAAGGGAAATCAGTATGTCGAAGCGATATCTGCACTCACATGTTTATTGCAGCACTATTTACAATAGCCAAGATTTGGAAGTAACCTAAGTGTTCATCATCAGATGAATGGATGAAGAAAATGTAATGCTTATACACAATGGAGTACTATTTAGCCATAAAAAAGAATGAGATCCTGTCATTTGCAATGACATGGATGGAACTGGATGTCACTATGTTAAGTGAAATAACCAGGTACAAAAAGACAGACACCACATGTTTTCACCTATTTGTGGTATCTTAAAACCAAAACGATTGAACTCATGGGCATAGAGAGTAGAAGGATGGTTGCCAGAGGCTGGAAATAGTAGTTGGGGGCTGAGAGAGAGGTGGAGAGGGTTAATAGGTTGAAGAAAAATAGAAAGAATGAATGAGACCTAGTATTTGATATCACAAGACCTAGTATTTGATAGCACAACAAGGTGACTATATCAATAATAACTTAATTGTACATTTTAAAATAACCAAAATAGTATAATTGGATTGTTTGTAACACAAAAGATGAATGCTTCAGGGGATGAATACTTCATTTTTCATAATTTTGTTATTACATATTACATCCCTGTATCAAAATTTCTCATTTATCCCATACATACATACACCTACTATGTACCCACAAAAATTAAAAATGTTATAAAATCTGTAAAAGAAATAGAAATGAACAGTTATTTGAAGAATTTTTTAGCATGAACCAGAGATGAAATGTAAAGAATACAAAGTAGAAAGAGGCCTATCCACATAGCAAGAGGCTGGAGACCAACCAGAAGAGTAACCAGTGAAGGTTCTTTCCTCAGAAGAACAGCAATGGTGAATGCTCAATTGTAAGTCTTTTGCCATGATGCCCTAAAGTATAACCCTGCACCATAACTGAACCTTCACTAAAGTCTGAAACTCACATAGCCTAGAGATAGCAGTACTTTGATTTAGTGAAGGGATTATGATGATGTCTTGAGTGGTAACATGGTGGAAAAGAGACCACACACAGAAAAGACAAAACATAGAACAAAAATGCTAAATTTACTAAAAGTAGGAACTTCAACCCAGAGGTAAGTGAAAGAAATATAGGACTTTACCTGAGCCTTAGATTCTAAAACTCGTTAGATGCCTGGAGACAGGCTAATTAAATGTCTAAACCAATCTCTTCAACATTTAACATTTCAAACTACCAGAATATCCAATATTTGTTCACCAATTTAATATATTCGTAGGTGATGCTGAAATCTGTTAGCTAATTCTAACATTATTTATACTCTAGAGTTTAGACTCATAAGAATGTCCTGAAGAATAAGATATTTACTTCCAACCTTTGAAGAATTTCTACAATGATGCAGTAGAGACCTAACCAGTGTAGTTTCAAAGGACAGAACTAGGACCAACAAGTAGAATTTAAAGGGAGTAGAGTTTACAGGCAAAGAATTTTGACTCATTGTATTTCTAGTGACAGATTCCCCAAAATAGGGCAGACTTTCTTGCAAAGTAGAATATTATTGAAACAGTTAAAGTAAAGGTTCACGGACATACCTATAAAAGATAATTATACTAAAAATAATTGATATATTTTTGAAGATTTATTATATGTCAAGCTCTATGCTTAATATTCTACATGCATTCTTATTTAAACTTAACAAAAGCCTGCAAAATAAGTATTATTATTCCCATTTTATCTATGAGACATTGAGGTTTAAAAAGATTAAATAAGTTGCCCCAGGTCACACAGCTCATAAATGACACATAACTGAGATTCTCACCCATAGCCAACTGACTCCAGAACCCATATACTACCATTATGCTATACTGCCTACCAAAGTCTATAGAAGTGACTTTTATATTTGCTAGGAAGTTAGATCAGATGAGCTGGGGGTCTTCTCATTCTTAGATTCTGTATGTGTGTGTAAATATGTCTGTTTATAATATGTGTGTATATGCATATTATATTATAGACATATTTACACACACAAAATGTATGTGTATATATGTCTATATCTCCATACATAAAAGATACACACATGTTTATGTATCTCCATAAATAGAACATACATAGAACATATATATGTCTATATCTCCATACATAAAACACTAGAGATAGAAACTCCTTAATCCAAGGAAAAGATAAGAAAAAGATGGCCCTCTCAATAGCAAAATTCAGTGCAATTTAAAATCAATACAAACTGAGACGTGATTTGTAAAATTTTGGTTGACAAGACATGGAAAGTGACCAGGTTACTATGTTCTAAGTGACTAAGTCCTATGAAGTTGACCTAGGTAGAGCTAGATAGCCTGGAAGCTATGACTGAGATGTGAAGAAACGTCAACTATCTCAATTGTACTGTAGATAGACCATCTATGATGCTGAATCAGAAAAAGGGAAATCTATACAACATCTTTTGTTAGAAGAAAAAAGGAGACAAATAATTGGTCTTTGTTTATGAAGCAAAAGCACTATTTTTAAAATTACGGAATATTTTAAGCCTATAGAAAAATGCAAAATATTAGGAAAGAAAAACCATTTTACCTGTCAACCACTTTTGACAATTCTTAACATTTTGCCATATTAGCTTCAGATCTTTTAAGAGATATAAAACATTATAGGCAGAGTTGACACCCCTGTGTACATCTCTGTGATCCTATTCCTCTTCCCTAGAGTTAAATACTTAGAGCTAAAATGATCTACCCCTACTCCCAGCTTGAACACTGGGGACTAAATTTATGTACACTTCTACCCCCATTAATGTAGCTTTCTACATTAAAATGAGTCTTCCAGGAGACTCTTGTGCAGGAAGGTGGTTTGATTGTTCATTCATTATAGGAACTTCCCAAAAGAATCATCAGCTTTACAATGAAAGTGTCAGTAGACAGTTTGTGCCTTACACTCTTTGAATACCTCTCCTCAAAATCCTTCTCTGTTTCCATTAATCCCGAACTGTTGTATTAAGATAATTACCCAATCCTAATGAAGTCCCAATATTGAAAGACCCACTTTTAAACAAACTTTCAATTTTGAATAAATTCTGACCTTGTCTTTTCTCCTCTGAGAAACTACCAAAGTTTTGGGAAGTTGGCGTTATCTCTTACCACAGTAAGCAAACAAACTCAACAGGTTATGTTGATAATATTGAGAGAACCAGCATTCAACACTACTATTTAGAATTTAGTTTATCATTATAACAGGTGATTTAATTTGTTTCACTACATATCTATGTATCTTAAAGTGTCATTAATTTTCACTGTTGTATTACATTGCATAAGCATGTTTGATCCATTTTCCTCTTGAATATTTTGTCTGATATTAATAGAGATACATCAGCTTTCTTTTGGTATCTGCCAGATCACATTTTCCATTCTTTTACTTAAAGTAAGTGTGTGTGTGTGTGTGTGTGTGTGTGTGTGTGTTGATACGGGGTCTCACTTTGTCACCCAGGCTGGAGTGCAGTGATGCACCCAGGCTGGAGTGCATAGCTCACTGCAGCCTCGACCTCCTGGGCTCAAGTGATCCTCCTCCCACCTCAGCCTCTCAAATAAGTATGACTACAGGCACACACCACCATTCTCAGCTAATTTGTTTTTATTCTTAATATAGATGAAGTCTCATTATGTTACCCAGGCTGGTCTTCAACTCCTGGCCTCAATCGATCCTCCCACCTTGGCCTCCCAAAGTGCTAGAATTACAGGCATGAGCTACAGCACCCTACCTATGTGTGTTGTTATATTTAGGTATATATCTTACAATTAGAATATTAGTTGGGTTTAGTATTCTTATTTTATTTAAAAATGTCTCTTTTAATTGGTGCATTCAGCCCATTTATATTTATTGGGATTACCAATTTATTTAGATTTCTTACTATCACTTTGTTATTTTTTCTTTGCTTTTTTTCCCTACATTTCATTCAGTTGCTTGAGTTTTTAATTTCCTTTTATTTCCTCTACTGATTTTGGAATTAAATATTCTGTTTTTATTATTTTAGTGACCAAACTAAAATATTAACATATTTTATCATACTTATTGTAAAGGATAAAGTTCATCAGTATGTCTAATCTGCTCTTTTGTAACATAGGATTACACAGTAGAATTTTTTGAGTCCAATTTCTTTCCTTTCATCTTCTATATTACTCTTGAGCATTTATTTCCACTTTGTTTTAATTTTTATTTTAAGTAAAAAAATAAATGAATGAATCTCAAAAACATCATGCTAAGTAAATAAGTCTTAGACAAAGAGTACACATTTTATACTCACATTTATATAAAGTTCTAGAACTCTACTGTCCAATATGGTATTTAGTAGATACATGTGGCTATTGAGCACTTGATATATGACTAGTCCAAATTAAGATGTACTATAAGTATAAATTGCACTTTGGATTTCAAAGACATAATATTAAAAAAGGTAAAATATGTAATTCAAAATTTTTGCACTAACTGCATGTTGAAAATGATCATCTTTGGGGATATATTAGATTACATAAAATGCAATATTTTAATTTTATTTTTTATTGATACATAATGGATGTACATATTTTGTGGTATACCAGATAATTTAATATATTTATATAATTTGTAAAGATCAAATCAGTATAAATGATATCTATCACCTTAAATAGCTTTCAAATATCTTAATGCTAGAAACATTCCAATTATTCTCTTCTAGCAATTTTAAAATATACAATAGATTCTTGTAAATTATAGTCACCCTAGTGATTTATCAAACACTAGGTCTATTTATTCCATCAGATTGTATGGCTGTACCCATTAATCAATCTCTCTTTATTCCCTCATTCTCCCATACTCCTGGCCTTTGATAACCACCAATCTACTCTTTATCTTCATGAGATGCACTTTTTTAGCTCCTATGTATGAGTGAGAACATGCAATATTTGTCTTTCTGTGCTTGGCTTATTTCACTTAACATAATGACCTCCAGCTCCATTCAAGTTTCTGCAAATTACATGCTTTCATTCTTTTTATGGCTGAATAATATTCCATTGTGTGTGTGTGTGTGTGTGTGTATATATATATATATATATATATATATATATATATATATATCTCACATTCAATCATTGATGGGCCCTTAGGTTGAACCCATATTTTGGCTATTGTGAATAGTTCTGCAATAAACACAAAAGTGCAGATATCTCTTCAATATATTGATTTTCTTTCTTTTGGATATATGCACAGTAGTGGAATTACTGAATCATATGGTGATTCTGTTTTCAGATTTTTGAGGAACCTCTCTATAGTTTCCCGTAATCTCTGTTTACTTCCTAATAGCTGTTTACTTCCAATTTACATTCCTATCAATAGTGTGTGGGGGGAGTCCGTTTCCTCCACATCCTTTTCTTCATGGTTCAATTTTGGTAGCTTATATGCGTGCAGGAATTTACCCATGTTTTCTAGGTTTTCTAATTTGTTGGCATATAGTTGTTCCTAGTAGTATCTAATGGTTCTTTGTATTTCTGTGGTCTCAGATTTCATTTATGATTTTATTGATTTATATAGTATCTCCTTTTCCTTAGTCTTCCTAAAGGTTTGCTGATTTTATTTATCTTTTTTTAAAAAAACAACTTGTGGTTTAATTGAGCTTTTGTATTGTTTTTTAATCTAAATTTTAGTTTTTCTCTGATGTTTATTATTTCTTTCCTTCTACTAATTTTAAGTTTGATTTTTTTAATTTTCTAGTTCTTTGAGGTACATTGATAGGTTTTTGAAATCTTTCTATTCATTTGATATAGGCATTTATTGCTATTAAGGTCCCTCTTAGTGCTGTTTTTGCTATATCCCATATATTTTGGTATGTTGTATTTCCATTTTCATTTGTTTCAATAAATTTTTAAATTTCCTTATTAATTTCTTCATTAATACAGTTGTTGTTCAGGAGAATGTTGTTTAATCTCTACATGTTCATGAAGTTTCTAAGGTGCCTGTTGTAACTGATTGCAACTTTTATTCCATTGTAGTCAGAAAAGATAATTGATATGATTTCTATCTTTTAAATTTTTCTGAGAATTATTATGTGGCCTAAGATATGATCTATTCTGGAGAATGTTCCACGTGCTGATGAAAAGAATGTGTATTCTACAGCAGTTGTTTGAAATGCTCTGTAAATGTCAGTTAGGCCTAGCTGGTCTAGTGTGTACTTCAAATGTTTCTTTGTTTATTTCCTCCCTGGATGAGCTGTCCACTACTGAAAGGAGGGTGTTGAAGCCTCCTTCTATTATTGTATTCTATTCTATCTTTCCCTTTAAATCTATGCATGCTTGCTTTGTATACTTGGAAGCTCTGGTGTTGGGTGCATAAATATTTATAATGGTCATATCCTCTTGCTAAATTGACCCCTTTATCATTACATAGTGACCTTCTTTGTCTCTTTTTACAGTCTTTAATTTGTAGTCTATTTTTATCTGATATAAGCATAGCTACTCCTGTTCTTTTTTTGGTTTCCAATTTTCCTTGGGGATATTTATTTCTTTAGGCATTCCTGATGCTTTCCATGGGATGAAGCAGGGACAGCTCTCCTGCCAAGGAACCCAAGATGCTAGGGAAGCTGATTGTCTACCTCTATCTCACCTTTTCCAGTGCAGAAACCATGAATCAGGGCAAATTTTTCATGCCTATGGTACAGGGTAGATTGAGTGGAAAGGCATTGTGAATATGGAAATCCTATTCTCTTACTATCTGCTTAGAGTTTTTTCACTTCTGTATGGCCATGGGAACTGTCTCATCCTCGTATTTGAGCTCTGGGATAGTCCTGGTGAGAAACTTGGTACCTGTATATTGGTTCTCAGGTTGTTTTTTTTTTGCGGGGAGGGGGAGTAAAGTCAACTTGCTTCTACCCTGCCATTTTGGAATCAAAATGCAACATGCAATATTTAAACTAATATCACCTGTTTCTTTTCACCTTTTGAATTATGGCTAGTAGAAAATGTAAAATTACACATGTGGCCCTGTTTTTTGCTGACATTATATTTCTATATGACAGTGCTATTCCTAAAAAAAGTAAACTTTTTATTGTGAAAACATCTAAACAGTGGTTTCTTTTGGGAAGGTGGGGGAATTGACTGGTAACGTCAGGAAGAAAATTTCTGGGGTGATAAGTATGTTTTGTGGTTTGATGGAAGATAGTATTACATAGGTTTTTAATTTGTCAAAATTTGTTAATTGGCACAGTTAAGATTTGTGCATTTGAATATATGTATCTTTTTCCTTGACAAACAACCAAAAACAAATATTAGAGTGTAATTAATGATGTGCATGCTGAAGTGCTTAAGGTGAATTATATTGATATTTTCAATTTGAAGTGCATCAACAAACAAGAAGTTTTGGTGAATGGATGAATAAACAGTTATATAATAAAGAAAATATAACAAATTGCTAATTGTAGAATCTAGAGTGTGGGCATACAGATGCGTATTATACAATGCTTTAATTTTTTTCTATGTTTGGAAATGTTCATTATTAAATGATAAATAAAATAACACATGTAGATAATTTTAAAAATTAACCAGGATTTCTGTTTCCAGCTAATGGAGTAACAGGAATCAAATTTACTCTCCTAGCTGCAACAAGCAAAAAATAAAATAAAAACAGATAAAATATATGAAATAATGCTTTTAAAGGCACTAGACATCAGAAAATGAAGAACATTAGTCTGGAGCTATGAGAAACAAATTAGGTAACCTCTATGATTGCCCTAGTTTACACCCTTAAGATATTTTCCAGGCCATGGCATAGGAAGGAGATATTAAGGTGAAGGCTACTGGACTCTTGTTGAGGATATGGAGCTGAGAGTTCAGGGATACTAATAGAGCTACAGCTAAGAGAACACAGACAGAACCCCAGATACATGCAGAGCGCTCCCCTCAGGTATTCAGCAGAATACTTATCAGTGCATATATGAGAAAAATCTACCTAAGGCCAGGGAAAGAGCAATGTGAAAGAATTATATTACAGGGTAAAGTGTCATACACCCACAGAGGGCCAGAAATAGTGCCTATTCCCAACAGTGAGTTTAGAATAACTAATAACTCGCAGGGCATTGGGTAGGGTACCAGGAAGCGCTTGCCTTAGTAGTGAAAAAAATAGCCCTAGTCTGAGCTCTGCGTTGGACCCACCTAATACACCATAAAAATAAGACCTAAATGAATCATATTGTTTCTAAGCAACTTAACTGCATCCAAGAACAAAACTCAAAAAGATTTATAGGGACACACATATATCTAGCACCCAAAAAGTTAAAATTCACAATGTCTAACAGTGAATCAAAGAGTACTAGGTATACAAAGAAAAAGAGACATATGACCCATAATGAAGTGAAAAAAGGTCAACCAATCAAAATTGACCCATAACAGACAGATATTAAAATTAGGCAAGGACATTAAAATGCTTATTATAATGTAACTTAATATGTTTAACGAATTAAATAAATATGCAAAATATATAAAAAAGATGACCCAAATTGAACTTCTAGAGATAAAAAGATAATGTCTGAGAAGGAAAAGAAAAAAAAATCACAGGATGGGATTCATGGAAGACTAGACACTACAGAAGAAAAGATAAGTGCATTTGAATGTATAGCAATAAAAATTACACAAAACACATAGAAAAAATAATATTGACAAAAGAAAAGAGCATTAGAGAACTATGAGACAATAATAAATGACCCCGTATATGCACAGTGGGAATCTCTGAGGGTGTGGAGGGAAAAAAAAAAAACATTTGAAGAAATAATGGCTGAAAATCTCCAACATTAATAAAAAATATAAACTCGCAAATACAAAAAACTCAAGGAACCCAAAGCACAGTAAGTATGAAGAAACCTACACTAAGATTCATATAATCAAATTATTCAAAATAAGTGACAAAAAGAAAATCTTAAAAGCAGACAAACCTGTCTGTTAAGGGGAACAGATAACAATGATGTCAGATTTCTTGTCAGAGAAAAATGCTATGGAAAAGATAGTGGACATCTTTAAAGTATTTTTTAAAATCTGTCAGCCTGGAATTCTATACCTGGCAATATATTTTTCAAATACAAAATAAAGTCATTTTAGGCATACAAAACCTGAAGGAAATCACCAGCAGATGTGCACTACAAGAAATATTAAAGGACATCTATCAGGCAGAAGGACAATAAAACAGATGAAAATGCTGATTTAAACAAACAGCAAACAGAAGAGAACAGGAATTGGTAACTATATGGGTAAGTATACAAGACTTTTTTCTTATTTCAACCTCTTTAAAAGACTGTTTAAACAAAAATAGTAACAATGTATTATGGGATTTGGAACATATATAAAAGTAAAACATGACAACAGTAGCATAAAGACTGGGAGAAAGAAATACAAACATATAATGGTAAGGTTTTTATACTATATGTGAAATGGTATAATATCACTTGGAGATATACTGTAGCAAGTTAAATGTATACATTATAAACCTTAAAGCAACCACTAAAATGACAAAACAAACTTTTATAACTACTAAGCCAACAAGGAAAATAAAATGGGATCACAAAGAAAATGTGATTAATCCAAAAGAAGGTGGAAATAAAGGAAAAAGAAAGAAAAAATAGATGGGACAAATATAAACAAACAATGAGATTACAGGCTTAATCCTTACCATATCAATAGTCATATAAATTTAAATGGTCCAAACACCCAAATTAAAAGGCAGAGATTGTCACATTAAATACAATATTAAGACACAATTATATTCTGCCTGCAGAAAATGTACTTTGAATATAAAGACACAAATATGCTAAAGGTGAAAGGATAGAAAAAGATATAGCATGCTAACACTACTCGCAAGAAAGCTGGTGTGGCTGTATTATCTGATAAAGTAGGTTTCAGAACAGATAATACTACCAGGTATAAAGTAAGTCATTTTATAATGATAATGGTGTGAATTTATCCAGAAGATGTAAGAATCCTAAATGTTTATAGACTGAATAACAGAACTTCAAAATGTATGAAACAAGAACTAATCGAACCACAAGGAAAAACAGACAAACCCATGATGATAATCTAAGAATCTATAAACCTCTCTCTCAATAACCGACAAAACAAGTGGGTAGAAAAGTCAGCAAGTGTATATAGTAGATTTGAACAAAACTATCAACTAACTTGACCTGATTGACTTTTATAGAATATTCCACCCAATGACATTAGAATGCACTTTATTCTCAAGAACCCAGGAAATATTTACTAAGATAGATCATATTCAGAACTATAAAACAGGCCTCCATAAATTAAAAAGTATCCAAGTCTTGCATAGTATGTCCTCTGATCATAATGGAATTAAATTAGAAATTAATAACAAAATGATCTTTGGGGATTCCCATAATATTTGCAAATGAAATAACACACTTCTAAATAATGCATGGATCAAAGAAGGAATCAAAAGGAAAATTGGAAAGTGATTTTACCTGAATAAAAATGAAAAGACAACCTATCAAAAATTGTAGGATGCTACTAAAGCTGTGCTTATAAAAAAAATACCTGTATTAGGAAAGAACAGCTTCAAATTATAGTATCATTTTCTATCTTGAAAACTAGAAAAAGAACAAATGAAGCCTAAAGGAAACAGAAGAAAGGAAATAATGAAGATCAAAGCAGAAAACTGTGAAATAAATAAAAAACAGAAAAGCAGCTGAAAAAGTCAATAAAACCAAAGGTGAATTATTTGAGATCAATAAAATTAAGAAACTGCTAGCCAGATTTTTCTCAGGAAAAAAGAGAGAAGACACAAATTAAACAAATATCTAGAATGAGAGAAGGGACATAATGACAGGATCTATAGATATTAAAAAGATAATAAGGGAATATCTTAAACAACTCTACTCCCACAAATTTAATGAATTAGGTGAAATGGGAAAATTTTTTAAAAGATGTAAATTATCAAAGCTTACTAAAGAAGAAATAGATAACCTGAAATAGCAACCTATATACATGTTATGGTGTGTGTGTATGCATGTGTCTGTGTCTGTGTGTGTGAGAGAGAGAGTAGTTAAAATTATAGTTTAAACCCTTCTCACAAATAATCTCCAGGTCTATATGGCTTCACTGGTAAATTCTTCTATACCTTTAAAAAGTAAGTAATACCCATTTGGGCAACATGGCAAGATCCCAACTCTAGAAAAAAAGTAAAAAATTTAGCCAGGCATGGTGGCACAATGCTAAAATGAGAGAATTGCTTGAGCCCAGGAATGTTGAGACTGCCGTGAGCTGTGTTTGCACCATTGCATTCCAGCCTGGGCAACAGAGTAAGACCTCGTTTCAAAAACAATAGAAATAAATACATAAATAAATAAATAAATAAATAAATAAATAAATAAATAAATAATACCAATTCTACACAAACTCTTCCAAAAAATTGAAAAGAAGAAAACACTTCCCAACTCATGCGATGACGCCATCATTACCTTGATACTTAAACCACACAAAGACATTACAGGAAAACTGTAGGCTTATATCCTCATGAACATTTGATATGGGAGTGCTGGGAAGGGAAGAGCGTGGTCCCTTTAAATGATACAGAAGTGGGGAAGGGAAATGCTGGGTAGAGAAAGACTGGTCCCTAGCTAGGGCTTCACACCCACGGACCTATGTGAGGACAGGCATTTCCTGCCCAAATGTTGCATTTCCCAAGACCACCCTGGCCTGTCACGCTCCTATCCTGGGCCTATTAAAAGCCTGAGAACCTAGTAGGTAGACACAGAAGAGGCTGGACATCGTGAGGAACTCATTGGTGGAAGAAGACACAAGCAGCTGGTCATGGAGAGTCCACCAGCAGAAGAGCATGCTGACGGGACCGGCAGGCCAGCAACGGATGGAACGACGTCGAGTTTGGCCAGAACAGTCAGAGAAAAGTCAGGCAACCAGCCCAACTCCAGAGGAAAACCATCTCCTTTCTGGTTCCCCCATCTGGTGAGAGCTGCTTCTACTCAATAAAACCTTGTATTTCTTCCGGTACACCAAGGCGAGAAACCCCAGGATACAGAAAGCCCTCTGTCCTTGCGACAAGGTAGAGGGTCTAATTGAGCTGACTAACACAAGCTGTCTATAAATAGCAACCTAAGAAAGCACCCTGTAACACACTCCCACTGGGGCTTCAGCTGTAAACATTCAACCCTAGACACTGCCGTGGGATTGGAATCCCACAGCCTGCCAGTCTGTATGCTTCCCTGGAGGTTTGAGCAGTGGGGCACTTTAGACGCAAGCCACATCCCCATCGCATGCCCTGCGAGAGGGACAAGGGAACCTTTCCCGTTTCACATTATGGAGAAATTTATAACAAAATTTTAGCAAACTGAGTTCAGCAATATGTGAAAAATAGAATACATCATGACCAGATGGGTTTTATCCCAGAAATGCAAGTTTGGATGAGCAGTTTTTTAAAAATCAATGTAACTGACAATATTCACAAAACTAAAAAGGAAAAAATATATGATTATTTCAACAGACACAGAAGAAGCATTTTACAAAACCTAATAGCAGGTCATGATAAAAGCACTCAACAAACTGGGAAGAGAAGGGAACTTCCTCAACCTGATACAGTTCTCCTTCCAAAAAATCAATAGTAACATCCTATTTAATGGTAAAAGATGAAGTGCTTTACCCCTAAGATCAGGAATAAGACAGGCAAATGTCTGCTTTTCCATTTTTGTGCAACATTCTAGTCAATGTAATCAAGCAAGAAAAAATAAATACACAAAGACATCCAGATTGGAAAGGAAGAAGTAAAACTATATTTTCAGATGACATGATTGCCTATGCAAAAAATCTGATAGAATCTACCAAAAGCATCTACTAAGACTAATAAATGAATTTAGCAAGGTTGCAGAACACAAGATCAATATAGAACAATTATATCTGTATACAATTACAACAAACTACTGGAAATTGAAATTTAAAAAATAATATTTTCAATAGCATCAAAAATATGAAATCTTTAGGACTGTCTAATAAATGATGTGAAAGACGTGTACACTGATGACTGCTAAATATTGCTTGAAAGAAATTATACAAAACATAAATAAATGGGTATTCCTTGTTCATGGATTGGACAACTCAGTATTGTTAAGGTGTCACCTCTTTCCAAAATTGATCTATAAATTCAACACAATCCCAATCAAAATCCCAGCAGACTTTTTTTTTTTTAGGAATTGATGAGCAGGTTTTAAACATCATAAGGAAATGCAGAAGACCTAGAATAGCCAAAAGAATTCTGAAAATAAAATTGGGGGTAATATCTGATTTTGCAGCACTATGTCAATTAAAATAAAATATATATTTTTTAAGCTACAGAATAAAGACAGTGTGTTATTGGCATAAAAGTAGACAAATAGATTAATGAAACATAACAGAGTCCAGACATAAACCCACTCCTATATGGACAACTGATTTTTGACAAACATGCAAAATCAAAGGAGTGGAGAGAGAAAAGCCTTTTTAACAAATGCTGCTGAAACAATCGGATGTCCATATTTTGCATGATATACAAGAATTAACTCAAAATGGACCTTATATCTAAATGTAAAACCTAAAACTTCTAGAACAAAACATAGAATAAAATCTTTGTGACCATGGGATAAGAAAAGATTTATTGAACTTAAAAACAAAAGCACAATCCATAAGAGAAAAAATGATAAATCAGATTTCATCAAAATTAAAAACTTTGGATCTTCAAAAAAAAAAAAACTGATAAGAGAATGAAAAACAAGCCACAGACTGTGTGAAAATCTTTGCAAAGCATGTAACTGACAAATCCAATATTCATAAAGAACTCTCAAAACTGAAGAAAAAGATAACAACTTACCCAATTTGAAAAACTGGAAAAATATTTGAATAGACATTTCTTTGAAGATGTATGAGTGAAAAATAAGCACATAAAAAGTTGTTTAACATCATTAGGAAAATGTAAGTTAAAACCACAATGAGATACCATTGCACAGTTATTAGAATGTCTAGAATAAAAAAGACTAGCTGCTTCTGGTGGCCTAACAAAACTTTTTGGGTGGTAGATAAGTTTACTATCTTGATTGTGAGGATGGTTTTATGAAATACTTACATGTACATATTTACACAAGTTTATATATATATATATATATATATGTATATATATATTCCAATTGTGCACTTTAAGTATGTGCAGCTCTGATGTTGAAAGATTTCCTCATGTCTAGTGATCCTTGACTGGATGTTCATACTTAAGAATGAGACACTGAAAACCTAAGTTTACTCACAAGTGTCACTGTATGATGATCAGACATCAGTTCAAAATCCTTAGCATGGGTAAAAAACTTTGCTCACCTTGCTTGCTCTGTTTAATCCTCAGACCCCACTCCTTTCTCTTTCTCAACACACTGCAGCTAGGTCACATTCTGTTCCCCCATCCTGGAAAGTTCCCTTCACCTCTGTATCCTCAGCATACTGCTATTTGCCCTTTAAAACAACTTGGCCCATACCCATTATTCAAGTCTATCATTTTCCTTAATCTCTCCCTAGAATACAGTTAATAACTATTTCCTCTGCATGACTTTGGTGGTTATAATTCTCTATATTCTTGCATTAAATCCCTGCATTGCAATACATTCATTTGCATATACATGAGTTCCTGGAGGGAAGACACTCATCTGTACATCCTCAATGACTAGCACAAACCCTGGCACATAGTAGACATTCAGTAATATTGGGTGAGTGACTGTATGGCTAAATGTCGTACTCTGACTCTCATACTGCACTGTCTCTGATGCTTATAGCTAGATCTGCTCAGTCCATGACCTGGCCCACCGACTCTCACTTTCAACTAGATGTAGTTCATCTTGATTGGACCCTGCTGGGACCTAAAATATATGAAAGACTTACATATACTGTGAACATTTTAGTCGTTATTACTGGGAGTTTACATGTAGTAAACAGGTTGTTCATGTATATGACACTAACAGTGTTCTTTACGTATTTACTTACCAAATCATTTCTGCGTTCTTCAAATGTTGAATTCTGAACATTGTGATTTAGCACAGCCTAAATCAGTGAGCTTTTAATTTATGTGTGGCAAAGAAGGATAATCATTGTTGATGAAAACAGCCAAACTGTAAAATATTTGAAGTGATTTATTCTGAGCCACATATGAGTGACCATGGCCTGTGACACACCCATCAGGAGGTCCTGAGAACATGTGTCCAAGGTGGTTGGGGTGCAGCTTGCTTTTATACATTTTAGGGAAGCGTAAGACATCAATCAAACACATTTAAGAAATACATTGGTTTGGTCCAAAAAGGGGTGTGGAGTGGGATCTTCCAGGCTATAGGTAAATTTAAACATTTTCTTGTTGACAATTGGTTGAGTTTGTCTAAAGAGTTGGAATCTGTCTAAGTTAAGGGATTGTGGAGAGCAAAGTTTTAGCTATGCAGATGAGGCTTTTACCTAGCAGACTTCAGAGAGAATAGGTCGTAAAATGTTTCTTATCACACTTAAAGTCTGTGTTGATGTTAATGCTGGAAAGGTATAATGAGACCCATTCAACCCCCACTTCCCATCATGGCCTGCAACAGTCTCTCAGGTTAAATTTCAAGAGCTCTGGCTCGGGAGGAAGTCCATCCAGATGGTTGGGTTACCTGTTGAGGGTGTCCATGTTCTTGGTGTTTTGAACAAAGAACTGGACAAAACACACAAATAAAGCAAAGAAAGAATGAAGAAACAAAAGCAGAGATTCATTGAAAATGAAAGCACACGTCACAGGGTGGGAGCAGACTGAGCAAGTAGTTCAAGGGCCCCCCTTACAGAGTTTTCTGAGGTTTAAATACCCTATAGAGGTTTTCCATTGGTTACTTGGTATATGCCAAGGATGAAGTCAAGTTACAAAGACATTTACTCAGTATGTATCCTATGTAAATGGAGATGATGTTACTTGGTGTGTGTGGCCTATGTAAATGGAGAGGATGAAGTGAAGCTACAAAGCCATTCACATTCCTGTCATTGCTGAAATGTTTCCATTTGATTTAGTTCTAGGAAGTCCTTAGGTTCCCTGCCTCCAGGCCCTATTCTCCTGCCTCAGTTGGGGGGCCTTAGAATTTTATTTTTGGGTTACATCATAATAAATTTGGAAGAAAACAAATGGTTCTTTGTAGCATAGGCTCCTAGTACCACTGTTCTGCAGTGAACAGTATATGCATACCAACCCCCCAAAGGCCAAGAAAGCTGAGAGGTTGAAGAAAGAGGCTGATAAATCCAGTTTCTTGGAAGAAACATCTAATAGGGGCTTACAAACAGAGAGATGTCTCTAGCAGCAGAGAGACTATAGATCCCCACACCAGCCCTCCAGAAAGTATTCTTTATATGGCGAGCTTTTTTTTTTCCCCCAGTAAAACGGTGAAACATATGCAACTGGTCATGTCTCAGGCCCTTTTATAAAACTTTTGATCACTGGGAAAGTTAGTTAGGCATCTTTATGGGGGAGGCTTATCTATGGGCATCGTTTCTGTCTTGAGGGGTTATCTATGCTACAAGCATTGCTTCTTGACTTCGCTGCAAAATGCCTTGGTCTACAGGAGTCAAACATCAATCACTATGGCAGTTTTGCTTCAAGACTGCCTTACTCTTGCTATGCAACAGGCTGTTTTTCAACAATCATTTTATAATCTTTCTCATTTGCTGGTAGATATTTGGGTTCAAATGACTCCATTTACTTTTAGTCAAAGTTGGTCATTTTGCTTGGTCATTTATTAAACTGTATATTCACTTTGCTTGATCATTTATTTACCCCTATATGTACTATTACTATCAAGGTGAGTTGTTCTATCGAGGTAAATAGTGGTGATACAAACTTAATATTGTAACACAATTTTGAAAGCAGAAAAGATGAAAATGTAGATAATAAAGAAAAACTCTTGCTTACATTCAGATGCATATCATATGATAATTAGGGAATACCATATAAAAATTTATAAAAGCAGAATTTAAATATATTGATGGCTATTTCATGAGGATGTAATGGGAGGAAGCTTTCCTAACAGCTATGCTCATTTATATTGGATTCATGTATATAATCAATCAAAACAAGGTAGTTACACAGTAATGACTCATGTGATAATGATGAGACTCTGAAAGACAGGCAATTGAATATGCATCACTTGCTTTCATATGTAAATTCCATTACTAACCAAGCATTACTGTTCCCTAATATTTCCATGTAACAATATGATTAATAGGAGTATTATGATAGAATAATAGAGAAAAGTAGTCCTTATGTTGCATTTACAGATTTACAAGAAGCAAAAAATCCAGATTTATATCATAGCAGAAGAAAATCTTCCATACCTGGGCATTTAACAAATAGTTTAGAATGAGAATGCAACTAACAGATTTGTATATAATCTGTAATTCAGCTATAATTTTCTGGTTGATATTGATGTTTCCTTTTCTCCAGGAGTACAATCTGCAAATAGTTTTTTTTTTTTCTAAACTCTGGGTTTAAATGAATGTAAATATTGATATTCTTCTATATCAAGTTATAACATCTGGCCACTTTGCCTAGAATAACTGTAATAATAATAAGCAGGTAAATTTACCCCTTAAAGATTTGCTAAATGTTCTGCGTTTCTTTTACTTATCAAAAGAATGAGGAAAGAAAGAGAATAGAGGCATCCCAATTAGAAATGCCACCTGGTGGCCTAGAATCAAAACTTTAAAATTTTTTGTTCACTTTATTTAGCAGTGTCAGTCAGCAATAGTCACTTAAGTCTGTGTACTATATAAGCACAATGGAAAGAAAACTTGAGCAGGCTCCATTGCTACCCTCAAGTAGCATATGTGTGCTGGATAAGAAGACATGATTTAATGAAGGAGCACAAAAACATTCACAAAGGTTTTCTTCATCTCTGTAATGGCAGCATTTGCTCAGGTCAAACCCATTGGAGATATTGTTTATTGCTCTCTCTCACATACATGCAATCCATCAACAAATCCTGTTGGCTCTACCTTCCAAACATGTCCAAATAACTCACTGCTTCTTATCACCTCCATAGCTACCATTTTGGTTTAGGCCACTATCTTCTCTCACTTAAACTATGGCAATAATCTCCTTAGTGGCCTCTCTGCTTCTACTCTTATCTCTCTATGGTCTCTTTTACCCATATAATAGCAAAAGTAACCTTTTAAAACTAAATCAGCTCAAGTCACTTCCCCACTGAGAATATTCTAAAGGGAATATGGAATAAAACCAAAGTCATTACCATGGATTTTAAGACCCCACTGTTTGGACGAGCGGAGGCAGGATGGCGCACTTCCGGGTTCTTCTTCACCAGCTTTACCGGTGCGTGCGAAAATGCAGCTGGAGACCCAGGACGGTGCAGATCAACTGGGCATGCGCCAGGTGACGTCAATCTGAAGAGACCAAGATTTACCTGGTCGCACCTGCAGAACGCCCCCCCGACACACCCGTGCCCCGCCTATTGCCCTCTCACTCCTAGAAAAGCCGCTCTTGGCCAGTGAGCCACGCGGCCTTCTCATAGCCCCACTCCTGTCGGGATGTCAGGACTGTGGGAACTCCGTCCGAGAGCTTCACCGGGGGGACTCTGTCGGCCTCCTTTGCCGGAGGCCGATAGACTTCTCCCCCACACCTTAAGTGACCAAAAATAAACTTGCAGTTTTGCTCCTACCCTTGCCTGGTCGCTGGTTCTTTTGTGCCTGCTCAGCTGGTCTTAGAAAAACAAATCAGTTGGTGCCGAAGTCCCGGGACGAGACCCCTCCTCAGGCCTCTAGGGGTTGAGGAACCTCCTCCTGCTCCCACACCGCAGATGGACCAGGACCTGAGACCCACTTCCCTCACTCTCATGGCCTCTCTGGGGTAAGTGCCCTTGTCTCCTCTTTACCTCCCTCGGCCAGAAATCCTGCTCGGGTCCGAGGTCCATTTTGAGCCACCAAGTGGCTCAGGAGACCCGTTCAGGATGGAGACGTCCGCCTGAAGGTAATCTCCACTTTGGCTCCATGAGCCTCCAGTCTGTCTCTGCTGGTTCCAAAGGACGCTTTGAAGCCAGGCAGAGATCCACTTCCATTTCCATTGTGTCCATTGTGTAAGTAAAGAGGAAACAAACGGGAAATCCCCAGTCCAAATTTCCAAAGAGCACCGGCCTCTCTGGGGTAAGTGCCCTTGTCTCCTCTTTACCTCCCTCGGCCAAAAATCCTGCGCAGGTCCGAGGCCCACTTTTGAGCCACCAAGTGGCTCGGGAGACCCGTTCAGAAAGGAGACGTCCGCCTGAAGGTAATCTCCACTTTGGCTCCATGAGCCTCCAGTCTGTCTCTGCTGGTTCCAAAGGACGCTTTGAAGCCAGGCAGAGATCCACTTCCATTTCCATTTTGTCCATTGTGTAAGTAAAGAGGAAACAAATGGGAAACCCCCCCCAGTCCAAATTTCCAAAGAGCACCCCCTTAGGGTGCCTCCTAGCCAATTTGAAAACCTTACAGCTTGAACAAGACCTTAGGAGGAAGCGGTTAATTTTCCTTTCCACTGTGGCGTGATCGACCTCAGCAATTTCTGCCAGCGGCTAGGCAAGTGGTCCGAAATTAATTATGTACAACGCTTTTGGGCCTTAAGCTCTCGTCCCTATACTCCTCCTTCTTTGCACCCCCTCCCTTCCTGCCCAGACTCCTCCTCCTCCCCCCATCCAGACTCCTCCTTCCTCCTCCTTATCTACTAGTAATCCACTCGGTCCCATGCCTCCTTCGGGGCCCCCAATTGGCTGTCTTGAGTCTCCTGTCTCTGCCCACACCCACTCTAAGTGCCCTGCTGATGCCTCCACTCCTGCCCCACACCCTCCTACACTGTTAGCACCTTTGCGAGACGTGGCTGGGGCGGAGGGGGTAGTCAGAGTACATGTCCTTTTTTCATTGGCCGATCTTTCCAAAATTGAGAAGCGTTTAGGTGATTTCTCAGCTAATCCTACCATATACATAAAGGAATTTAGACACCTTTGTCAGGCCTATGACTTAACTTGGCATGACCTCCAGGTTATCCTAACCTCTACCCTAAACTGACTGAGGTTCTAACCCAGTATACCCAGTTAGATCCAGCCTCCCCCAGAGGGGCCACCATTTTGGCATCTTATTTCATTTCTCAATCAGCTCCTGACATTCATAAAAACTTCAAAAGGTAGAGGATGGTCCTCAGACACCAATACAAGACCTGGTTAAATTAGCCTTTAAGATCTATAGCTCCAGAGAGGAGATGGCAGGCTTGCCTTGAACAGAAGTTACAGCTCCTAGCAGCGGCTTTACAGCCCAGTCGCAACCCCAGACCAGAGAGCACACACCCCACAGACTCCAAGGCTACAAAAGGAGCCTGCCTGCTATAAGTGTGGCAAGGCAGGACACTATGCCAACAGGTGTCCGCAAGGTCCCCAAGCCCCAATGCAGCCTTGCTATAAGTGCAAGGCATCAGGACATTAGGCCAGTGAATGTCCTAACCCTCGTCCACCAGCAACCCCCTGCCCTGCTTGCCAGCAGGGAGGACACTGGAAGTCTGATTGCCCCACCCTGAGAACAGGTGCTGCGTCTCCACGTGACCCCCTTTCCCAGGATCCTGGGAGCTCCTTCCAGCTCTGACATCTGGACGACGATGACAACTGAAGGTGCCTAGATTCAGGGACCCCCATCACCCTCGCCAAGCCACGGGTAACTCTCCTGGTAGCGGGTAAGACAATTTTTTTTGTCCAGGAAGTCAATTAGCTAACCAGAAATCAGATTTGTAGGAAGCCAGACTACTGTCTCTAACAGCCAATCCAGAAAGCCAAACAATAATCTCTGTAACAATCAGCTCCTAATAGCCAGGACTGATTAGTACTTGACAGCTTTCCTATGTTTTGCCCCCACTTCCAACTTAGGGCCAAGCAGAGAAAGCCAAATATGCAGCACTAGCCGATCACATAGGATACCCTGTTTCTAGTTAGCCTGCCTATAGCCTCACCATGCCAACAGCCTCCAATCAGAGCATACCTGAAGCCATCCCTTTTTCCCACGACAAAGATTTTCTACTCTTCTACCTACCACTGAGTCTCTGCCAAATGCAAGTAATGGTGGCTGCTGACTCCCAAGCTACAGCAAGTTCTGAATAAATAGTCTGTGCTTGTTCTCATTGTGTAGCCTAATTTATTTTCCAGATGATCATTGTGCCTAGTGGTCTTCACTCTTTCTGTTACTCTGCTTGAAATACACTTCCCCTTTCATGACTTGTTCACTTAATGAGTTCAGGTGTCTGTTCCAAAATAACCTCCTCAGAGAGGCCTCCCGTGGCCATCCTATCTAAAATACTCTTCTCAAAACAATTGGTTCTAATCAGTGATGTTCAAAAAATATATGTTGGCTGGAAATATTCTATAGGCAGCTCTGCCCTTGCACAAAAAGGGTATAAGAACCTGGTGAGCCAAGCAGCCCAATACCTTCTAAGGAGTACTGATGACAATGCAGAACTTTATCTGAGCTTTGTGCTCCTGGAAGGCAGCAACAGTTAAGAGTTTCCCCCTTCCTTTTATATTCTGGCTAACCTCAAAGTACTACTCTACTCTCATATATTCTCAGATAAGACCCATTTTCATCCTTCTCAGGACTCCCATAAGTCTTGTGGATGACTTCCTTGTTTACCTGCCTCTATAAAACTCCATGCCCCCTTCCTTTTCATGGAGATGTCCCCCATTAATGAATGTTCTCCCTACTGTAGTAGCCTCAATGAAATTATCTCTTTAATCATCCAGTGTATTTTGTATTTCACACCTAGCATTCTTTCCCTTCCCATAATGCCCCCAACTCCCATTAAAAGAAAGGATGTTGTTCCATGACCCAAATAGTTTACAGAAGTTTACTGTCAGAACATTTGCTTTAGGGTGAAACTTTTATGCAGGATGCTTGTTAAAGTGCTCAAAAAGATGGAGCAGGACTTTTCTGAGCTTATTGTAACAGGTTGTAAGACTTTCTTGTGCCTGCTTGCTAATAAATGTTTATATGTGTGGGATAACTCAGTGTAAGACCTCCATTCATGGTAACATACCATGTAGTAGCAAGATTGTGCAATGTGAAGCCCTATAGTCCTCAACTTCTAGATATTCAAACTTAACCCTTATGGAGGTCAAAGTGGCTTAGGTCAGGTTACAACAAAAATAGAATAATAAATGAAAATTACTTGTTCAATATCAATTTTTACTAATTTAATGTGTAAATATATTCTTATTCTTTTTCTTATTCTTTCTTTATTATCTGCTTGATAATGAAAACTGAGACCATATACACCCACACAACTTACGATCTACATTAACATGATGTTATTCTTTCACTGCCTTCATCGGTGTAATTTTACCATTCCAGAAAACTCTCAGAAAGATAAAAGTTGCAAATAAACTATTTTTACATTCCAGGAACTTCCTGGAAGAACCATCAGGATAGTCTTGAAAGTCCATTGGTGGACTGCTTGGCCCATGACTAAGCTATTATATCATGATCCTCACCCAATCATAACCGAGCTCCTTGGTTATGATGAAAAGATCAGACTTTACAGTCTTATAAACATCCTAAATTCACCATTATAAATGGCGATCATTAAAAAGTCAGGAAACAACAGATGCTGGAGAGGATGTGGAGAAATAGGAGTGCTTTCACACTATTGGTGGGAGTGTAAATTAGTTCAACCATTGTGGAAGACAGTGTGGTGATCCCTCAAGGATCTAGAACAAGAAAAGCTATTTGACCCAGCAATCCCATTACTGGGTATATATCCAAAGGATTATAAATCATTCTACTAAAAAGACACATGCACATATATGTTTATTGCAGCACTATTCACAATAGGAAAGACTTGGAACCAAACCAAATACCCATCAATGATAGACTGGATAAAGAAAATGTGGTACATATACACCATGGAATACTATGCAGCCATAAAAAAGAATGAGTTCATGTCCTTTACAGGGACATGGATGAAGCTGGAAACCATCATTCTCAGCAAACTAACACAGGAACAGAAAACCAAACCCTGCATGTTCTCCCTCATAAGTGGGAGTTGAACAATGAGAACACATGGACACAGGGAAGGGAATATCACACACTGGAGTCTGTCGGGGCTGGGGGGCTAGGGGAGGGATAACATTAGGAGAAATACCTAATGTAGATGATGGGTTGATGAGTGCAGCAAACCATCATGGCACACGTACAACTATGTAACAAGCCTGCATGTTCTGCACATGAATTCCAGAACTTAAAGTATAATAATAATAATAATAATAATAATAATAATAATAATAATAATAAAAACTAAAAAAAGAATAAATTGCTGAAAAGAAAAATAATGCCAAATAAGAAGTCAGAAGCCATTAAAAAAGGGAGAAAGTGGTTAACAAGGACAAATGTTGCAGAAAGATCAACTAGACTTGCATTTGGCAAATTTGGACATCTTTGGTGGATTTAGCAAAAACAGTTTAGTAGCATGGCGGAAGAAAGAATAAATGATGTAATCCTCATAATCTATTTCAGAGGAAGCTGATACATTTCAATTACTTTATGATACTGACTGGCAAGTTTCATTTTGAGAGATTAATGTTATATTGATTGTAATGTCTCAAGAAGACTCTCTTTAATGAAATGGATGGTCAATGAAAATGTATTTATTCAAGTTTGCATTAACCAGAGTCTTGGCTATAGAATGCACTCAATAAACAAAATTTAAATTGAAGGTGACATTCATTCACTTCTCTCTCTCTCCCTCTCCCTCCCTCTCTCTCTCTCTGTGTGTGTGTGTGTGTGTGTGTGTGTGTGTGTGTGTGTGTATAGTATATAGATGCTTTTTATTTTGTATATCTATACATACTTTTGATTTTGAAACAATTAGAGATTCACAAGAGGTTGCAAAAGAAATGTACAGGGAAGTCCCATGTACTCATTCCTTTGCCTCTTCCAATGTTAACTTCTTAAACCACAATAATACATCACCAATACCAAGAAATTTATATTGTTCACAAGAGGTTGCAAAAGAAATGTACAGGGAAGTCCTGTGTACCCATTCCTTTGCCTCTTCCAATGTTAACTTCTTAAACCACAATAATACATCACCAATATCAAGAAATTTAGGGGCCGGGCGTGGTGGCTCAAGCCTGTAATCTCAGCACTTTGGGAGGCCGAGGCGGGCAGATCACGAGGTCAGGAGATCGAGACCATCCTGGCTAACACGGTGAAACCCCATCTCTACTAAAAATACAAAAAAAACTAGCTGGGCGAGGTGGCCGGTGCCTGTAGTCCCAGCTACTCGGGAGGCTGAGGCAGGAGAATGGCCGTAAACCCAGGAGGCAGAGCTTGCAGTGAGCCGAGATCCGGCCACCGCACTCCAGCCTGGGCGATAGAGCGAGACTCCGTCTCAAAAAAAAAAAAAAAAAAAAAAAGAAATTTATATTGGTACAGTCTATAGAGCTTATTCAAATTCAACAGCATGTGACTCTGTGCAATATGATCACATGCTCTGTGCAACAGCATGTGACTCTTGCATAACCACCACTGCAACCAAGAGATTCAACTGTACCATTGCCACAAGATTCCCTTATGTTATCCCTTTATAGGCACCTGTGTTCATGTGTTTTCTTTCTCTCCATCCCTAACCCCTGGCAACCACTGATCAGTTCTCTATTTCTATAATTATGCTATTTAATGAATGTTACATAAATGGAACCATGGACTATCAATCCTTTTAATACTGACTTTTTTCACTCAGCCTAATTTCCTTGAGGTTCATCCAATTGCTGTGTGAATCAATAGTTCTTTTTTATGACTGAGTAGTGTTTCATAGTATGTATGTACCACTAATTGTTTAAGCATTCACCATTTGAAGGATATGTGGGTTTGTAGCTATTATAAATAAGGCTGTTATGGACATTCATGTAAAGGGTTTTGTATGAACATAGGTTTTCATTTCTCTGGGATGAATGCCTAAGAGTGTAATTGCTGGGCTGTAAGTTGCATGTTTAGTTTTGTAAGAAACTGCCAAACTCTTTTCCAGAGCAGCTGTGCCATTTTACATTCCCATGGCAATGTATGCATGGGATATTGGAATTTATAATAAGATGTATATATTTAGTCTTTAGAAGCTGAGTTTTCTGGCACTCAGCTCCCAAAAGCCTTGGAATCTCCAAAGTAATGTGTCTTTTTGCATGTTAATTAAATGACTGATGACTGGGGGCTCCTGGATACCCTCAAGATGGGGACTAGTTGCCAGGGGAACTAACTATGTAATTAAAGGGCTAGAACTTTCAGCCCCATTTCTCACTTAAAGGAAGGGAGAGGTGCTGAAGTTTGAATTGATCACCAATGACCAATATTTAATCAATCATGCCTATGTAATGAAACTTCCAGAAAAAGGCCTGAAGAGTTTCTTGAGACCCACAATAAAACGTGTTTAATCCTAAATGAGTCCTGTTAAGAATTCCTTTGTTATTTTGTCATGCTTTAAGGCCCAGGAAAGGCCTAGGCAAAACTCTTGGTGGGCTTTTGTTACATTCCAGCCTTTGTATAAGGGCACTGGCTTTTTCTTAGCTTTTAATACTTAACCACTCAATCAGTACTGAAACGGTTGTTATGGAGGCCTGTGATAGTGAGACTTGGCCTGCTACAATCCCCAATGTCAATTTGCACATGATTTCTACCATCCTTGTATGTAGGGAGATGAGGCGTCGTAATCTTTCTGGCTACTTCCTGTTGAGAGAGGGTCGTCGTTATGGGGTATCGAACACAGCGCTGTAATAGAAGTCGATTTGTTCCCAGTAGCACTTTATGTTTTGGGGGCTTAGAAATGGAGAAGGTGATGGCCCAGTGCGGTGGCTCATGCCTGTAATCCCAGCACTTTGGGAGGCCGAGGAGGGTGGATCACAAGGTCAGGAGATCAAGACCATCCTGGCCAACATGGTGAAACCCTGTCTCTACTAAAAGTACAAAAATTAGCCGGATGTGGTAGCGTGTGCCTCTAGTCCCAGCTACTCAGGAGGCTGAGGCAGGAGAATTGCTTGAACCCAGGAGGTGGAGGTTGCAGTGAGTCAAGATCGCGCCACTGACTCCAGCCTGGGCAACAGAGCGAGACTCTGTCCCCTCCAAAAGAAAAGGGCAGGTAGTGCTCTAAGGGAAACCCATTCTGCTTTTATTTTAATGCTCAATTTACAGAAAAACTGAATGATTCCCCTTTAACTTTAGCCAATATGTTTACGCACAGAATTTCCTTTACAATCAACCTTCCACAGCTTGCTTAAACCTTCATCTTTATTTTATCCAACTTAAAGCAATCCTTTAACCTTTTAATCTAGGCAAAAATCTACATTCTCATGCCTCCTTATAATCTTTTTACCAAAAGTATATTTTACTTTCCTTACACACCTTGCATGTAAACTGCTTCTTCAATAGTCTTAAATGCATGTTACACTGTTAACTCTTAGCAGCCTTTACTTTTGGTGAAAACCTTGGTAAATTTGGGATTTTAATTATGTACTAGGTGTGCAGCCTAGGACCTAGACAGAAGTACAGATAAGTTCTGACTTATTTCAGCGTCTGACTCCATGTGTCCCAGGCTTTATCTAGAATTTAACACTCCAAAATAAATTGAACAAGTTTTAAGTCAAAGAAGCAGTTTATGACCTAAAGCATTTAGCAAACCTAACATTTGACCTACAAAATTTACACCAAATGTTTACATTTTTGAAGATTTTTTATTTTACCAATAATCTTTAAAATTCTCTTCATTTTTATAACTTTCTTTATATTTCTCTTATTTCCCGGTTTTGTTTACCTTGTTTTATATATAATCTTTAAATAAGCTTTGAATTAGACAAAAATTAGTTACCCCTTAAAAAGGGACACCATTTTTAGAAAGAATGTTTTCCTACAATATATTTTTTATTGGAAAATACCCAAATAATGAGATATCTGTTGTTTAATTTGATATAATTTACATTCTAAATTATGAGAAGTTTGTTTATGAGTATTTATCCCATTATATTTATCTAATTATTTATTTTAATCATTTACCTAGATTATTTATGAAAGCTGTGATAGTCATAATTTAAAATTATAAAATCACCATTGCAGAATTATAACTGAGACAGTGAAAATGATCTGACCTAACTGACTCCGTCTTGCTTCTAACCTAGAAGATATTCTTGTTCATTAACTTAGTTTACAGTTTAGCTTTGACTCAAAGATGATAACAGTCCTTTCCCGGAACAAACTTCCTTCATGTCTGTGGACTAGCCTGCCTAAGGCCACAAGGTTAGAAGTTAGGGTATTTAACTAAACAATTCAAGATATAGCTATCTTCATTAAACCAATATTAATGTTTCATTTATTTAAAAATTACATAAGCAAAGATCATTCTATTTGGGCTGAGTTATAGTTTTGTAGCCTCTATGCCAAATTTTGACACCTTACAGTATTCGGCAGAGATAAGTATGATATTGCATGATCAATAAATGCAAACAAAAATGTATGCTGGTAACTCTTAAGGCATTTCCAATATTACTTCACCAATAATTTTTAAAGCTAGCTTATTTATTAAAGATTTTAAGTCACATAAACTTGAAAAAGCATTTGACTAGTCTTTGCTGTTAAAGTATTTAAGTGTTTTTATTTTTCTTTGAGCCAATTAATTGTAACTCTTTTATATATTTTCAGTAGTGAAATATGGTGTACACAAGACATAAATACATAGACGTACTAGACATGCCAACAGAAGTACCTTTTATAGATTCATGAGATCTCCTTTTTCCTATCTTTTAACTAGATCTTTGAGCTCTGGGCAGAGCCCACACTGAATCCTCGGTTTTTAAAAAGGGAAAATGATTGTGAGGCTAGACCATGTGATGCTTTTATAGTGCACTTAAAAATTTTTTTTCCCAAAAAAAGACGTTTCTAAGTGCCTAAATTATACATTTTTCTTAAAAACCCCACAGTAACTTCTGTTGTAATAGCTATTAATGAAGAAAACAGAATTCAGTCAACTGAGAAGAAAAAACTTTTGCTCAAAAAGACAAGGTCCTCCTAGGAGAGAAATAAACAAAAACAAAAACATGAAGGCCTTTTAAATACGAACATGCAAACCTACATATACACATCTTGGATGTTAGCTTTAATTAGGCTGACTTTTAAACACTGAACTCCTAAAAAAATATTTTTCCTTTCTAGAGGCCGCTCAGCAGTAATGGACCCAATACCTCCCATTTTCAAGTTTACACGGTATCAAAAGAAATAAGCAGATACACAAACAAGTGGAGACAAATTTTGGACAGCACAAAGGGGAGTGCACTCAGGCAAAACAGAGTCAAAACCAACTCAAAACCTGATCTCAACCAAAATGCAAGACAGGTGTATGAGCAAGCCCTATTGCTTCCCTTAGTGGTACTGCACAAATGGCTTAACAAGCCCAGATAGGAAAACAAAAGGCTCCTGGCATACAATCCAGTTAATTCACCCTTTGAGCATGTCCACTCCTGATCTCTGTTCTTCCCCAGTAGAGAAAAGGACATGCAGATTTGTACATGGAACAGCCCTCCAGAGGGTCCCCAAGAGAAACCTCACCTGGTAGCTGCTGGATCCTCCTGAAGCCGGTCTCATCACAAGCTGCCAGCCACTGAATGCAGCACTGTCCTTATCGACTGGCTGGCTCCCCAAATTTGCTCCCAGACCAAACTGAGGGTTGAGCTGCTATTTCTTGTGGCCCAATAACGAGATGGAGATGAACTGGGGAGGAAGAAAGTTTTTATTTCTGTAAACAGTTATAGGGAGAAGGCCTGGAAATTGTTGCCAGACCAACTCAAAATTACAAAGTTTTCCAGAGCTTATATACCTTCTAGGCTATACATCTACATGTAACCGTGCATTCATCTAAAGGCATAAGTGATTACCTTCTTTTAATCTGTAACTAAGGTCTGGAGTCCTGAACACCTTCCTCTGAAGCCTCAGTAAATTTACTTAATCTAAATGGGTCCAGGTGCTGGGATGATTATCCTTATCTTGTCTCCTCCTACATCACGGAGGTTTGAGGAGTTCCTTCAGACCCCCAATAAACTTGTTTAATCCTAAATGGGTCCTGTTAAGAATTCCTTCATTATTTTGTCATGCTTTAAGACCCAGGAAAGGTTGAGGCAAAACTCTTGATGGGCTTTTGTTACATCCTAGCCTTTGTATAAGGGCACTGGCTTTTAATATTGAACTTAACCACTCAGTCAGTCTGAAACCGCTGTTAATGAGACCTGGCCTGCCACACTTTCACACATACATTTTATCATAGGATAATGTTTTAACACATAAGTTCACTGTGTTAAAAATCATAAGTATATTTCAGGATGTGGAGTTGATATTATAATCTTGGCTTTCCATGTTTAATCCTTTCTCTAATGCCTTTTGCACTCAATATTATCACTGAGGTGAATAACAACTGAGTGTACAAAAACAAATTGAAAGGGTGAAAAGGACAAAGATCAAATCGAATATGAATATAGATAATCATATTTTAAATCATATAATTAATTTAACATGTACAGTCTACAAAAAGATGCTGGCAGCAATACATCTGTCCTGGATTAAATCAAGAGAGCCCAGGGATAAGAAGTGACATTTAACAGAATTATTATTACAAGCATATCTTATTATTAGGATGAAAAAAGTTCACATTTTATCTGAACTTCTGGACACATACTGAGCAACTGCAAAAATGTTTAAACAAATAAATCACCAGAAGCCTTTTGACCAGCTTAATTCCCTTCAATTGGACAAGAGCTTAATAGAAAAATTCATCTTTACAGAGCCATCAGTATTTGAAAGCTAAATTCAATTTGACAAATAAAAGAGATTAAATTCAAAGAAGAGCATAAGGTAAGGGTATATAGCAATCAGGAGGTCTATTCGTGCACCTAGTATTTTGAGTAAGCCTATGGAAAGGACGTTAGATCTTCAGTTCTAGATTGACGGATGAATAAAGGTATGGATAGATGGAAGAGCATGTTATAAAGCCAGTAAAGTAAAATGTAAATGATAGAATACTGGTGGTGAGAATATGGATGTTCACTGTAAAATTCTTTCACCTTTTCTGTATGTCTGAACATTAACTTAACAAACTGTTGAAAATGTGAAAAATCCTCAGTTTTGTATAACTCATAAAAACAGTAGCGTATTTCCACTTTGACCATAAAAGACAGTGGTATATATGTGTACATGTGTGTGTTTTAACTGACATGCTAACCAACTTGCAGTACCTGTACTACATTTTCCACTTATTCCAACATTTTATCTACAATTTAGCACTTTGGACTGGAAAGGATAGTGGAGATGGTATTCCTTCATCATTGTCATTCACACTCACTCCCATGGGTATTTAGGTGAGCATACACAAGACCAATCAGAAGAGAGTGTGCTGGAAGCTCCATGTCATCCATCTGTATAAAAATGATTCCAGAGTTTCAGTTATCAGTCCACAAATCAGAGCAATGACAGAGTTTACCACCTGTATGGATGATAGATGGTCCATATTTCTTATAAGGGAAGAGACAACGAAAAGAAAACATTCCTCAAAAAAGTACATTTTACTTAGGATTTACTTGACAACATATTCCATTATATGTTCATACCATCAAGGAAAAAAAGGGTCTCAAAAGCAGAATTATATTTTCTTATGGAATATTACCAGTTCTTTTTTTTTTTTTTTTTTTTTTTTTTTTAAGGGAGGAGTTTCCTCTTTCGTTCCAGGTGGGGTGCCGGGGCCCAATCTCGGCTCACTGCAAGCTCCGTCTCCCGGGTTCACGCCATTCTCCTGCCTCAGCCTCCTGAGTAGCTGGGACTACAGGCGCCTGCCACCGCGCCCGGCTAATTTTTTGTATTTTTAGTAGAGACGGGGTTTCACCGTGGTCTCGATCTCCTGACCTTGTGATTCGCCCTCCTCGGCCTCCCAAAGTGCTGGGATTACAGGCGTGAGCCACCGCGCCCGGCCATATTACCAGTTCTTAATCTCTGGGATTAATAGTCAAGGCCCTATCTAAAAGCAATCTGGCTAGAGATGTAGAAATAAATTTGGGAAATGGGGATTAGGTAGGGAGGCAAATCATCAGATGCAGTTAGGTATAAAAGTTCTGTGAAGGGAGAGGTTTATTTTTGGTTGTTTCTGTTCACTGCTGTACCCCCAGTACCTAAAACACAGCCTAGCACATACTGAGTGATTGATAAATGCTTTATCGACTAATTCAATTAATGAATTCTCCTCAATTTATTAGATTGTAAACCCATTTAGGACATTGCAATGAACCGAATTGTGTCCCCTCCAAATTCCTACGTCAGAGCCTTAACCCCCAATGTGATGGTATTTGGAGATGGGACCTTTGGAAGGTAATTATGTTTAAATTAGGTCGTGAGAGTAAAGTCTTCATGTTGAGATTGGTGCCCTGATAAGCAGAAATCATGGTGGTGCACAACTGTAGTCCCACCTACTCGGGAGGCAGAGGTGGCAGGATTGCTTTAGTCCAGGAGGTCGAGGTTGCAGCAAGCCATGATTGTACCACTGCACTGCACACTCCAGCCTAGATGACAGAATTAGACCCTGTCTCACAAAAAGAGAAGAAATCAGATAGCTTTCTCTCTCCTACCCATGCCCCCATCCCACCATGTAAGAATACAGCAAGAAGGCAATTGTCTGCAAGCCAGGAAGAAAGTGTTCACTAGGGTACCAAATTGGCCAGCACCTTGCTCTTAGCCTTCCAGCTTTCAGAAGTGTAAGAAATTAATTGAGCTGTTTAAGTTGTTTAAACCATTCAGCCCATGATATTTTGTTATGGCAGCTTGAGCTGACTAATACAAGCATGAACCATATATGTCTCTGATCCATTATAAAGAACCAGACTGTCTAGCCCAAACTAAATTGCTATATGTTAAAATTAGAACCCCAGTGAGATGCAGTATTTCTTATCATACATTTGTTAAGATCTCATTCTCTCAGCTTCCAAATTGTTAATTCAGTAACTTTAACAGCTTAGCACTCTGTACTAGATGTAGTGTATATTTTGAAAAAGGAAGAACAAGGGAAATTTTTACTTCCAGCTATTTAAGAGACTTATGTTCCAATTAGTACTTTTTAAGGCATTTAGGCACCCTTATGTATTCCAATCGACTATTTTATCCAAAAAATTGCCTACATTTATATTGCTATGACTTATGGATGACTGGTAGAGCTCTTATAAATCAGGAAGTATCAGTGATTGCTATTCTTGAAAAAGAAGAGAACTGATAAAGTTGAACATTTTCATTGACTGATATAGAGCTTGTAATTTATTATTTATTCATTCAATTATTCAACAGATATTTAATGAATAGCTGTGATGTTCCAGGCACTGAGATTGGCCCTAAAATACAAAAATGAGACTTGGTCCATCTTCTAAGGGAGCTCAAAACCTAGTAGGGGAGAATGAGACATAGATAGCAACAATTACCAACATAGTACAGTGTGATAGAAAAGTGCCCTGAAAGAAGAATGGAGTAATGGTGAACTTGGCCATTTTGCTGGTTTTTTAATTTGCTGGTTTTGTTAATTGCTTAACAAAAATAAGCCCAGAACTGTTCATGTAGGAACTGTTTTGCATATATGAACCAATTACAGTACTTCACTTTAATAAAAAAATACAGGCCGGGCGCGGTGGCTCAAGCCTGTAATCCCAGCACTTTGGGAGGCCGAGACGGGCGGATCACGAGGTCAGGAGATCCAGACCATCCTGGCTAATACGGTGAAACCCCGTCTCTAATAGAAAATACAAAAAACTAGCCGGGCGACGAGGCGGGCGCCTGTAGTCCCAGCTACTCGGGAGGCTGAGACAGGAGAATGGCGTGAACCCGGGAGGCGGAGCTTGCAGTGAGCTGAGATCGGGCCACTGTACTCCAGCCTGGGCGGCAGAGCAAGACTCCGTCTCAAAAAAAAAAAAAAAAAAAAAAAAAATACATCTTCTATTACTACATAGTTAGTGAATGCAATTCTTTTAAAAAAATGAAAAATTATTACAGATGAAGAATGAGCTTAAATAAACAGTACAATTTTTTAAACAGTTTTATTGGAATATAATTCACATACAATAAAGCTTACATTTTAAAGCATATCACTCAGTGTTTTTTAGTGTATTACAGGATTGTGCAACTGTCAACAGTAATTCCAGATTACTTTCATCTACCCTAAGAGAACCCTGTACTAATTAGCAGTCACTCCCCATTTCTCTCTAAAACCTGCTTCTCAGCCCTAAGCAACTACTAATCTATTTTCTGTCTCCTAATCTGGACATATCATAGTAGTGGAATTATACAATATATGACCTTTTTGTCTGGCCTTTTACCTAGCGTAATGTTTTCAAGGTTCATTCATGTCATAGAATGTATCAGTACTCCATTCTTTTTCACAGCTAAACAATATTCCATTATATGGATATGCTACAATTGGTGCGTTCACTTAATAGTTTATGGGCATTTGTGTTGTTTCCTTTTTCTGGCTATTATGAATAATGCTGCCATGAACATTTGTGTAAGAATTTTTGTGTGAGCATATATTTTCAATGATCTTGGGTATATACCAAAGAGCAGAATTGCTGGGTAATATGTAACTCTACGCTTAATTTTTTGAGGAGTTACCATACCATTTCCCAAAGTGGCTCCATCATTTTACATTCCCAACAACAGCATATGAGGGTTCTAACTTCTCCACATCCTCACCAATACTTGCTATTATTACTCTTTTTCTTTAGAGCCATCCCAATGCGTGTAAAGTTGTATGTAACTGTGGTTTGTTTTTGTTTGTGTCTTATATTTAATTTTTGTGGGTACATAGTAGGTGTATATATTGATGGGGTACATGAGATATTTTGATGTAGGCATGCAACATGTAATAATCACATCATGGAAAATGGGGTATCCAATCCCTCAAACATTTATTATTTGTGTTAAAAACTATGCAGTTATAGGCTTATAGTTATTATATTTTAACATGTACAATTAAATTATTTTGACTATAGTCATCCTGTTGTACTATCATGTACTAGGTATTCATTATTTCACATTTTTTGGTAGTAATTAACCAACACCAGCTCCCCCGCTGCACATCTCACTACCTTTCCCAGCCTCTAGTAACCATCCTTCTACTCTCTATCTCCATATGTTCAATTGTTTTGATTTTTCCATGCCACAGATAAGTGAGAACATGCAATGTTTGTCTTTCTGTGCCTGGCTGATTTCACTTAACATAATGACCTCCAATTACATCCATGTTGTAGCAAATAACAGAATCTCATTCTTTTTTTTTTTTTTTTTTTTTTTGAGGTGGAGTCTTGCTCTGTCACCCAGACTGGAGTGCAGTGGCCGGATCTCAGCTCACTGCAAGCTCCGCCTCCCAGGTTTACGCCATTCTCCTGCATCAGCCTCCGGAGTAGCTGGGACTACAGGCGCCCGCCACCTCGCCCGGCTAGTTTTTGTATTTTTAGTAGAGACGGGGTTTCACCGTGTTAGCCAGGCTGGTCTCGATCTCCTGACCTCGTGATCCGCCCGTCTCGGCCTCCCAAAGTGCTGGGATTACAGGCTTGAGCCACCGCGCCCGGCCAGAATCTCATTCTTTTTTAATGGCTGAATAGTACTTCATTGTGTATAATTACCACGTTTTCTTTATCCATTCATCTTCTGATGGACACTTAGGTTGCTTCCAAATCTTGGCTATTGTGAACAGTGTTGCAACAAATATGAGAATACAGATACTTCTTTGATATACTGAATCCCTTTCTTTGGGATATATACCCAGCAGTGGGATAGCTGGATCATATGATAGCTCTATTTTAAGTTTTTTGAGAAACCTCCAAACTGTATTCCATAGTGGTTGTACTAATTTACATTCCCACCAATGGTGCATGAGAGTTTTCTTTTCTCCACATTTTCTCCAGCATTTGTTATTGCCTTTCTTTTGGATAAAAGCCATTTTAACTGGGATGAGATGATAGCTCATTGTAATTTTGACTTTCATTTATCTGATGATCAGTGATGTTGAGAACCTTTTCACATGCTTGTTTGCCATTTGCATGTCTTTTGAAGAACATCTATTCAAATCTTTGGCCGATTTTTAAATCAGATTATTCAAATTTTTTTCCTATAGGTTTGTTTGAGCTCCTTATATGTTCTGGTTATTAATCCCTTAGCAGATGGATAGTTTGCAAATATGTTCTCCCATTCTTTGGGTTGTCTTCTCACTTTGTTGATTGTTTCCTTTGCTGTGCAGAAGCTCTTTAACTTGATGTGATTCCATCTGTCCATATTTGCTTTGGTTGCCTGAGCTTGTAGGGTATTACTCAAGAAAATTTGATATCTGCAGGGATGCTGGAACTAACTAATCCTCTCACAGATACCAAGAAATGACTGTGTAAATTGTCCAAAATGTTAGCCACTAGTCACATATGGTTACTGAGTGATTGAAAATTGATCACTGTGACTGAGCAATTGGATTTTAAATTTATTTAATATTAATCAATTTAAATTTAAATAGCCACATGTGGTTAGTGACTGCTGTGTCAGACATCAAAGCTTTAGAGGGAAGGCTGACATAAAGCAAAAGATCAAATAATAACAATATTAGATAACAGTTACTGAGAGGTCATATGTGCTAAGTTATGTTCTAAGTACTGTACATGTAACAACTTTTTTAGTCCTCATGATAACCCTATGACCTAGGTACTACTACCATCTCCACTTTACAAGTGAAGAAACTGAGAGACAGAGAGGTTAAATAATTTGCCTGAGGTCACACAGTTACTAAATGGCAGAGCTAGAAGTAGAACTCAAGTTACTTGGCTCCAGAAGCAATACTCTTAATAATTTCACAAAACTACTAATTAGTTAAATCATAATAAGTTCACAAAGCATAGCAGTCAAAGCTGGAGGTTTGCATGTCTAAGAGCTACAGGGAACCCTGTCCCATTTATCCCACTGGCTTTGACATAACAAAGGCAAACTGACATAACAAAGAGGTAGCTTTTTCAAATTACTTACATTTATTATGGAATTACTCAGCATAACAAAAGATTATCTAATATAAATTATAATCTAAACAAATATTCCTGTTAATACACACCATAGTCAGGCATATTTCTTTGGGGCAAGGGTAAAAGGTACATTAACCTTTATCTTATCTTTAACATTTAGATGGGTGCCTGAAATGGCCCACTGGTTGCTCTTTAGGTGTGGATGTGCTTACCTCCTGTTGTTACTTAGGCCATCATTGTTGGTGAGCTCTGGTACAAAGGCTCTTTTCAAAGCAAGTTCAAGAGTCTCCAGCTAGAGGCACAACATTCAAGCCTTAGAAGAGTGGAGGGCCTGCATAAAGCCTTGCAGTGGAAACAAGTGCCATCAAGCTATGCATCCTGAGGGTTCCTAGACTTAGAAAACCTTAATATATTTGTGTCAGGTATGCTAATTGAGTGCACAGCTAGCTCTGTTATTCCCATCCTTCTAGTATAGGTTTCACATATATGCAAATTAGGCATGCTATTAGACTGATGCTAAATGTGATAAGTGCCCTTCTGGCTATGCTTATCCCCACCTGGGTATAGCTTTTGCAAATAGGTGAGTTAGGCAACCCTAATATTGATCCTGATTATATATAGTGACACTTGCTGGGATGTAAGCAGCCCTTCTGCGTTGGTACTAATGAGGTATTGTGACCAGAGCTGGGACTTAGAATTATAATTCACACACACACACACACACACACACACACACACACACACACACACTGCAATTAGCAAGGAAAAGTACTGGGTTTGAAGAATTAGGTAGTTGATATTTAGGAAATAAAGTGTGCGATAATTCTGGCACACATGAGTTTGTAGACTGAGAATCATATCCACTATAGTTAAAAAGCAAAACTAGAATAAACAACAGTAGTCCAAAATATACATGAAGAACACTGTGAAAACAGAAGTGGTTTAGAGATTTGCAAGCTCAGAGTCAGTGATATAAAGAGTAGGAAGGAGCCTTTGGGAATTTCAGCATAAATAATGGAGAGCTGTATTCAGAGCATCTTGGATAACTATGCCTCTGGGGGGGCATTTCTTATAAAATTTTGCCGCTGCCTTGTGCTCAGAATAAGTAGAAATAGTTAGCAGCCACACCTAGAATACACATTATCGGCACACCCCTTCTAGCCATATACTGTTTCTTCCCCATAATTATCAAAGGCAGGTTTACTTTACAAACCAACATCTATAGGCAATCTAATAAAGAGTCTTGAAAACAAAGATAAACACACAAACAAGAAACCCCAATTAATATTTGAACAACAGACTGCATGTAAGAAACTTACCACAATCTATAGACACAAAAACTAACTTCTGAAGAAACAGTAAATACAGTAAATGAAAAAAGGCTTAAAATAAGTATAAGTAATGCTCTCAGAAGGATAAGAGAAGTGATCACACCCATGAACAAGGAAAATGCTGATGTTAAACAGAAACAATAATAGGTCCTGGAAACTACATAAATAAAGAATAACCAAAATAAAGAACACAATGGATATATGAAATAAAAATAAAATTCTAAGCCCCCCAACCAACCGAATGGACCCCTCTTGGCCAAGAAAACCACAGAAAAACTTCTAAAATTTAGTTTCCTGGCCATGATGAGATGGGAGGTCAATCTCAGCATATCCACTTCCTCAATAACCATCACTAGACTTTTTTTTCATAAAGGTTAAACAGAAACCAGCCCTAGAAAGCAAAGAGCAGAAGACTCTATCACCTGACTAACTGCCTGATGCTGCAGCCAGACTCCCATCCCTGGTCTGGTTTTAAAAACCATGGACTGGTTTTAGTCAATGTGTGAAGGCTGTGTGCCCTAAGTTTCACCTTTTTGATTCATAGAGCCTAATTTTACTGCATTTTAATGTTAAGTCTGCACTCCAAAGTGAACATGAGATGTATGTAACATGTATGATTACTTATCATGCATATGTGTAACACCTTTTCATGAATATTCATAGCTCCTCCTATAACCTGTTAAATATGTATGCTTAGCCAACCTGTTTAGCATAAAACTCCTGTCCCACCCTTCCTCCCTCCAAGTGCTTGTTTTCAGTCTCAACTGGAGGCTCTGCTTCCCAGCCTGCAGGTTGCAACCCTTCTCAGAAATAAAGTTCTCATTTCCAAATTTACAGATCTCATGATTTTAAGTTGACATAATTGGTGATGAGGATGGTATCCACAGAGATTCTCTGGGTTCCCTGCAGTGTGATTGGAGTCAATGCACCAGTGCCTGCAAAAGTTCATTGACAACTCAGTTGTCTCCCCATTCGCATTGATAGTGACCCTGGTAAGCTCTCCCTGGATCAAAGATTTCCTGCTTTTAGGTTGAGATCTGAGAGATTTTATTTCTTTCCTCTGAGCTCCATCTGAATCCCTGAGGAGACTTCTAGGTTGGCCCCGGATTTCTAAGAGAGTGGCTTTTTCAGCTGAATTCAGCTGGTCCATCAGTATTGGTCAAGATACTCTCCTTCTAGTGGCACTTGAAGGGATGCCTTCAGTAAGTAAGTGCTGTTATGGGGAATGTAGGTTCTAAGGGGACATTCCCTGACCAACCACCATCAGGAACTCCGGTTGCTTACATGTTAAGAACTATGGGAGAAATTCTTGTGAATATTTGGAATCCTGGATAAAACTAACCTGGGATGATTTAAAGCTTTGTTGGCCACAATGGGGGTTTTAGGAGATTTCTAGACTAGTTTACCTGCATGCTCAATTGGAAGAAAGAGAATATTACACCTCCCAAAAACAATGAGGATTATTCTATAGTTAGTATTTCGAGTCTTCTAAAAGAACATAATTTGAAATTAAACAAAAGACTCCATGAACTAGAAAAACCTAAAGAAAATCACATATGCAAAAAATTTACTGAGTCAACTCCTCTTCTTTTTTCTGTTCCTACCTCTCCTCCCCATTCTCCTTCTCTTACTCCTCCTCTCACCTCAGCTCCTCCCCCTCCTATGGTCCCTGAGGCCTCCCTCCCTTCTCCTCCCATATACCCATTCTCCCATATACCCAGACCCCTCTCAACTACACCTTTATTCCTCTGACTCAGTAGGTGTGTCCTCCTAACCTCCTTCAGGATTATGGGAGTTTATAGTAATGCTAACAGGTCAGGTTTGTTCCCTGGAGAAAATCTGAGCTTCTGATGCTCACAAAGAACTTTCCCAATCCCGGATTAAACTCTTTAGACATTGCTAGCCAATTTAATATGCTAATTACTACCTATCAGCCTGCATGACCAGACCTCTATCGTTCGGGATTACATGGAGCTACTGGTGTCCTGGTTGGACAGTATGGCCCCAACTGGGCCACAGGAATCCTTTGTCAGGTTGCTAATTTGGCTGGCCACTTGGCAGAAATCATAGAGAGGGAGAGTTCAAGAGGGAGATGCTTCCCATCTGGTGTTGCTACAATTGTGGCAGCTTCACGTGGATCTTCAGACACCTTGGATGCCAACCGGTTCTTCATCCCAGGGGACTAGCATATCTGCTTCTTCTGTGTAGCACCCTGGGTATATTGAGAAGGGCTGCCATGAATATTAATGATGGCTGCAGTTGAAGCCTGGCAAGGCTTGTCTACCTAGACATTCGGATTGGCTGTAGGGCTGCTACCGGGAAATTTCAGGGACATTTTGTACTCAGGACATTTTGTACTCAGGACATTTTGTACATCTTGTACTCAGGGCTGGTGCTATGGGAGAGCTGGAGGTTGCTGTCACCTATGAGACCATGCAGTTTTGGAGGGAGTTGACAACAGTTGTTTTTGGTTTATAGTTGTCTCTGCGGGTGACTGCTTGTTTCTTTGCATGTCTGTATAGGAAGGGCCTGGTCTGAACACTTTGAAAGATATCTGTATAGTAGGGTGCGCTGTGAAGACATTATGCAGCCTGGTCCCATGGCATTTCTCTTTTTGGGGGGACCTGAGATTCAGTGTAGGAGTAAAGTCCTTGATTTTAAAGGTCTGGATGTTCTGCTTTTCAACTGCATTTTCTTTTCACATGTTTAAATTATTGAGCCCTAAAAACTGCAAGAACTTTCTTGGCCCCATTCCTTGATAGGCTCTGCCCTGAAATCAGTGGTCCACTTGGAGAAACAGACTAAATTAAAAAGCTACCTATCCATATGAACTTGGTCTCCTTATATAATCCTATGGTGAATTCCTGTGAAGTTCTGTTGTCTTGGCATCCATTTTTGGTCTTCTGCTAGCACACCAAAACTCCCTCTTGGAGGGACTTAGATTGTCTCTCTCTCTCTCTCTGTTTCCCTCTCTCTGTCTCTCTCTCTCTCTCTGTGTGTGTGTGTGTGTGTGTATGTGTGTGCTTTGAAATGTGGATTACTATCCTGTTTTTTTCTGAGACTTGGTGAGGACTTAGACCATGTGGGACAAGTGGACGTTGATTTCTTTTTGTTTGCAGGGGCACAATTTGAATCCAGCTATCATTTTGGACTGGTGAGTTTTGCCAGTCTCATACCTATAGTTTTGAAATTGGGGCTGTAGAGTCTTTGTTATCCATTTGTATCTTTACGTGTGCATATGTGTGTATCTGTTTGTAAACTGTCTATGTGGACTTAAAAATAAATGAGCACTCATAAATTAAGTTAGTCCAAATGCTTTTCAAGTTCATGTTATTTTAGTAATCTTTAGTAAATAAAGATAGTTTTTAAATTGTTGGTAAAATAAAAACATTTTCAAAATTTAATTTAGACATTTTTGCCTGTATCTATTGGAAGGCGGGTTTATGCTATCTATGATAGATGTTTTAAGGTCATAAAACATCTATGTTCTGATTCTATGATATATTTGATACTTGCTTAATTTGTCTGTAAGTTTATATCTTTGGATTTGAGCGTTTAGATTCTAAGGTCTAGCTAAGTGGCCCTGGTGAGGCCGGGCGAGGTACTGGAGCCGATCCTCCCTGACCCAGCTCTGCCTCCCGGTCATGCTGGGAGAAGTTGGATTCTCCAGGCATTGTCTTCACAGCTCTGTGTTTTGTCCTATTATCTGCATCTGGTAAATAATTAAAATTATCTACTTAGATTTTTCAGTTAAAAGGATTACTAAGAGTTAACACTGTAATTAATATATACAATTAAAACTACTATAGAGAAGAGAAACAGTTATATATACAAAGTGTATGAAGAAAACAGGATTTTTTTTTTTTTTTTTTTGGAGGGAAGGTTATAGGAAGTGATAAGAATCTGGTTCATTTTAAAAGAAAAGTAACTTTGTCTGGAGTAGATATTTTTAAATGTTCTAAGTTGAAGGAATAAAAAGGAATGATAAATAAAATTGAATGAATATAGAAAGTTGGAGAAAAACAGAATGGAAAAAATTGTAGTAAGTTGTGAAAGGTTTATGGAAGTTTTATTTTTTGTGGTCAAAACTGAATGATATTGGATAAATCTTTTATAAGATGTCAGTAAGATTAGATTTAGTATTAATAATACTCTGATGCAAAGATAAAATTTAGCATTGTCTTTGGAACAAGACTTTCATGTAATATTAACAAGAGCAAAAGGCCAGACATGATGGCTTACGCCTGTAATCCCAGCACTTTGGGAGGCCAAGATGGGTGGATCACGAGGTCAGGAGTTCAAGACCAGCCTGACCAACGTAGTGAAACCATGTCTCTACAGAGCAGACTCTGTCTCAAAAAAAAAAAAAAAAAGAGCAAAATATTTTTGGTAACCTTCTGAGAAAACTTCAAAAAAAAAGAAGGGGGAGAGGAAAAGACATTCAGTTTGCCTCATGCTATCTTTATTAGGTATTGTGATTGTTTGGGAAATGGAGTCTCTGCTCTATCAAAGAGTAAAATTTTGCTTTTAGAAAGCTTGTGAATTATTCCTTTGGCTAAATAAGTAATTATTATGTTGCAGTGACCTGTGATCATATATATATATATAATTTTTTGAGACAGGGTTTCACGCTATTGCCTAGGCTGGAGTGCAGTGGCACAACCTTGGCTCACTGCAATCTCTGCCTCTCAGGTTCAAGCGACTCTCGTGCCTCAGCCTCCAAAACAGCTGGAACCACAGGCGTACACCACCACACCTGAGTAACTTTTGTATTTTTAGTACGGATGGGGTTTTGCCATGGGAGGCCAAGGTAGGTGGATCACTTGAGGTCAGGAGTTGAAGACCAGCCTGATCAACATGGTGAAACCCCATCTCTACTAAAAATACAAAACTTAGCTAGGTGTGGTAGCACATGCCTGTAATCGCAGCTACAAGGGAGACTGAGGCAAAAGAATTGCTTGAACCCAGGGGGTAGAGGTTGCAGTGAGCTGAGATCGCGCAACTGCACTCCAGCATGAGCAAGAGAGTGAGACTCTGTCTCAAAAAAAAAAAAAGAGGTTCCAGAAAGTCAACTTTAAGAGAGGTCTTTATGGCCAATCATTATTCTTGCTGTAACTTATGTGAATAACCCCTGGTAAAAATTTAAAACCAGGCTAGGTGCCATGGCTTATGCCTGTAATCCCAGCACTTTGGGAGGCCGAGGCAGATGGATCACTTGAGGTCAGGAATTCAGGAGTTCGAGACCAGCCTGGCCACCATGATGTAACCTCGTCTCTACCAAAAATACAAAAATTATCCAGGCATGGTGGCATATGCCTGTAATCCCAGCTACTCAGGAGGCTGAGCCAGGAGAATTGCTTGAACCCAGGAGCTGGAGGTTGTAGTGAGCTGATATCATACCCCTGCACTCCAGCCTGGGCAACAGAGTGAGACTCCATCTCAAAAAAAAGAAAAAAGAAAAAAGAAAACCTAGAAAGAAAAAATTATGTTTTAGAAAAAAACTATAGTAGACCTGTTATTAGATTCTAGCCTTGCCCATGGTTTTTGAGTCTTTAACAATAAAATTGCCTATGGTTTGGACTGAACCCTGAATTCTTTCCTGGATACAAGTCCCCAAACTAATGTTTCTAAATTTTTATTCGAGTTTTCTAGCTTGAAATCACCAGAAATTAAAACTATGTTTTTCTGGAAGTCCTGCAAACTGAAGCTAAACAACTTCATATAAATTTCAGGAAAAATCACCACAGTAGTTTATATTTAAACAGCCTTTATGCCTACTACAGAATGGACTGGTCAGAAGGTTCAGTCGAACAACTGATTCAAGCTACAATCCAGAATAATCTGTCAGATTGCCACAGCAATCTGAAGATGCTTCAAAGACTCTAGAAAAACTAGTTTATGGACTACCTGGGGTATTAACCTTTGTTTTTCTTGTTTTCACAGAGGTGCCTCTTATTAAAGATCTGTTTCTCTGCACCATATATAGAGATCTAGCTCACCTGCAATGCCATCTCATGGAATGGGACACAACTGTTTAACTGAGCTGTTCTATTCTTAGGACTAAGAGACTAATTAATGGAGATATGAGACAATATCTTTAAATTTAATATTTTCTTCTTATCCCTATTTGTCTTTCCCTCTCCTTTATCTTTTATCTAACAACCTCTAACCCAAATCTCTCCAAAACTATAAACATGGCTTTTATGTGAAACATGTTGTAGTTTCCAAGTGAGAACTAAAGGAAATCAAAATATTTTACCACAAAATATATTTCTTTGAAATATTTTGAGATGGCTGTTCAGAAAGTCAGAAAGCAGAAATATCCCTGCAAAGCTGTCTTTTGTGGGAGAGATTTTCAGCTATACAGCCTCTTCATTGATGCTTGCTAGGCCTTCCCTTGTCTGGATCTAGGAAATATTAACTGAGAGTGTGACACTTTTCAGGGTCTGAAAGAAACATTTACCATTTATTCTCTTTGAGGGCTCCTACCTGTGAGGTTCCATTTACACTGAAAGACCACCTTTACTAGCTAGGCTTCCTCTTCTCTTGCTCCCATGACCTGTCTCACCTCTATAATCTGATTTATCACAACATCTAGTTTTGGCCATGTTCTAAGCCCCCACTCCTTTCTGTAACCTCAGAATGGTATATAAGTTTCTGCATCCCATTGATGCATTGAATTAATCACTGTGGTTCTCCTCCTTATGCATATTAACAAATTTATATTACATTTCTCCCATTATTCTCCTTTTGTGAGTTGATTTTTCAGCAAACCTTCAGAGAGCGAATGGAAAGCTTTCCCTGGGACCCTCCACCTTCATGTACATCAGAATAGTCTCTTAAGTAAAAAATAATTATTATTCCATGGATGCCACTATCACTTGGGAAAACTTTTGCCTATTTTGCAACTGATTTCTAAGCCAGTTTATGAGTCATACAAAAAAATTTAAAAAAAAAACTTATAGTCATACCTCATATATAACTGATGGGAAATTTTTAATCAGTATGCAGGTAGTACTTATGGTTATAAAAGCTAAGGACATGGGAGCAGATTCAATGAAAATGATTAAAGTGCACAATTAATTCTGAGTAAATTAGCAAACACCTAGACTCAGTCATTGATAAATTGTGGTACAAGAAATTGGCATTGAACCTAGCTGAGTAATGTGCCTAAGTGAAACTTCATGGTATTATGGTGAGTGAAAATGGTAACTGAGCTTTAAAAGAATCTTCATACTTTGGCCCGGGCGCTGTGGCTCATGCCTGTAATCCCAGCACTTTGGGAGGCCGACACAGGCGGATCACGAGGTCAAGAGATTGAGACCATCTTGGCTAACACGGTGAAACCCGTCTCTACTAAAAATACAAGAAATTAGCTGGGTGTGGTGGCGGGCGCCTGTAGTCCCAGCTACTTGGGAGGCTGAGGCAGGAGAATGGCATGAACCCAGGAGACGAAGCTTGCAGTGAGCGGAGATCATGCCACTGCACTCCAGCCTGGGCAACAGAGTGAGACTCTGTCTTAAAAAAAAAAAAAAAAATATATATATATATATATATATATATATATATATATATATATATATACACACATACTGTGAAATGAAAAATCCTAAAATAACCTGTAAAACAAGTAGGCTAAAAATTATGCCATTATTTTGCTGCACTTTCACAGATAACATCTCATCAGAAATCACAGAAGAATAAATAGAGTGTTTAATCAGCCTTACAGTATGATCTTAATGTTCTCATTGTGATGCCATTCGCTTTACCACCCATGTGATTCAAAGGATTTTTGTCTATAGAAGAGTTGCCACTCTAGATCTCCTTTGTGGTGGATGAAAGTGTTTTCAAACTAGATAGACATAATGGTTGCACAACATTGTGAATGCAGTAAGTTTCACTGAATTGCACCTTTTTAAGTGGTTAATTTATGTTATGTGAATTTCACCTGATTTTTTTTAACAAAAAACTACGACTTCCTGAACATCTATGTTTTATGTACTACGCTTGGCCTTAATATACAGCATCCTACTCTCCCAACAGCCCTGAAAGATGGAGATTATTATCTCTGTTTTCCAGATGAAGAGTATGGGGAACACACTCAGACATATCATATATATGATATATCAGATATATCAGATCATATATCAGATATATGATTTGAAAATATTTCTCCCATTCATAGGTTGCCTTTTTACTCTTTTGATTGCTTCTTTTTTTGCACAGAAGTTTTTGAGTTTGATGCAGTCCTATTTGTCCGTTTTTGCTTTTGCAGCTTGTGATTTTGGTATTATATTCAAGAAATCTTTGCCAAATACAATGTCATGGGATTTCTCCCTATGTTTTCTCTAGGAGCTTTGAAGTTTCAGGCCTTACATTTAGGTCTTCAATCCATTTTGAATTAATTTTTGTATATGATGTCAGGTAAAGATCCAACTTTATTCTTTTTCATGTGGATATACAGTTTTCCTAACACAATTTGTTGTGGAGGCTATCCTTTTCCCATTGCATAGTCTTGGCACTCTTCTCAAAGATCATTTGAGAGCCCATTTCTGGGCTCTCTACTCTGATTCACTGGTCTGTATGTCTGTTTTTATGCTAGTAACATATTGTATTTTATTACTTACTGTAGCTTTGTAATATGTTTTGAAGTCAGGTGGTATGAGGCCTCCAACTTTGTTCTTTCTCAAGATTGTTTTGGCTTAGCAGAATCTTTTGAGAGTCTGTACAAATTTTATATTTTTGTTTTAATTTCTGCAAAAAATATAATTGGGATTGCTAGGGATTGCATTGAATCTGTAGATTACTTCAGGTAATCTGGACATTGTAACAACATTATGTCTTCTAATCCATGGAAACAACATTTATTTCCATTTATTTGTGTCTTCTTTCATTTTTTTATTACTGTTTTACAGTTTTCAGTGTACAAGTCCTTTTTCCTTAGTTTATTTCTAAGTATTTTATTCTTTTTGGTGCTATTGTTAATGGGATTATTTTTCTAATTTCCTTTTCAGATAGTTCATTACTAATGTAGAGAAGTGCACCTGATTTTTGTATGTTGATTTTTGTATCCTGCAACTATTGAATTCATTTACTAGTTCTAAATTGTTTTGTGGAGTCTTTAGGGTTTTCTACATAATAAGCATGTCATTCTGTGAACAGAATTTCACTTTTTTCTTTCCAATGTGGCTGCCTTTGTTTCTTTTTCTTGCCTAATTGCTTTGGCCAAGAGTTCCAGTACTGTATTGAATATAAGTGGTAAGAGTTGGCATCTCTCTTAGCCCATTTTGTGTTGCTTTAGCAGAATACTTGAGGTGGGATAATTTACAAAGAAAAGAGGTTTATTTACCTCACAATTCCAGTGGCTGAAAAGTCCAAGGGCATAGTACTGGCATCTGCTTGGCTTCTAGTGAGGGCCATGTGCTGTGTCAAGACATAGTAGAAACACAGAAAGGCAATTGGGAATGTGCAAAGAGGCATGCAGGAGAGGCTTGGCTTGCTTAGGACAACCTACTTTCTCAGGGAATAATCCATTCTGGTGAGAGTGAGAATCCACTCACTCCTGAGAGACAGCATTAATATATTCATAAGGGCAGCTCTCCCTCCATCCAAAAACCTCCAAATAGGTCCTACCTCCTGCTACTGCCATACTGGTAATCCAAGTTCAACATGAGTTTTAGCAGGGGCAAAACACATCTAAACTACAGTAGCATTCTTGTCTTCTTCCTCATCTAAGAGAAAAAATTTGCAGCCTTTCACCATTAAGTATGATGTTAGTGGTGGGGTTGACATTTAAGACCTTTATTATGTTGAAGTAATTTTCTTCTATTCTTGTTTTGTTGACTGTTGGAAATTGAAAGGGAGAATTTTGTCAAATTCCTTTTCTGCATCAGTTGAGATGATCATGGGATTTTTGTCCTTTCCTCTGTTGATATGGTATATTGCATTGGTTGATTTTTTATGGTGAACTATCCCTGCATCCTAGGGATAAATCCCATTTGTTCATGATGTATAATCTTTTTAATGTGCTGTTGAATTATGTGTGCTAGTATTTTATTGAGGATTTTTGTATCAATATTTATTAATATTTTTCTTGTAGTATTTTTGCCATTAAGGTAATGTTGGCCTCATAAAATGGGTTTGAAAGGATTCCCTTCTCTTCAATCTTTTGAAAGAGTTATGATCGATGTATTTAAATTAAAGAAATAGAATATAATAAATAACATTAAAGTGCATTACATGCATTAAGAGTAAAGATAATTGCCGGGCGCGGTGGCTCAAGCCTGTAATCCCAGCACTTTGGGAGGCCGAGACGGGTGGATCACGAGGTCAGGAGATCCAGACCATCCTGGCTAACCCGGTGAAACCCCGTCTCTACTAAAAATACAAAAAACTAGCCGGGCGAGGTGGCGGGCGCCTGTAGTCCCAGCTACTCCGGAGGCTGATGCAGGAGAATGGCGTGAACCCGGGAGGCGGAGCTTGCAGTGAGCTGAGATCTGGCCACTGCACTCCAGCCCGGGGGACAGAGCAAGACTTCATCTCAAAAAAAAAAAAAAAAAAAAAAAAAAAAGAATAAAAATAATTTTGTGAAGTTTTTGTTTTAGTTTTATAAACATAGATGTATGCATATGTGTGTGCGCATATGTATGTTCCTCTGTGTGTGTGTGTGTGTGTGCATGTGTTGGGTAATAACGTGTAAAGCATTTTCTTACTGAGGGTTGTGTTATAAGTTACTCATAGTAATGTCATTTCCCTTGCCAAAATTTGGTTTATGAATGGGTAAGTGATGCAATTCCAGACAATGAGACATGAAAAAGAGTCTGTTAACTGAAGAAGTTATCTATTTTATTTTTATGGTTTAAAAAGGACATAAGGAACAGAAGCATTCTTCTGTTCTCATCCAGTCTTTAGGTTCTTTTGATGAGTAGATGATGTCTGAAGTGTTGCACCCACATTATGACTATGTGGTAAGTAACCAGTTTACGAAATATAGCAGTTTGGAAAATCACAATGGATCTGGGTCTTAATAACATTGTTAAATCTCTCTAGCAACCACTCCTGAAACTGCCCTGCACTCCAGATTTCCTGTTACATAAGATGAAAGAAATTTGTTTCCTTATTGTTTAGCCACTTTTAGTTAGATTTGTAATTCCCGTTTCATTTGACGTTAAGTGCACCAATAATACAGATATTTAATTTGCGTTTATAGTCTCCACATCACTTGTACGTATTTGGTCATCTAGAAATTTTGATGACTGGAATTCAATCTTATTGTGATCAACAACAGCAGGGTGCCAACGCAGAGTGTTTCTGAAATTTCATCACAGGTGTTGCAATGTTTTTGATTAAAAATAATATTGTTCTGTTTATTTTCAGAGAAAAAAGATCCCCAGTACAAAGACTAGGTTTTTTGTATGCAGAAAGCTAAAACTGAGTCAAAATAATTGAGGAGCTATCATGTGCTAAGCATCACTGAATGCTATTATAAAATGCCTAAGACTGTGTTTATTCTCCTAATTTTAATCTCTGTTGTAAATTAAATGGCCTTGATGTTTAACCATTGTATGCTCAGTGTCTTGAACAGTCCTTGGCACTAGTAGGTGCTCAGTATCTATTTGTCGAATTAATTAAATGAATATAATAAAGCTATTTGACACACGATTTAAATAATAGTAGGAGTGATGTCTCAAAGTAGTGAACAATCAAATGCCAAATGAACAGTATAGACAAGTGTGTGCCCTTCCCTTTTTTTCTGTTTTTTTGTCATTTGCATTTATATTTTTCTCTATAATACATCATAGTATTTTTTCAATATGTGTACTGATTTGTACTGATTTACTTGCTATTATATACTTAACAGATGAATAAGCAGGTAGGGATTTTAAGCTGAAAGGTGTATAAAAATTAATATTTTATCATTTCTCATTTTACAAAGAAATAAATTAAGTCCTGGAGGGGTTTAATAATTTTTCCAATGAGATGCAGGTAGATGGTGGTATCATATAAACTAGTCTATTAATATTCAAATAATAGATGAAATGGTTATGGGACTATAAGGCATCCCTTTCCTTTAAAAGCATTTCTTACCTTACCAAAAAGATATTAGCGATTAAAGGTAAAATTGTATAATTCTATAGGCAGTTTCCATAAATAAGTTATAGCTATAGAACATTTAGGCAATGTTCTATTAGGCAACATTTAGGCAACTAATAGAATAGTTGTGGCGAGTTCAGTCCTGATCAGTTTTAGAGACAACACATACAGATTTCCTCCAGTACTGCCCTGATTCTAGTCTACTGTTTGTCTAGGGTTTGTTTTTCTCTCCCAAGGATTCTATAATCTTGTTCATTCTCACTGGGCTAAGCCATATCTGGATTACATTTTGTCACAGTCTGAATCTTTTCCAGAATTTAGACCTTTATTTTATCAAAGGTTCTTCTTGCCTTTCTTCCTCATGGATTTCTTCTGACCAAACAGTTCTCTTAGAAGTTTTGTTAAGAGTATGTGTGCTAGAACCAGACTGCCTGAATTCATAATCTCATTTCTACTAGTTATTAGCCATATGATTCTGGGTAAGAGTCTCAACCTCTCTGTTACTCAGTTTCTTCATCAGTGAAGTGATATTAATAGTTGTGAGAATTACGTAAAATGATATTTGCTATAAAAGTATTCACTGCTATTATTTCCAGTATTATTATTAACCCTACTTGATTATCTATTAAGAGAAATACAAAAGTATTCGGGTAAAAGAATGTGTATTTAGAAATTGACAGGTAGTAACTTTATAGATATCCAGTAGAGGGGAAGATAGAAGTCTTTTTCTAATTCCATTTTATTTTCCCTTCGTTCCCAATTGCACACGTATACATTTCTGAGTTCTCATTAAACTACTTTAAATTGCAGTTGAAATATAAACATTACTCCTCCTTTTGAAAGACTTAACCTATAAAGCACCTGAAATGGCGTTGTCTATGGAATAATCTCCATTGGTTGGTATTGCAATAAACAATTTTTGCTTTTTAAAATCTTGAGATCCTCACACAAACATAGAAAGGAAAGCCACTTGATCTTTGTAAGAGGTAGTTTAAAGATTCTTTAGCATTTGCCTAGCATATCCTGTATTGGATTATGAGTCATACAGATAAATTTCAAGTGTTCATCTACCATATTCCTAGGATCCTCTTGAAAATGTCAGACATTTCAACAAACTACATCAACAAAAATACAATTATTCAAGAAAATAATTACCTTTGGCATACTATTAACATACCTTCTTGGTAGCAAGCAATTCATTGCAGTTGCTATTTGATCAGAATTTCCAGATGAATCTGTGGAATAGAAGGCACTTCTGCCCTTCCCTCAGCTCAACTACTTCCTGCTTTCTTGAAAAAAGGCTTTTTTTAATTCTGTATTCGCAATGTATTTATCTTTCACTGCTCAGTGGATGAAATGACACCTTCATTTGCGGGGCGTGGTGGCTCACGCCTATAATCCCAGCACTTTTGGAGGCTGGATCATCTGAGGTCAGGAGTTTGAGACCAGCCTGACCAACATGGAGGAACTCTGTCTCTACTAAAAATACAAAACTAGCCGGGCACAGAGGCGCATGCCTGTTACTGCAGCTACTCAGGAGGCTGAGGCAGGAGAATCACTTAAACCTGGGAGGCGGGGAGGTTGTGGTGAGCCAAGATCATGCCATTGCACTCCAGCCTGGGCAACAAGAGCAAAACTCTGCCTCAAAAAAAAAAGAAAAAAAAAAAAGAAATGACATCTTCACTTACATGCTATGTAAACTATTAATGAACAAGAACTTATGGCCTGTGTCTGTGAAGACAGCCTAGGGAATATCAGGGAGACAGCGCAACTTGCATTTATGAGCACATTCTCTCTGGAATCTAATATATTTGGTTTTGAAGTCAAGCTTTGCCATTTGTTAGCTGGATAATCTTAGGCAAATTACTTATCATCTCTGAACCTTAGCTTTCTCATTTGCAAAATGGGATAATTATAGTACCTACTCATAGGACTGTGCTATGGTCTGGATGTCCGCCCCCAAAAATCTCATGTTGAAATTTGACCCCAACGTTGGAGGTGGGGCCTACTGGGAGTTGTCTGGGTCATGAGGGCAGACCCCTCATGAATAGATTAATGCCCTTCCATAGGAGTGTGTGAGTTCTTGTTCTATTAGTTCCAGCAAGAGCCTGTTGTTAAAAAGAGCCAGGCACCACCTCCCCCACCCCTTGCTTCCTTTCTTGCCACTTCTGCACATATCAGCTCCCATTCACCTTCTGCCATGAATAGAAGCAGTCTTAGCCCCTCACCAAGAGCAGATGCTGGTGCCATGCTCGTGCTTCTTGTATAGTCTGCAGAATTGTGAGCCAAGTAAACCTCTTTTAAATAAATTATCCAGCATCAGGTATTCATTTACAGCAACACAAAGGGCACCAACACAGACTGTCATAAAAATCAAATTGGATAATGCATATTAAGTTATCTCAGGAGTGCCTGGCATATGGTGATATGGTCTAAATGATTGTGTTTCCCAAAAACTCATATATTGAAATCCTAAACCCCCAGTGTGATATTATTAGAAGGTGAAGCCTTTGGCAGATGGATCATGGGAGTAGAACCTTTATGGATAAACCTTTATGCCCCTGTAAAAGAGGCTCCATTGGAGACTCTTGTTCCTTCCACCATGTGAGGACACAGTGAGAAGGCATCCTCTATGAACCAGTAAATGTGCCCTGACCAGACAGGAAATCTGCCAGCACCTTGGTCATAGACCTCTTAGCCTCCAGAACTGTGAGAAACAAATTGCTGTTGTTTACAAGCTGCTTGGTTTATGGCATTTTTTATGGCAACCTAATCAGGCTAAGACAAATGGTATTGCTTAATAATGGCAGAAGTTAACTTATTCCTGTATGATAAAGTCATTGAGTTTTTTTAAAAGTGTAGGTAATTCAATGTGCCATGATATTCATTTTCATTTTCTTTTTTTTTTTTTTAGACAGAGTTTTGCTCTTGTTGCCCAGGCTGGAGTGCAATGGCGCTATTTCAGCTCACTACAACCTCTACCTCCTGGGTTCAAGCGGTTCTCCTGGCTTAGCCTCCCAAGTAGCTGGGATTACAGGCATGCACCACCACACCTGGCTAATTTTTTTGTAATTTTAGTAGAGACGGAGTTTCTCCATGGTGGTCAGGCTGGTCTCAAACTCCCGACCTCGGGAGATGTGCCCGCCTCAGCCTCCCAAAATGCTGGGATTACAGGCATGAGCCAACGTGCCCAGCCAATTTTCATTTAAATATTACTTAGCTACAGTAAGTTCTTTTAAGACTCACCCTTATTAGGAGCAACTAAAGCATTCAGAAAAGAGGACTGAAACTTAACGTTCCTACTTCTGTAGGATTTGTTCCTGAAATATGCTATTCTACACATAAACCAAGTTTCATTCCTCCTAGTCTGTTTTATGATGCTCACATGGATCTTTGAAGCCTCCTACTAACTCTAGCTCCTACAGTTTCTTTGATACTATCATGTTCTGCTTCTTTAGCATCTGTTCCACATTGACTCCTGGGCCTCTGCTAGCCTCTTCTCTCCTTCAGACTGCTCAGAATGATTACCCAGGATCTGACCCTGCTGGCCAGGCTTCAGGATCCTCCCTCATTAACTGCCTGCCACAGTTTATTATGGTACATTGAGCCAGGCGCTATTGAGACCTGCCCTTTTTCAAGTCTCTGGTCTCAGAGGATTCAACAACAGATAACTATTATATAGCGGTGCTATGGTTTGACTGTTCCTGCCAAAACTCATGTAGAAATTTAATTGCCATTGTAACAGTATTAAGTAGTGGAGTCTTTAAGAGATGGTTCGGTCCTGAGGGCTCTACCCTTAAGAGTGGATTAACACCAATATCTTAGGACTGGGTTAGTTATTGCAGACTTGGGCTCCTGATACAAGGACAAATTCAACCCCCATTTGCCTCTCTCTGTCTCACTTTCACCTCTCACCTTCCGCCATGAGATGACCCTCATCAAATGCCTGCAATACGCTCTTGGATATTTCAGCCTCCTGAACCATGAGCCAAATACAGTAAACTTCTCTTGTTTATAAATTACCCAGTCTCTGGTATTCCTTTTTAGCAATGAAAAATGGACTAAGACAGGTGCAAAGTATACGATCACCTATCAGCACTGTTTCTTACCACTCTGTTATTCACTCTGTTTTTCACACAAAACCTCTCTCTCCCATATGTAGTCTCTTTATTTACTGCCTATGAAGGTCTGCTAGTTGTATAAAGAGAAAAATCATTCTGCAGCCATAAACTTATGTATGATGGAAAGCTTAAATGTGTGCAATATGTGTGAATTAGTGTAAGTATATATCAGCTGCATGGAAGAGGGGAAGCTACCTAGTCAGTAATATGGGCACTCATAGGAAAGAAGGTGGAAATGAATGCTGTGTAAGCAACCAATTAATGTCCATGACAGTGAGTGAATGTGAACGACTTATGAAACAAATCTCATTCATAATAGAAAACTAATATATAGTCATGTGCAACATAATGATGTTTTGGTCAATTACAGACTGCATATATGACAGTTTGCCCATACAGTTATAATGGAGCTGAAAAATTTTTATTGCCTGGTGATGATGTGGCTGTGATAATGTCATAACACAATGCATTGCCTTTTCTATGTTTAGGTATGTTTAGATTCTTACCATGATGTTATAGTTGCCTATAGTATTCAGTATAGTAATGTGATGTATAGGTTTATAATGTAAAGCAACAGGATGTATCACATAGCCTAGGTGTGTAGTAGGCTATACCACTCAGGTTTGTGTAAGTACACAGTATCATGTTCACAGAATGACAAAATCACCTAACATCATATTTCTCAGAAATTATTCCTGTTGCTAAGTGATGCATGACTGTATTTTCATGTGAGTATATGACTATAAATGATGAGAGTTAAATATAATGTGCTGTCTTGGGAGCATACAGTGCTCAATTATGAGACATACAAATGCAGGATACAAGTTGTCAAACTGGCAAGTTTTCATTCTGCAGCTATAAAATTTCTTCCAAGTTTTATCCCAGTGGACAGAATAGGAAAAGAGATGAATTCAAGTATAGACCTTCAAAATTGTCCTGAAAAGAGGAAATATAACATAAAGGTTGTGGTATAATCAGTAAAGATTACTCTCAATGAATATTACTGCCAAGTAGGCAATAGGCATTCCATAAAACTCTTATTGAATTGATTCAGATTTTCAAACAGATAGGCCTGGAATTTCACTTCACTAAGTAAGTGGAAAACACATATATGAATTCTCTCATTTTCTTTTCCTAATACCTCCAAAATTACTTATATTTTACCTAGTATATCAATTATGAATTTACATTTGGCTGGTGGTTGTGGAAACTGGAAAAAAAAAGTGGCTCCAACAAATTGGGGGTTTGTGGTTTTCTCATGTAGAATTCCAGAGGTGAGTACTGCAGGACTGGTATGGCAACACTACCATCCTTAGAGTGTGGTTTTGTTGTCAGTTCTCAAGAAGGCTGTGGAAATACAGCTAATATGTCAGCTGGGTCTTCCTACTCCCTTTTAAGGAGCTTCATCAAAAGTTCTAACCAATAACTTCTCCTTCATATCTTTGACAAGAAATGTAAAATATAGCCAAGCTAATCTGCTTGGGGTGCTGGGAAATGTTTCCAAAAAATTGAGACATTTGTCAAAAAAAAAAAAAAAAAAAAAAAAGGAAGAAAGGAAATATGGAAAGGAAGAAAGGAAATATGGATATTGGGTAGGCAACTTTTTTTCTTTTTTTTGAAATGGAGTCTCACTCTGTCACCCAAACTGTAGTGCAGTGGCATGCTTTCGACTCACTGCAACCTCCACCTCCCAGGTTCAAGCGATTCTCAGGCCTCAGTTTCCCATGTAGCTGGGATTACAGGCACATGCCACCACGCCTGGCTATTTTTTGTGTTTTTAGTAGAAATGGGGTTTTACCATGTTCGCCAGGCTGGTCTCAAACGCCTGACCTCAAGTGAACTGCCTGCCTCAGCCTCACAAAGTGCTGGGATTACAGGCGGTAACCACTGCGCCTGACCTGGGTAGACAACTTTTATTCTCTGCTGTAGTCTACAATCCTTCTGACCATGAAAATATTTATGCACATCTTTCTTCCCACCACACTTGCCCACCTCCCAACAGAGGCAATAATTTCATCTAATTACTGTATCCAGTAAAAAGAAAAAAAAAATCAGTATTTCTTCATCAGGTTTGGATGTGACAGAGAATACCACAATAAAACTCCTATTCAGAAATAGGGGGATGCAAAAGCCTGAGCCCTGACAATCATCAAGTCATTCTGAACTAGAACAGTGAAATTTGCTTGCATTGGCAGTAATTTCCTTTGTTAACCCATCTGGTAGTCCTTGAAATATTCAGAATTTTCTGGGAGGATTTCCCTTGTCCACTGCCTTCTGTTTTCCTTGATTCTGCTTTTGCATAGTTATTCCTCATAATTATCCTTCTGGATACATCTAAGCTAAGCTTTGGGAATGATGTCCTTTCTGGAAGCCACACAACTTTGGGCAGCTTGCTTCCTTTTGGTGCAGATTCAAGACCCTGGAGATTGCTATGGAGTTTAACAGTCACAGACTGTTACAGGAAGGCTTGGGGCTTTCTTAGGAATGTATTCCCTTAAAACTTAGTAGTTTTCCAGCATATTTATTTCTAGTTAATTCACGTGCAGGTAATTATAGCCAAAGATCTTTCCTAGACTAGCGCTACTCAAAGTTACAAATTATGACAAGATTAGGTGCTTAGACCAGAATGTAAATCAACACACTGCTCCCTTCACTGAGAAAATCTTGATTTAAAAAAGTCATTTGACATCATCAATCATAAGGGAAATGCAAATTAAAACCACAACGAGATACCACCTCACACCATTTAGGATGGTTATTATCAAAAAGACAAGAAAAAACAAGTGTTGATGAGGGTGTGGAGAAAGGGAAACCTTGTTGGTGAGGATGTAAATTGATAAAGCCACTATGGAAAACAGTATGGAGCTTCCTCAAAAAAATTAAAAATAAAACTACTATAAGGTCCAACAATCCCATGTCTGGGAATATATCCAAACTAATTGAAATAAGGATCTTGAAAAGATATCTGTACTCTCATATTCATTGCAGCATTATTCACAATAGCCAAGATATGGAAACAACTTAAATTTCCATTAGTGAATGAATGGATAAAGACATTGTGGTATATGTACAAAGTGAAATATTATTCAGCCTTAAAACCAAGATTCTGTCATTTGCCATAATATGAGTAAACGTGGAGGACATTATGCTAAATGAAATAACATAAGAAGAGAAAGAAAAATACTGGATAATATTACTTATATCTAGAATCTTTAAAAAGTCAAATACATAGAAACAATAAAATGGTGGTTACTAGGGAGGAGAGGAGGGAGAAGGGGGTAGGAAATGGCGAGATGTAGGTCAAAGGGTGCAAAGTTGCAGATATGTAGGATGAATAAGTCTAGAGATCTAACGTACAACATATGGGCCATAGTTATTTTGTTGTATACTGGAAATCTGCTAACAGAATGGACTTTAGGTGCATTTCCCACAAACAAAAGGTAACTATGTGAGATAATGGATATGTTAAATTGTTTGACTATAGTAACCAATTCACTATGTATAAGTTTATCAAAACATTATATTGTACACCTTAAATATATACAATACAAAAATTCAGCTAAATGGTATACATAGTGTCAAAGTTGATTTACATTCTGGTTCAAGCTCCTTATTTCTTTACTGGTCAGTACCAAAAATTCATGAACTGACAGCCAGTCAGTGGACCACACTTTAAGTATCGCTGGTCTAGATAAACTTTCTAAGCCTGAGAATTTGGGACTTTTAGCTGCTTATCTTTGCACTCCATCCAGTCTCTTCTCCTTTAGTTTGATGGTTACCACCTTCAAGACATTTGACACAATAAGATCTGTTGAGAAAACAGCACTATTAATTCGATCAGAGAATTTGTCCAGCAGAGCATCAATCTTATGGTTTCCCATTGGAGTACAAAGCCTTTAGCTTTTTCAACCCCTAAAGGCTACAAATTATAAGAATATCAGTAAACTTAAATTTCAGGCCAAAGGCTGAAAGCATCTTAGTACATTTATATTTTCTTCCATTTCTACTGTCTGGCTTCATCACTTTCTTATAAAACTTTTCTAAAAGCCATAAAAAGTAGCCAGAATATGTCAACTTCTGAAATTTCCTACCATTTTTCTTAATGCTATAGCCTTAGTTAACACTTGGTTTACAGTCTAAGGAATAGCAGGCAAGAGCTTGACCATGGTCACAAGCTTTCCAGACTGAAATGCTTGTGTCTTTAATATTAATTTCCCCATCTTTTCAATTCAGTCTATACTACATTTTAGATTCTGTTACTTGCAGCACCATTCTTCTGATACCAATTGCTATCTATAAAAGGAGTCTTAGACACAGACAAATAAAACCCATTCTACTTAGTTTAAAAATTATACTTAACTTAGTTTAATAAGGGCTATTAGATAATTCTGAGAATCACTGGGATACCTGAAGGAACACACTGTAGACTAAATTTCTAGGAAAAACACCCTAAACCTAACTATAGAACTGGCTTATTAAGGAAGCTGTTATTGAGACAGGCCCAAGAACTATGCTGTTTCTGCTATAATTCCAAGACAGCTGCCTCCATGGCTGATCCTAGAAGAATGAAATGCCTTTGTTATTTTCAAGTAGATACCATCTTCTTCTTACATGTGGCTACTATCACACATTGCTCACAACTTCCTTGCAGGTCTCACACCTGCAGAACATTGGATCTAAGGATGAGAAAAAAAGATTTCAGCAGGAAGTATATTGGGGTAGGTGTTGAGTGAGCCAATCTATAGTATCTGCCATACCTAGTCTTTTCCTTCTGTTCTATCTAAGAAGAAGAAGGCTATCTATCTCTGTTAATGCCACATCTTCTTGAACTTTCAGGACCTGGATCCACCAACTGTTGCTGAATCTATTTTCAATCTCTCCTTCATTATGTGCTTTCCCTCTATCCAAAATCTTTCCCCACCTATACCTTCCTATCAAGGTTCTTGCATTCTCTTTCTTTTTCATTTCCTCAACATCAAATTTATAGAAAGGATAATCTGTATTAACTATTCAGCCCACAGCAATTTAGACAGACCTGTGTAGTCAAAATTTTCTTGAAAATTTGAACGAATAAAAAGATTTTATTTTGCCTTAGTCTAAATGTAGAACAAAAATAGGAATTTAGGCCGGGTGTGGTGGCTCACGCCCGTAATCCCAACACTTTTAGAGGCCGATGTGGGTAGATCACGAGGTCAGGAATTCGAGACTAGCCTGGCTAAGATGGTGAAACTCCATCTCTACTAAAAATACAAAAATTAGCTGGGCACAGTAGCGGGTGCCTGTAATCCCAGCTATTCAGGAGGCTGAGGCAGGAGAATTGCTTGAACCCAGGAGGCGGATGTTGCAGTGAGCCAAGACTGTGCCACTGCACTCTAGCCTGGGCAACAGAGTAAGACTCCGTCTCAAAAAAACAAGGGGGGCGGAATTTACCAACACTATGATAATAGCATAGACTTGATGTTTATATTTACCTAAGAACAAAGTAAGGTCCCTCATAAATTTTAAGCTCAAAGTTTACAAAGCTAATTGGAGCAATATACAAGGAATCATTTTTTTCTGCTTTGGCCCATGTTCTTTAAAAACAAACTTTTTAGTGAACATATTTGGATACACAAATTACATGACAGATTAAAGCATACAGATAAATTGGTAAGCATGTGGTCTTATCAAGTATCTTCTAACTTCATACTTTCTGAACTGTAAACAAGGGTAATTTATTTATATAACACTGAAATATACAGGAAAACAAATTTAAATTCTGGACCACTTATTCCCACTCTTCCAAACTAGCATATTTCAGGTGACAAAGATTATTTCCTTGACCAATCTATAGTCAGGCTCCTGAATCTTCTCCTTGGCCCGTATGTGTACTTTCTTGTAAAATCCAGTTTTAGCAAAGAACCCTTGTAGGTCAGTTTAGCAAAACCCCCCTACCCTTGACATCTGATCACTCTCAATATCTGAAATGACTACTCATTATCCACTATTCCCCAGGTGATGTCTTAGCACCCTGGACTGTCTTCAGCAAGAATCCTATTAGGTCAGTTTAGCCAGAATTTCTCCTTCCTCCATTATTTCCTGTCAGTAATTTTCCATTAACTTGAACCATCCTGCTTCTTGGCTATAAATTCCCACTTTTTAATACTATATTTGGAATTGAGCCCAGTCTCTCTCTCCCCCTGCAAAATCCCATTGCAGTGGTTCCCTATCTATTACAACGGTCACAAATAAAGTCTCCTATACTCTGTTTTAACAAGTGTCATTGAATAATTTTTTTTCTTTAATATAGGGCTCCCAGAGACAAAACTTTATATCTATTTCCTGCCTGAGAAATTAGAAAGCCCCTGTTTGTAACCTACTGAATACTGCAAGATCTATGCGATCATCTGCTTCTGCAATATAATCACTACTAGCACAGTACAATAATTGATCAATCATGAATTCCGTAACCTAGATGATTAGCCTGAAGTAGAATCATGGCTAAAATGTCAAACTATACACTGACATTATTTGAATCAGAGAGGAAAAAATCAAAGATGAGCATCCGCAATAAGCCTTACTAAACTGATATTCCATTATTAAGTAAAACTTATGCAATTATCCATTTGTTGTCACAATTCTTTATTAGTAGGAAACCTAGCCATAGAATAGTTTTCTTGTATCTTACAATAAGAAGTTTTAACTCTCCTAGAAGCATACCAGGAGGGCTTACTCAATATGACTGAATGGGAAAATAGATTGGTATATGCCTAAATGACTTCATAAATAGGGAAGACATTTACATTAATATTGTATATGTATATTCTGATGAGAACCCTACTGTAAAGCTTTCAGGATTAGAAATGTTTTGTTCAATTTAACTGCATCAATACCACCTTGTGACACATGGAATATCCCAGTTTAAAATTCTTTAAGGCCTGTGGTTCTGTGTTTAAAGTTCCCTAATTTACTAATTCTTCCCCATGTTCAGCTATTCCAAGGAAGCAGGGGCCGGGGGAGTGGGGGGGTGGTGGGAAATCACTTTGGCTTTTGATCGGTATAAAATAAGATTTTTATTATTGCAAATGCCAATCAAAATGATGAAGATAATTACTTTTTTGCTTTTTGCTACATGAAGTTTTAAAAAACAGCTTTATTGAAGAAAATAGCATAAAATAAACTGCACATCTTTGAAGTACAAAATTTGTTAAGTTTTGAAATATATATACACATGTGAAACCATCTCCACAATCAGAATGGTGACCACACCATCACCCCCAAAATCTCCTCTTGTCCATTGGCAATCCTTTCCTCCCATGCATCTTCCCTTTCCCCTTCCCCAAGCCACCCCTGGTTCACTTTCTGTCAATATATTAATTTGTATTTTCTTAAGTTTTGTGTAAATAGAACTATATGGTATGTAGTATTTATTGGCTGGCTTCTTTCACTCAGTAAAATTATTTTAAGATACATCCATGTTGTTGTGTGTATCAACAGTTCATTCCTTTTATTGTTGAATAGTAATACATGGTATGAACATACCACAATTCGTTCACCCATTCACCTGTTGATGGACATCTGGGTTGTTTTGACTTTTTGGTTACTATAGACAAAGTTGCTATAAACATTCACATACATGTTTTTGTATGGATATATGCTTTCTTTTTTCTTGGGCAAATACCTAGAAATGGAATGGCTGAATAATACGTTAGCTATACCTTTAATTTTTAAAGAAATTTCCAAAGTGGTTGTGTCATTTTATATTCCTACCAGCAGGATATAAGAATTCCAGTTTGGCTGGGTATGGTGGCTCACACCTGTAATCCCAGCACTTTGGGAGGCTGAGGTGGACAGATCACGAGGTCAGGAGATCAAGACCATCCTGGCTAACACGGTGAAACCCTGTCTTTACTAAAGATACAAAAAATTAGCCAGGTGTGGCGGCATGCGCCTGTAGTCCCAGCTAATCGGGAGGCTGAGACAGGAGAAACTCTTGAACCTGGGAGGCAGAGGTTGCAATGAGCCGAGATCACGCCACTGCACTCCAGCTTGGGTGGCAGAGTGAGAGTCCATCTCAAAAAATAAAAAATAAAAAAATTCCAGTTTCTTCACATCATTATCAATATGCATAATTTTAATAGATGTGTAGTGACATTTCATTGTCATTTTAATTTGCAATACCCTTAATGACTAATGATGTTGAGCATCTTTTCACAAGTGATTTTTTGTTGTTGTTTTTTGCTTTTGTTGCAATCCATGTATTTTCCTTGGTAAAGTGTCTATTTAAGCCTTTTGCCCACTTTTTTATTGAGTTGTTTGTTTCTTATTAGGTTTTGAGTGCTCTTCATATACCCTGCACACAAGTCTTTTATGATATGTATGCTTTGCAAATATTTTCTCCCAATTAGTAGCTTGACTTTTCAGCCTCTTAACAGTGTCTTTTGAAGAGCAAAAGTTTTCATTTTTCACAAAGTCTTTTACATTTTTTCTTTTATGGGCTGTGCTTATTGTGTTGTATCTAAGTGAATGTTCCCTAACCAAAGGTCACAAAGGTCTTCTCCTGTTTTTTCTTTGAAAATATAGTATTAGCTTTGCATTTAGGTCTATGATACACTTTGAGTTAATTTTTGTGTATGTAAGGTGTGAAGTTTTATGGGGGGTTTTTTGCATATGGATAACCACTTATTTCAGCTGCATTTGTTAAAAAGACAATGCTTTCTTCATTGAATTACCCTTGAATATTGTCAAAAATCAGATGTCCATATATTTAAGTCTATTTTGAACTCTATTCTGTTCCACTGACCTATTTGTAAGTCTTGATGGCAGCACACATTGTTTTGATTGCTGTACCATTATAACAGACTTGAAATCATTGTTGTGCCCCCAAATTTGACCTTCTTTTTCAGGCTAGTTTTGCCTATTCTAGGTTCTTTGCATTTCCATCTGCATTTTAGGATTAACTTGTCAATTAAAAAAATAATAATAACAAACTGAGGTTTTAATTGAGATTGCATTGAATCTATAGAACTATTTTGGGAGAATTGAGCTCTTAATAATATTGAGTCTTCCAACACATGACCAAAGTATGCTATTCCATTTATTTAGGTCTTCTTTCAGTTACCTCAGCAATAACTTTCAGTGTACAGGTCTTACACATCTTTTGTCAGCTTTATTCCTAAGTATTTATCTCTAAGTGTTCCTAGGTGTTTTCGATTTCTAAGTGCTATTATAAGTAGTATTGCTTTTGAAATTTTAATTTTTGATTATTCATTACTAATACAGAAAAATATAATAGATTTTTTTGTATATTGATCTCATAACCCACAATCTTGATGAACTCATGTATTAGTTCTAGTAGTTTCTTAGTGGATTCCATCAAATTTTCTAAATAGGCATTCATGTTGTCTAAGAATAAAGATAGTTTTACTTTTTCCTTTAAGATATAGAATGTCTTTTATTTCTTTTTCTTGCCTGATTACACTGGGCAGAACCTCTAGTAGAATGTTGAACAGAAGTGGTAATAGCAGACACTCTTGTCTTATTGCAAATCTTAAGGAATGTCTTAATATGTTTTGTGCTACTATAACAGAATACCACAGACTAATTTGTAATAAACAGAAATTTATTCGCTCATAATTTTAGAAGCTGGAAGGTCCAAGATTGAGGAGCCAGTATCTCATAAGGACCCGTTTGGTAAGTCATTCCATGGCAGAAGGGTAAAGAGAAGCAGGAAAGAGCAAAACTCAAACTTGCAGTCTCAAGCCCTTTGATAATTGGCATTAATCCATTTATGAGGGTGGAGCCCTCATGACCTAAACACCTCCCATTAGGCCTTACCTCTCAACACCATTGCATTGGGGATTAAGTTTTTAACATATATTTTTGTGGGGTGAGGGCACCTTCAAACCATAGCAGGATAAAAACTTTCAGTCTTTCACCATTAAATATGATGCTACCTATATATTTTTCATAGTCGCTCTTTATCTAATGGATAAAATTTTATTTAATTCCTATTTTGTTTAGATTTTTATGAGAAATGGATTTTGGAAGTTGTCAAATGACTTTCTGCATCTATTAAAACGTGTGTGTGTGTGCGGTGTGTATACTAATTTGTTAGTATGATGCTTTTTGGTGTTAAATTAGTTCTCTATTACTGAGATAAGTCAAACTTTGTTGTGATGTAGTACCCTTTATATATATTGTTGGATTCAATATTCTGAAGTTTTGTTTAAAATTCTTGCCTCTAGATTCATGAGAGATATCAATCAGTAGTTTTCTTTTTTCCTGATGTTTTTGTAGGGTTTTGGTATCAAAGCAATACTGGCCTCATAGCATGAGTTGAGAACAGGTCCCTTATCTTCTAATTTCTAGAAGAATTTTTGTAAAATTATTTTTCCCGGCCAGGTGCGGTGGCTCACGCCTGTAATCCCAGCACTTTGGGAGGCCGAGGCAGGTGGATCAAGAGGTCAGGAGATGGAGACCATCCTGGCTACGGTGAAACTCCGTCTCTACTAAAAATACAAAAAAATTAGCCAGGCGTGGTGGCGGGTGCTTGTAGTCCCAGCTACTTGGGAGGCTGAGGCAGGAAAATGGCATGAACCTGGGAGGCGGAACTTGCAGTGAGCTGAGATCACGCCACTACACTCCAGCCTGGGTGACAGAGCAAGACTCCGTCTCAAAAAAAAAAAAAAATTATTTTTCCCTAAATGTTTGGTAGAAATCACCATTAATCACGTTTTAATATAAAAACTAAAAAAGAACAAGTATAAGAAACAAATTAAAGAATTTTAGTGATGTAATAGATGTTTAAATACAGCTATAACTTTTCTAAAATCTGTCCCTTGGGAGAACTAATTTTCGCTGTGTTTAATTTGGCTGAAAGGAATTACTCCTTATCCGTATGCATTTTTAATAGACGCATTGACATAAAATATATATGGCGTAACGTTTATCCATTTAAAATATACATTTCAGTGTTTTGTAGTATATCCACAGAGTTGAACAATCATAACCATAATCTAATTTTAGAATATTTTCATCAACTCCAGAAGAAACTCTGTACCTATTAACAGTCACTCCCATTAACCCCTCTCCAATTCCTGGCAGCCATTAATCTACTTTCTGTCTCTATGAATTTGCCTGTTCTGGATATTTCATATAAATGAAATAATATATGTAGTCCTTTGTAACTGGCATCTTACACTTAGCATAATGTTTTCAAAGCTCATCCACACTGTATCTTATATTGGTACTCCATTCCTTTTTATTGCCTAATAATATTCCTTTGTAAGGACCACACACATTTTAAGAAAAATACTTTCAACTTATATTAGATATACTTATGCTGTAGGAAAACCTAAATTTTTCAGTTAAAAAATCTGCCATTTTCAGTCAAGATGGTGGGCTCATAAGGATATTAGGAACCTAATTACGTTAATAATGATGAATAAAATCTAATTTTTAAGCTAAAAACTATAACACAGATTACAGTGGCAATTGCACAACTCTGTGAATATACTAAAGGCCATTAAATTGTAACTTCAACTGTGAGTTATATGAATTATATACCATTAAAGTTGTTTTTCATTAAAAAGATATAACAGATACAAGCCTGTTCACCAAAGAGGGAATGGAAAGATACAGCAATGAGCAAGAGGCTGAAGCCACAGGCTTTTTGGGCTTTGGTACCAAAAACGTGGTATGGTGTTAGAAAGTGAACTCAAGTGGGACAAACAGAGTTTTTAAGCATCTACTTATAAGAGGTTTTGGAGCCTAGTTCACTAGGTGAAATGAGGAGTGGGAGTGGGAGAATTGAATTAGGCTTTCTTCTCTTCTCTGATAAATCTACCACTGCCCAGGGATATAACCAATAACCTGCTGCCTGCTTGGGGTGGCAAGAAAGACTAGTGACAGTTCTACAGCAGGGAACGCAGTCAAGCTATGCACTGAAGTGGACCTGATATTCTTATAGAAAAAGATCTGCAAGCTGCCATAGATGAGTTGGGTCTAAGCTGGGGACGCTGGGGGCCTGATGGCAGCAACCTCAAAACTGTAAATGTGGAATGGAAAGCATGAAAGATAGAAAAAAGATATCCCCACTTAAGGAAAACTTACAAAGTGAAATGTCAAGTATGTAAAAGAAATTTATGCCTGTAATCCCAGCACTTTGGGAGGCCGAGGCAGGTGGATAACCTGAGGTCAGGAGTTCGAGACCAGCCTGACTAACATGGTGAAACCCTGTCTCCACTAAAAATACAAAATTAGCCAGGCGTGGTGGTGGGCACCTGTAATCCCAGCTACTTGGGAAGCTGAGGCAGGAGAATTGCTTGAACCCAGGAGGCAGAGATTGCAGTAAGCCGAGATTGTGCCATTGCACTGCAGCCTGGGCAACAAGAGTGAAAACACCGTCTCAAAGCAAAAAAAAAAAAAAAAGAAAGAAAGAAAGAAAAAGGAAGAAATTTATGGTATGAAAGGTAGCTAATAAACTCAACAAGTGGGAGAATTCAACTTCCAAATAAATGGAAATAAGAGAGCACTCTGGAGAGATTTTAAAGATCTTTAAAGAGATACAGATTGGAATAACATATAAAAGAGCAGCATGCTTTGAAATAAAATTGGTCAGAAATGAATCAAGAATATAAATAAAGATGAGATCAACTATAAATTGAATAAAGTGGATGAAAATGGGTAAAAAGGAAGATAGGAATGAGAAATTTACCAATGCAGCATAGGAGCTACACATACCAAAAACAGATAATGGAGTGCTAACCTAAGTCTAACCTTAGCTCTGACCTTCCTAAATGATGGATTAATTTCCTCTGGCTACTGTAAGAAATTACCACAAACTTTGAGGCTTAAAACAAAAAAAAAAATTATTTTCTCATAGTTCTGGAGCCCAGAAGTTCAAAATCAAGGTATTGATAATGCCGTGCCCCCTCAAAGGCTGTAGGAGAGAATCTTGCCTTGCCTCTTCTAGTGTCTGGTGGCTTCTGGTGTCTTTGATCTATGGCCACATAACTCTAATATCTGCCTCTGTCTTCACATGTTCTTTTCCTTTTATTCCTATGTTTGTCCTCTGTGTGTCTCTTATAAGGATACTTGTTATTGGATTTAGGGCCCACCCAGATAATCCAAGTTGATCTTTAAAGAGACCCCTTTTTTTTTTCAAATAAAATCATTCACAGATTCTGGGGATGAGCATATGGATATATCTCCTTGGAGGCCACCATTCAACCCACTATAAGGGGAGACTAAAAGGAATAGCAGAGTGGCAATATTTTTAAAATAGTGACTATTTATTTTTCAGAATTGAAGAAATACAAGAATTTTCACATAGAAAGTACACACCAAGAGGCAAAAAAGATAAATAAAAATGATTCTACATGTACACACATCACAGTGAAAATGAGGGACATTTAAGAGATTAATCTTAAAAGCTACCAGACAGACTAGACTGTCTATAGATAAATGATTATACTGACAGCAAATTTTCATCAGCTATACTATATGTCAGGAAACAATGAAATAAAATTGTGAAGGAAAAGGACTTCTAACATAAAATTTATCTTCATTTAAACTATCATTCAAAAGTGATGATTGATTAATTTTTTATACATACAAATATAAAAGAACAGATTTGCACACAAATACTTGCTTTAAAAATAATTAAAACAGGCAGTTGTGCCCTGGGTCGCCAAGATGTCGTTCTCAAACTATAAGTCGTCGCGCCTGGCCGCTCTGCCCGAGACCCTCGACCCAGCTGAATATGACACATCTCCGGAATCCCGGCGGGCACAAGCCCAGTGGTTGGCCATAAGAGCCTGGCTGAAACGAGAGTACCTGCTTCAGTACAACGATCCCAACCGCCGAGGGCTCATCGAAAATCCTGCCTTGCTTCGTTGGACCTATGCAAGAACAACAAATGTCTATCCTAATTTCAGACCCACTCCTAAAAACTCACTCATGGGAGCTCTGTTTGGAATCGGGCCCCTCATCTTCCTGTATTGTATTATCAAAACTGACAGGGATAGGAAAGAAAAACTTATCCGGGAAGGAAAATTGGATCGAACATTTCAGCTCTCACGTTAAGTCTGGCAATGATGACTATATGTACTCCTGCCTAAATAAATCGTCTATTAATCATTAAAATAATAATAATAATAATAATAATAATAATAATAATAATTAAAACAGGTACTTCAGCAAGAAGAAAAATAAACCGAGAATTAGGAGGTAAGGTGGAAGAAGAAACATGAAATGAAAGAAAGTTGAGATGAAAAATAAAAGAAATCAGAAAATATGCTGTTAAATCTAATTATCTAATGACTGGAAACCACTAATTTTTGTGATTAAACAAAAAGTTGGAGAAAAAAAGACATAGTATGGAAAAAACAAAAGTGGAAACAAAAAATCTGGAGGATAAAAAGATGAAGAGAGAGAATGAAGAATGATGGGGGAGAAAGAAAATCGTCTTTGAAGGCAACATAGAAAAAAATGTCCTACAAATGTGAAAAACATTTGGTTCAGTCATTTCGCTTCTAGAAATTTATCCTAGGAAAATAATTAAGACATATGTAAAAATTTGGTTCCATAACGGTGGCCATTATTGGATAAAGATCTAACAAAAGAAAATTTAATAAATAAATTATGAAATATTAAGACGGTAAAATATTATGTAACACTTAATATTTTATGTAAATACTTGGCATGTGAATATTTTTCCGATACATTGTTAAGTAAAAGAATACTGTTTACAAACCAATATTGACCATATGATCCCATTAAAAAATACATGCATATACGCATTGCAAAATATCTGAAAGTTTCCATGCCAATATAGTTAATACAGTTATCTCTGAATGGTGAGATTGTTTTTTAAATGTTAATCAATATGCTTAACAATCTGTATTTCTATTTTTACAATGAATATATGTTGCTTTTGTAATAATATTTATTTATGGGGAGCAATTCTTCTTAGAGGAAAGGGGGGTATATTAGTTTTCCATTGCTGTACAGCAAAATACCACAACTTTAGCAACTTAACAAAAATAACATTTATTTCTATGAGTCAGGAGTTTGGGCATGGATTAGTTGGGTTCTCTGATCATCATTTCACTAGGCTGAAAGCAAGGTGTTGGCCAGGGCTGATATCTCTTCTAAAGCTTTGTGCTCTCTTCCAAGATCATGTGGTTATATAGATAGCATTCGTTTTCTTGCAACTGTTAAACTCATGGTGACTGCCTTCAAGGTCAACAGAAATCATGTCTGTAGCTTCTGTTTGTCTCCTTTAAGAGCTAACCTGATTAGGTCAGACTCACCTAGGATAAACTCCCTTTTGTTTGACCCAAAGCAACTGATCAGGAATCTTAATGGTATCCGCAAAATCTCTTTTGCCATCATAACCCCAAGCCCCACCCATTATCAAGGGGAGAGTATTTGATCCCCTAAGATTCTGCTCTCTTCTTTCCTAACTGAATAAACTGGAAAATGCTAATTCTTCTTCAAAGTTCATTATTGAAAATGTGCTTCTGTAACGAACCTCTAGGAGATGTCTTTTTTCATTCCATAATTTCACCTCCCAGTTTGGTGTGGGGAACCTAGCTATTTCAATACAAGCATGGTATTTATTTATTTATTTATTTATTTATTTATTTATTTATTTATGCAGGCTAAAAGCTGAATTGCCAAAAGAAATAAATCAAATACAGCCTTTTGAAAATTAAACCTATTATGCTAAGCTGATGTATTCTCAGAGAGGAAAAGAGCAAAACACTTGGAACTAATGGAATTGGCTGAGCACCTGGATTTTTAAAAGGCCATGGACCATTTCCTGGCTGACCCTCACATGGCAGTAAATTGTAGTGGCATCTGAGTAATACAGATACATATCCTTGACATATACTAGTCACAATCATAACGTTTTAGGTAGTATTTATTATGATTTTTTTCAGCTTGAAATGTGCAGAACACATACTCAGAAATGAAATGTAATATTGGATAATTTTTTCAAAATGGATTGGGTTAGTAGAAGGTAACCAGAATGTTCCCTAGCAACAATAACATTAGCTGATTTATTAACATTAGCAGATTTATGAACATTAGCATTAGCCAGCAGAATCAGACAAAGCAGCCTTGACAAAATTTAAGCTGACAGGAATGCCATATTGTTGAACACCAACTTATTAGGACCAAGAAAACAAAAGGTTCAACCAATCGTCTCTTTAATTTAGGCAGTTGTTACACAAGGCTTTTCTATTATTTTCTTTCTTTATTAGTAACTTACAACTTGGACCTGGGAACTTAATTATATCTTAGACTTTATTAATTTTCAAAGAAGTCTAGAAGTGTTTTGAAAACACTTATCCACAGAAATTATTAGGATGCTTGAACCTTTCATTTATCATTGTTAAAGGAAAGTGCCTGATGAAATTTTGGATAGTATTTACAAAGCTGCTTTGCTGTCCTGTGGATAGAGATGCTTATGTGTATTGATATCAAATCATGGTCAAATTAGCCAAATTAAAAATAGTTTGTTTTCGTACACAACTCACATACATGTGGGAGTGCTCAGTTATGAGTACCTGAAAGGGATGGTTAGAATCTGTGGCTTACATATCTCACTTAGTAGGGGAAAGGGAGAGGTGAAATGGCTTCTATGGGAAGAACAAATAGATTTATCTAGGAAACATAAATAGGCTTCCACAGAAAAAAGCAAGAGATAAGAAAGTTTGTGATAATGTGTGTCTATGCAGGTACAAATGGTCTTACTATCTCCTTCATATCCATGAAACTCCCCAAGAGAGAGGATTTATGGTAGGTTTAGTCTTAGTTTCTCTCCTGGTAATGGAAACCACCCCAAGGAGGGAATTTATGGCAGTTTTCATTTTTCAGAAATTTCTTCACCATGTAAGAAAGCTCTAAGAAGGCTTCTTTCTGTATTTATTGAATCTCAAATGTCTTCAGCATAAAATAACCTTTATAACAACTCTGGGGTTCTCAGTGAAAGCCATTCTGGAATGGAGTGTGTTCAGGCATTAAAAGTCAGAGCACTACCAATTATACCTCAATAAAGCTGTGGGGAAATGTCAAAGAAGGTATTTTCATTCTAAAGGAGTTAGGCAAATAGAGCAAGAATGTATACAAATAATTGGGCAAAGCACATTGTATATCAGATACTCATGAAAACTGAAGGCAACATTTTTTTTATTGTCCCTCTGTTCAATAATAGTGATACCAGGCACACTTTCCTATCCTTGAACTGGGACCAGGCATTGAAATTTAGCTACTCATCTCAGGAATACTTGCTTTTGGAAGGGAAAATAGTATGATCATCAAGATTCACTTCAAGATACTCATTATTGCTGTGTTCGACAATCTCAGGCTATTATATCATAAACTCTATCCAATATATATCAGATCCCTGCCTTTACGTCACCAAGGAATCACCCATGCCAGGCCTAAAACCCCCAAACACCCTAAAAAACCCTGTTTCTAATTTATCCATTTTGAGATAATGCTGAGACTATCAAGGTAGTGTTCTCTCCTACCAGAGTAAGTCTTACAAACTTAGCATTGTTTGTCCAATAAGTTTTTCTGGTATCTGTCAAAATTGTGAAATATTGAAAAATAAGCAAAAGATTGCTAGATGTCCTTTGAAAGCAATGCTAGATATTGTGTAGGGGACCTTTAGGGATTATCTGTCTCTACTAAAATCTATACTTTTTACTCTCTTTGAGCTATTTTATAATACTGTATGTTATAAAAACTGACAATTATGCAAATTATTATATTTTATAAAGTGATTTTCTTTTTTATTTTTGTTTTAGATTCAGGGAATACACGTGCATGTTTGTTACATGGATATATTGCACAATGGTAGGAATTGTGCTTCTAGTGTATCTTTCACCCAAATATTAAGCATCGTATCCAATAGGTAATTTTTTAACCCTTACCCCCCTCACTCTCCCCTTTTTGAATCCCCCATGTCTATTATTTCCAACTTTGTATCCACGTGTACCCACTGTTTAGCAAGATGCAAATGAATTTTTCTGGTTGAGGATACAACTGATTGAAGAGATTATTCCAAACATATATACATACATATATATGTATATGTGTATATATGTGTGTATATGTATATATATGTACATATATATGTATGTACTTGGGCTTGGGCTTGATTTTGAATCATTGCTCTAACACAAGCACTACTGTCGCTTTCATCCAATTTAGTTATCAATGAGAAATCCCTGCCTTACGACTTCTAGTTTCTTGCTCTCCTGTTCAATAACCCTATCCCCATAGCTCACGCTCAGTTAGTTAGCTAGTTGATTATTTTCTGTCTCAAGGTGGGAACGTTCCTTTTCATTTCACACCCTTTCCTCACCACCCCTTATTGAACAGATGAAGTTATCTATTGGGCAGCTATTGATCTCACTCCCTGGTATACAAAAGAAAAAGAATGACAACTAGATTTGAATTCAGAAGAGCTATGTTTATGTCCATATTTATTTTTTTCCATGTTGCCTTACATAATAAATTTAACATATTTGGACTATTTTCTTCATTTATATAATAGTGATAACAGAGTCTTCCTCACACTTTTGCTGACATTAAATACAATATGTGAGAATGCTGACATTAAATACAATATGTGACATTAAATGCAATATGTGAGTAATTAGTAAATTTTGATGTTACTTTGTCCCCATTTTTTTAAAAGTTTGACTGGGAAATATTAGCAACTTCTGAATGCAGGGGCTAAATAATGGATCATTCTGAGATGGAGAAAATTTAAGGATTAAAGACATATTTTAATCAGTTAGCTTTTCTTCACTCTAGCAACATCAATTTTCTACCTTCTGGAAAGATTGTTTATTTGCATTTATAGTTAGAACTTTGGTGAAAATTGTAAGTAATATTAATAAATAAAAATTGATTACATGCATATAAACAACTCTAAGGAACTTGTTCAGGGTCAAAATGCCAGTGGTGTACATATAGTATACCAGTATCTCAATGTATCTATATAAATTGAAGTTGGGGTATGACCTGGTGGGTCAACAAGATAAGGCTGAGTCTAATAACTGCAGGAAGACTCGCAAACTAAAAGGAAAGAAGCTAATAAAGGGCCAAATATCTACACTCTGGTCAGGATAAAGATGGCCACGTTCAATTCTTCTGAATAGTAGTTGTTTTCCTTATGGGTAAAAATCTAATGTCCTTCTACTAAACTATGAGCTTTAATTTCTAGGATTTTACATGGAACAGGTTGTTTCTTCAAAAAGCCTTTGTGAAAGAATATGTCAGCTCCCTACTTGCATTTTATTTTCTGCAAAGTATTAAAAGGCACCATGGACATCTCTATAGCTAATGCTGGGAACATTAATTTAATAAGAACCTGCTAATATTTCTGAGGTTTCCGTAGCAAAGCCCAATACAAATAGTATTTCATTGTATTCAATATTTCTTTGTATCACTTAGAATTTGTTACCAGACGGGGGTCGGGGGGGGGGGGGGGGGGCGGGCGGGTGGCTCACGCCTGTAAACCCAGCAGTTTGGGGGGCGTAGGCAGGAGAATCACTTGAGCCCAGGAGGTCACGACCAGCTCAGGCAAGATGGCGAGACCTCGTCTCTACAAAAAAATTTTTTTAAATTTAGCCAGGCATGTTGTCGAGCGCCTGTAGTTCCAGCTATTCAGGCGGCTGTGTTGGGAGGATCCCTTGAGCTCAGGAATTTGAGGCGACAGTGAGCTACAATCGCACCACTGCACTCCAGCCTGGGCGACAGAGACCCCGTGTCTAGAAAACAACAACAACGACAACAAAATAAAGTTTGCAACCAGATTAAATGAGAAATGAGGATTCAGGACTCGAGGACTTGGATATTTTGCACAGCTTTGTAAAGTGTATACAAATGTGAAATTACGAGAGAGACACTTTTCTCCATTCCTGTTCTTCAAATTGAACTTTCACAAAAACCTGTCCCAAATCTATAACAAAATGCTGAATTCAGACTTTTTGTACGTATAATATAAATAAAAATACATTACATGGTTTTCAAAAGTCTGGTGTGCGACATGTATATACTTAACTGATTATTTTTCTGCATAAGTGAAATTGGCAAAGTCTTCTATTCAAAGCAATTCATTAATTTCACGATATTCTATTTTTTAATTATTATTATTTTTTTTTATTTTAGGGCCGGGCGTGGTGGCTCACACCTGTAATCCCAGCACTTTGGGAGACCGAGGTGGGTAGATCACTTGAGGTCAAGAGTTCAAGCCCAGCCTGGCTAACATGGTGAAATCCCGTCTCTACTAAAAATAAAAAAATTAGCCGGGTGTGGTGGTGCGTGCCTGTAGTCCCAGCTACTCTGGAGGCTGAAACAGGAGAATCGCTTGAACCGGGGAGGCGGGAAGGTGGAGGTTGCAGTGAGCTGAGATCATACCACTGCACTGCAGCCTGGGCAACAGAGCGAGACTATGATTAAATATATATATTTATATATTTATTATTATTATTTGAGACGGAGTCTCGCTCTGTCGCCAAAGCTGGAGTGCTCTGTCGTCCAGGCTGCAGTGCAGTGATGCTATCTCGGCTCACCTGCAACCCCCACCCTCCCTCTCTGGTTCAAGCGATTCTCCTGTCTCAGCCACCCAAGCAGCTGAGATTACAGGCGCCCGCCACCGCACCTGACTAATTTTTGTATTTTTAGTAGAGCCGAGTTTTCGCCATGTTGGCCAGGCTGATCTCAAACTCCTAACCTCAAGTGATCCGCCCGCCTCCGCTTCCCAAAGTGCTGGGATTATAGGTGTGAGCCACCGCGCCCGGCCTTCATAACATTTTTTCCACAAATAAAATTACATTGTTCCTGAAACAATACACTATTTTGCATAGTCAAGCAGTTTTGCATTTTACTAGAATTTATAAAAACCTTGTCAATGTTTATAAGATATCTTCTACAGGGTTTCAACAATGTTACATGATTTTGCAGTGCACAATTTGTGGCAGTGAGAAAAGTTCAGTGTAAAAACATCATAGCTAAAATAGAGCCAAAGCAACATTAGTAACAGAGATAGATGCCTTGAGAAGAATGATCCCATACTACGTTAACACGGAGCTATGCCAATTTAATTTTGATGGCAATTACTAAAAATGATATGAGTGAGTTTGGTATAAGAGTCACAGTCATTTTAAAATCTCTGAATATTTGTAGTAACCACCAGAAAAATGATAGGCAATAGTTTAATCATGCATTTACTATCCCTTAGGTCACAGTCAATATCCTTGATCAGAATAAAATTGGTTAACATGATTTCTTGGTTAAGAAAATCCCAATTTGGGAAAATAGGCCCAACAGGGAAATGAAATTAAGGTCAACTGAGGTCCAATTCAGTATTCTTAAGTTGCTATTTTCACTCCTCCAACAATTTACTATTGAGCTGTCGGTCATTAACGGGAGGGGTTACATCTTACCTATCTGAAATTTTGGCTACCAATATAAGGTTATTTTCACCACCACTGAGAAAGACCTTCAGACCAGAGGTTTCCAAATTAGACATGTACATCCCAGGACATGAACAAGACCATGAAGTATGAGAAGGAAAACAGAAAAACTGTTATTTATATTTTTTATTTCTTTTGTTTTTATTTTTTTACTTCGTTTTATTTTTTACCTTTTATTTTTGGTTCAGGGGTACATGTGCAAGTTTGTTATACAGGCGAACACATGTCACAGGGGTTTATTTCTTAAAATTGCTTTATCAAGTTACAGTTTATGTACCATAACATTCACTGGCTTAAAGTGTGAAAGCCAGTGGTTTTTAGTATATTCAGATTTGTCCAACTGTCATTATAATCTAATTTTAGAACATTTTCATTACTCCACAGATACCTCATTTCTATTAGCAGTCACCCCCATCCCACCTTTACCTGATCTCCAGGCAACCACTAATTTACTCTTTCTCTATATACAGATTTTCCTATTCTAGACATTTTATATAAGTGGAATCATATAATTAGTTTTTTATGATGGACTCTTTCACTCAGCAGACCATTTTCAAGTTTCATCCATGTTGTAGCATATATCACTACTTCATTGTTTCAATGCCAAAAATATTTAATTGCACGGATATACCACATTTTGATTATCCATTTATCAGCTGATGAAAACTTGGGTTGTTTCCATTTTGGGGTAGTATGGTTAATGCTGCTATGAGCATTGATGCAAAAAGTCTTTGTTAGTACAAATGTTTTCAATTCTCTTGAGCATACATCCTTAAACAACATGGGGTTTAAGAGTGCTGACCCCCTGCACAGTCAAAAATCTACAAATAACTTTCAACTCCCTGAAAACTTGACTACTAGTAGCCTATTGTTGAGGAAGCCTTGCTGATAACAGTTGATTATCACAAACTTTCTATGTGATATATATTATATACTGTATTATTACAATAAAGTAAGCTGGAAAAAGAATGTTATTGGGAAAATTATAAGGGAGAAAAAATATATTTGCTATCATTAAGTGGAAGTAGATTATCATAAAAGTCTTCATCCTCATCATCTTCACATGAGTAAGCTGAGGAGGAAGACAAGGAAGAAGAGGGGTTGGTCTTCCTGTCTTGGAGTGGCAGAGTTGGAAGAGGTGAAGAGGAGGTGGAGGAGCAAGAACATTCATTGAAACTTTTATTGAAAAAAAATTCTGCATATAAGTGGACTTGGGCAGTTCAAACTGATGCTGTTCAAGGGTCAACTGTACACCTTAGGAGTAAAATTTCTGAACCACAGGGTAACTCTGTGTTTAACCATTTGAGGAACTACCAGACTATTTTCCGTAACAACTGCACTGCTTTACATTTCTACCAAGAATGTATGAGGGTTTACATCTCTTCACATTCTCACCAACACTTGTTATTTTCCATTTATTTGATTATATCCACCTAATACGTGCACAGTGGTATCACATTGTGAGTTTGATTGATATTCCTCTGATGACTAAAGATGTTGAGAACTTTTTCATGTGTTTATTAGCCATTTATATGTCTTATTTGAAGAAATATCTATCCAAATTCTTTGGACATTACAAAGTGTATACTTTGGCCAGGCACGGTGGCTAAAGCCTGTAATCCCAGAACTTTGGGAGGCCAAGGTGGGCGGATCACCTAAGGTCAGGAGTTCAAGACCAGCCTGGCCAACATGGTGAAACCCCGTCTCTACTAAAAATACACAAATTAGCCAGGCGTGGTGGCAGGCGCCTGTAATCTCAGCTACTCTGGAGGCTGAGGCAGGAGAATCTCTTGAACCCAGGAGGTGGAGGTTGCAGTGAGCCTAGATCGTGCCATTGCACTCCAGCCTGGGTGACAGAGGAAGCTTCCATTAAAAAAAAAAAAGTACATACTTCATTTTTATTTTTACTATTTTATTTTTTAATTGGCAAATAAAATTGTATGTATTTATTATGTACAAAATGAGGTTTTTTGTTTTTGTCTTTTGAGACAGAGTCTCGCTCTGTGGCTCAGGCTGGAGTGCAGTGGAGCGATTTTAGCTCACTGCAACCTCCGCCTCCCAGGTTCAAGCAATTCTCCTGCCTCAGCCTCCCGATTAGCTGGGACTAAAGGCACGTGCCACCATGCCCAGCTAATTTTTGTATTTTTAGTAGAGACGGGGTTTCACCATGTTGGCCAGGCTGGTCTTGAACTCCTGACCTCAGGTGATCCACCCACCTCGGCTTCCAAAGTGCTGGGATTACAGGCATGAGCCACCACGCCTGGCCCAAAATAATGTTTTGAAGTTTATATACACTATGGAGTGACTAAATCTAGCTAATTAACATACACAGTACCTTACATAGTAGTACTTTTTGTGGCGAGAACATTTGACATTCACTCTCTTAGTATTTTTCAAGAATACAACATATTATTGTTAACTATATTCACCATGTTGTACAATAGATCTTCTGAACTTACTTCCCCTGACAATTTTGTGTTCTTTGACCAACATCATCCCAGCTCCCTCTCGCAACCACCCTGACTCTGGTAACAACCATTGTACTTTCTAGTTCTATGAGATCAACTTTTTTAGATACTTCATTTGAGTACAATCATGTGGTATTTGTCTTTCTGTGTCTGGTTTATTTCACTTAACAAAATTTCCTCCAAGTTCATCCATGTTACTGTAAATGACAGGATTATCTTATTTTTAATGGCTGAATAGTATTCCATTGTGTATATATTCCATATATCCATTCATCTGTTGATAGACAATTAAGTTGATTCCTTATCTTGGCTATTGTGAATAATCCTGCAATAAACATTGGAGTGAGTATTCTCTCTTCACGATCTTGTTTCCAATTCCTTTGGCTATATAGGCAGAAGTGGAATTGGCAGATCATATTGTAGCTCTATTTTTAATTTTGGGGGGAATCTCTGTACTGTTTTTTTTATCATGGCTGCACTAAATTTACATTACCACCCACAGTTTGCAATGGTTCTCTTTTTTCCCACATAGTCGCCAACATTTATCTTTTGTCTTTCTGATAGCAGCTATTCTAATACGTCTTAGGTGATATCTCATTGTGGTTTTAATTTGCATATCCCTGATTAGTGATGTTGAACATTTTTTCGTTTTTTTTTTTTTTTGAGACGGAGTCTCGCTCTGTCGCCCAGGCTGGAGTGCAGTGGCCGGATCTCAGCTCACTGCAAGCTCCGCCTCCCGGGTTCACGCCATTCTCCTGCCTCAGCCTCCTGAGTAGCTGGGACTACAGGTGCCTGCCACCGCGCCCGGCTAGTTTTTTGTATTTTTTAGTAGAGACGGGGTTTCACCATGTTAGCCAGGATGGTCTCGATCTCCCGACCTCGTGATCCGCCCGTCTCGGCCTCCCAAAGTGCCGGGATTACAGGCTTGAGCCACCGCGCCCAGCCTGAACATTTTTTCATATACCTGTTGACCTATTTGCCTGTGTTCTCTTGAGATATATGTATTCAGGCCCTTTCTCTATTTATTTATTTATTTATTTATTTATTTATTTATTTTTTTATTTTTTTATTTTTATTTTTTGGCCTTCCCGATTTTATTTGGGGCACAGCTGGGCGAGGGCCCTGCATCTAGAAGAAGGTTTTGGGCCTCTTGGTGGTGAAGCGTGGCTTGTGCTGATGGCGCAGGACCCGGTGGGGCAGCGGGAACTTGACTTTGGAGTCGTGGAACTGCTTAAAGGACGGCGGCTGCACTTGGCCCGCTGCGATCTTCCTCCACCTTCATGATCTGGATGGAGTGGGCCTGGTCGCAGTGCCGGGCGCTCAAGACTCGGTAGCACTGGGTGACAGCGCCTGCGGTGGTCAGGTGCTGGTATTCCCGATAAAGGTTGTAGGTGCGGCTCAGGTAGTCACAGCGCAGCCAGATGCGGAAGTTCTTCACCCGTAGAGGGGACTTCTCAAACACCCGCCCAGAGTAGGCAATCTCCCCTGAAAACTTCTTCATCTTGTTTAATTGAGATACGAAGTACCAGAAGCTGGACTTCCAGACGACATGATTAGGTGCAAAGATTCGCATGAGGTAGAGGGGCGGTGTGTGGCATTTGGGGGTGGGCGGGTAGCGACCCACCACTTATACTCTCCTAGTGTGCCCTATGCCTTCAGGGAGTCCTCTCCGAACTCGCCTCCACCCGCAAAAGGTCTTTCCTCGTTTTAAAATCAGATTATTTGTTTTCCTGCTATTGAGCTGCTTTAGTCCCTTTATATTTTGGGTATTAATTCCTTATCAGATATATACTTTGCAAATATTTTCTCCCATTATGTAGGTTGTCTCCTCACTCCGTTGATTGTTTACTTTACTGTGCAGAAGTTTTTCAGTTTGGTGTAATCCCATGTGTCTATTTTTGCTTTTTTTGCCTGTGCTTTGGGTTCATATCCAGAATTCAGTGCCCAGACCAATGAATCTTGCTTCATTGTCATAGAGCTCTTCTGCTACGTGTTCTTCTAGTAGTTTGATAGTTTGAGATCTTACAATTAAGTCTTTAATTCAATTTGAGTTGGTTTTTGTATAATGTGTGAGATAGGGTCTATTTTCATACATATGGATATTCAGTTTTCAAACACATTTATTGGCAAGACTATTCTTTCCCCATTATGTATTCTTGGCACTTTGGTCAAAAATCAGTTCCTTTGCCCATTTTTAGATTGGAGTATTTGTCATTTTATTGTTGAGATTTAAGAGTTGTTTGTATATTCCGGCTAGCAGTTTCTTGTATTTAGATTTTTTTTCATCTTGTTTTACAACTTCTAATTTTTATCATGTTTTACAATGAACATAATAGTACAGTAATTAATGTATATTACCTATAACTAAATTTGGGGGGTTTGCTCCAGGTTAGGAGCCTGCAATTAAAAGTCTAGAGACCTCTGCTTTAGACCAAAATTACTTTTTTCCTCTCTCATCTGTTTGGTGTTTGTGAGAAGGCAAAGCCGAGTATGCTAAAGACAAACTTCAGCTCTTACTTCTTGTAGCTACTGGCCTATTGATCTGTACCTGGCAAGGGAAAAGTATTTTATGTTATGCTAAACATAATTTATGTGTATAAATTAACACATATTGCTTAGGAAACCCTAAATATGACAAACAAGGAAGGGTGGTTAAAATGTAAGTGCTTACTATGTACAAAAAAAAAAAAAAAAAGCCTAGCACATAATGACTACTTCAATAAATACTAGCCTAGGTAAACATCATCATTATTTTTATTCTACTGATTAGGAGATAAAGAGTCATGTTAAGTAATGTTAAGTAACACAGCTAATGAATTGTAAAACTGGGATCTGAATTCAGGTCTGACTGCAAAGCCCATTTTTTCCCATGGGACACTGCGTATTAGTCAAAATACAGGTCAGATTTCTGCAGTGAGTGGGAAGTTGGACTAGATGACTTCTCTTCCAATTCTGAGACATTATGAAAACATTTGATGTAAAGAAGCATTCAGGTCTGTGTCAGTGGTGATTTTCATAGCTTATAAACATCTAGAGGCAAGAACCATTTTGTCTTACTTCCTTTGAGTAATACCCAGTGACATGTATAAATGGAATTAATAACTGTCTGTGATGGTGATATGCCAAACATTGACTTAAAGCTGATTAATGCAGAGATATAATTATTATTTGGGAGTTTTTATTATTGTTTATCTAATAATCAATTAGATTTTATTTATACTTATTATAGTCAGAATGCAAATTTGTATTTATAATACAATTTATATTTCTACTTATTCAAAGTAGATTTCATTAAAAACCCTGAAAGACAATCTAGGCAATACCATTCTGGACATTGGGAAGGGCAAAGATTTCATAACAAAGACACCAAAAGCAATTGCAACAAAAACAAAAATTGACAAGCAGGATCTAATTAAACTTAAGAGCTTCTGCGCAGCAAAAGAAACTATCAACAGAGTAAACAGGCAATCTACAGAATGGGAGAAAATATTTGCAAACTCTGCGTCTGACAAAGGTCTAATTTCCAGCATCTATAAGGAACTTAAACAAATTTACAAGACAAAAACGAACAACCCCATTAAAAAGTGGGCAAAGGGACGGGTGCGGTGGCTCACACCTGTAATCCCAGCACTTTGGAAGTCCCAGGCAGGCAGATCACCTTAGGTCAGGAGTTTGAGACCAGCCTTGCTAACATGGCAAATCCCTGTCTCTACTAAACATACAAAAATTAGCTGGGCATGGTGGCAGGTGCCTGTAATCCCAGCTACTCAGGAGGCTCGGACAGGAGAATCACTTGAACCTGGGAGGCGGAGGTTGCAGTGAGCTGAAATCATGCCACTGTACTCCAGCCTGGGGAACAGAGAGAGATTCAATCTCAAAAAAAAAAAAAAACAAAGTATAATAATAATAATAATAAACTGGGCAAAGGACATGAACAGACACTTTTCAAAAGAAGACGTATATGTGGACAACAAGCATATGAAAAAAACTCAATATCACTGATGATTAGAAAAATGCAAATCAAAACCACAATAAGATACCACCTCGCACCAGTCAGAATGACTATTAAAATGTCAAAAAATAACAGATGGTGGTGAGGTTGGGAAGAAAAGGAAACTTACACTGTTGGTGGGAGTGTAAATTAGTTCCACCGTGTGGAAAGCAGTATGGTGATGCCTCAAAGAGCTAAAAGCAGAACTACCATTTGACCCAGCAACCCCATTACTGGGTATATACCCAGAGGAATATAAATCATTCATTCTACCATAAAGACACATGCACACAAATGTTCATTGCAGTACTATTCACAATAGTAAAGACATGCAATCAACCTAAATTCCCATCAATGACAACCTGGATAAAGAAAATGTGGTGCATATACACCATGGAATACTATGCAGCCATGAAAAAGAATGAGATCATGTCTTTTGTGGGAACACGGATGGAGCTGGAGGCTATTACCTTTAGCAAACTAACACAGGAACAGAAAACGAAATATCGCATGTTCTCACTCACAAGTGGCAGCTAAATGACAAGAAGTTATGAATACAAGGAAGGAAACAACAGACACTGGGGTCTACTTGAGGCTGGAGGGTGAGAAGAGGGAAAGGAGCAGAAAAGATAGCTATTGGGTACTGGGCTTAATAACTGGGTGATGAAATAATCTGTATAACAAATTCCCACGACACAAATTTACCTATGTAACAAACCTTCACATGTACCTAAAATAGGAGGTTTTCTCTTTTTTAAAGAAAAAAAAACCACTAAATGCCCATAGATTCCCCATACCCAGAGTGACACTTGTGGGATGCTCTGTTTCCTGTATCAGAAATAGCCCTTTAGCGCCTGGCTCCTCTCCAAGGAATCTACTCCAGTGGGACTCTTTATTCACTGCCTCTTACCACACCTTGTCTTCTTCCCAACCCATGCCTTTCTTGATGCTTTCTGCCAACTCTCTGCCTGCCCATGCACCTTCACATCCTGCCATGCCTTGAACACTAGGAACGGACGCACTACCTCCCCAGGGCTTTCCCTGCCCACTTCCCTCAGGATCGTACCTTCTTCTGGATCCACAGTCCCTTCCTGGCTTGTTTCCTGATGCATTCTAACCTTTCCAGCTGAAACATAAATGCCCAGAAAGCATAGACAAATTACTGTGGTCTGAATGTTGATATTTCCTCAAAACTTGTATGTTGAAACTTCATCATCACTGTGATAGTATTAAGAGATGGGATCTTTGGGAGATTATTAGATCATGAGGGCTCATGAATAAAAGAGGGCTCTTATAAAAGAGATTTGCAGGATCCCCTTTTCCCTGCTGCCATGTGGGACACATAGAAGGAGCCATCTATGAGGTACAGGCTCTCACCAGAAAATGACAATCTGCTGTTGCCTTGATTTTGGACTTCCCAGCTTCCAGAATTGTGAGTAATAAATTTCTGATGTTTCTAAATGTTTTAAAGTAGATTTCGTAAATAAATGTAATATACTTTTATTTTAATGAAGAACCCATATTCCATGTCCAAGTGAGTGAGATGAATGGATTATGGCATGAAGGTTAATTCGTTTCAGCCAACTAATTTTTACAAACCACCATACAAATAATTAAGCTATTGTCATCAGCATGAATTAAATGGCCTTGTTTTTGTTTGTTTGTTTTTGTTATATATATATAGCCTTGTTGATGTCCAATTAAATCATAACATGTAAGCCTTGCCAATAGTCTAAGGGCTATAGATTATATTACCATTCAAATTATGTCATGAGCAGTAAGTCCATTTTATACAGCTGGCAAACTAAATGAGAGGGAATAAGAGTATAAGAGTGCATTACTCTTTATGAAATAAAGCTCATTCAATCTTACCCAATAGCAGAAAACAGATATAAAAACACCCCCAATTTAGTGAAACAAAATCAAGACATAAAGTTGAATGAGCTATTTCATGTACTCAATGCTTTTACCTGCTTCCAATATAGTTTATCTTTCCTTTAAATGCCATGATTTTAATTCACTGACTGATGCATACTTCCCCTGGCAAAGGTATTGGGAAATGTATAATAATTGGTGTTCTACAAGATATAAGATTTCTGCTGGGAATTATTTCTTTATAGATGAAGATTATTTTCCACTGAGAGATTTATACCATAATTAGAAAAATGATGTTCTAAGCCCTAGTGGAAATGTCATATTTTAATTGGTATTCATTTGTTTCAGACAAGCCCATGGAGAAAACTATTGATGTTAAATTGTTAACTGTGAAATCAACTAAATTGCATTCTCACTTAAATATCTGAAATGACTAGCCCATTTAATTACTTTTTTTTGTTTTTTTGTTTTTTTTTTTTTGTTTTTGTTTTTGTTTTTTTTTTTTTTTTTTTTTGAGACGAAGTCTGGCTCTGTCGCCCAGGCTGGAGTGTGGTGGCTGGATCTCAGCTCACTGCAAGCTCCTCAGGTTTACGCCATTCTCCTGCCTCCGCCTCCCAAGTAGCTGGGACTACAGGCGCCCGCCTCGTCGCCCGGCTAGTTTTTTTTTTTTTTTTTTTTTTTTGTATTCTTTAGTAGAGACGGGGTTTCACCGTATTAGCCAGGGTGGTCTCGATCTCCTGACCTTGTGATCCGCCCGTCTCGGCCTCCCAAAGTGCTAGGATTACAGGCTTGAGCCACCGCGCCCGGCCTTAATTACTTTTTAAAACAATAGTATCTTCCATTAGCTAAACAATCCTTCATACCAAAAAATTTTAAAACCCTTTACAGAAAAATAGAGGCTCAGGTAAACTTGGAAAGGCAGTAAAATATTTTAAGTATGCTTAAAATTATTGTATTTTAGGAAAACCCAGAGATTTTACAAATATCTCAAGCTGAAATAATATATTTCCTAATTTGAGAGTTTATTTACAGATACATTTGATTCAATGTCAGATGAGCCAGGGTCAAAGCCTGCTAATGGCAGTAAGACTATGCTTGAACTACTCATTTATAAGCTAAAAATGAAAGCATTTGCTGTTTATCCACTTCCTTCCCTTTCATGATAGGACAAAATCATATTTCAAATTAATTCAGATATTTCCTGAATACAATTTGCATGATGACTTGAAACTTTAGGGCAGTCAAGGTAACATTCAGCCTACTTGTCTTCATATACCACCCAAATATCCTGGAAAACCCAGAATTTCGTCATTCAAACTTCAATTATGAACAACATAATTTTGAACTACACAGGTTCACTTACATGTGGATTTTTTTTCCACAGAAGTTACACTGAGAGTTCCTGCCTCTCCTGCCTCCCTCCCCTTCCACCTCCTCCACTTCTTACAACTCTGCCACCCATGAGATAGCAAAACCAACCCCTCTTCTTCCTTCTTCTGTTCAGCCTACTCACAAGAAGATGGCAAAGATGAAGACTGTTTGGACGAACGGAGGCAAGATGGTGCGCTTCCGGGTTCTTCTTCACCAGCTTTTCCCGCGCCCGCGAAAATGCAGCCGGCGCCCAGGGAGGGTGCAGACCAACTGGGCATGTGCCAGGTGACGTCAATCTGAAGAGACCAAGATTCACCTGGTCGCACCTGTGGAACGCCCCCCGACACGCCCGTGCCCCACCTATTGCCCTCCCACTCCTAGAAAAGCCGCTCTTGGCCAGGGTCCCACTCGGACTTCCCAGCCCCACTCCTGTCGGTTTGTCGGGACTGCAGGAACTCGGTCTGAGAGCCCCACGGGGGACTCTGCCGGCCTTCTTTGCCGGAGGCCGACAGACTTCTTCCCCACACCTTAGGTGACCAAAAATAAACTTGCAGTTTTGCTCCTACACTTGCCTACCCGCTGGTTCTTTTGTGCCCGCTTGGCAGGTCTTAGAAAAACAAATCAAAGACTTTTTAGATGATCCACTTCCACTTAATGAACAGTAAATATATTTAATCTGTCTGATAATTTTAATATTCTTTTCTCTAGCTTACTTTATTGTAAGAATACCATATATAATACATATAACATACAAAATTTGTGTTTATCGACTGTTATCAGTAGGCTTCCTGTCAACAGTAGGGTATTAGCAGTTAAATTTTGGAGAAGTCATAAGTTATTTGCAGATTTTAAACTGTATGTGTAGGGGTCAGGTTCTTAACCCTCACATTGTTCAAGGTAAATATAAAGTGAACAAATATAAAGTCAATTGTATATATTCTAAATTATATGTTACATATGAAAGTAACAAAGTATTTGTCACAACATGGTTACATTTCTTTAATTGAAACATTATTACATAAAAATACTTTTCAACATTTTGGCATTGTCAATACTGGCTAAACTTTTATTGACCAAATGTGCTAATTTCTAGTAAGAACAATAAAATGCAAGTTATATTTCATGGGTCTAATGACATTCTGCTATAGTTTGGGTATTTGATCCTCCAAATCTCATGCTGAAATTTGATCCCCAGTGTTGGAGGAGGGGCCTAATGGGGGTTTTGGGGCCATGGGGCAGATCGTGAATGGCTTAGTTCAGTCTTCTGAGTAATGAGTGAGTTTTTACTCTATTAGTTCCAGTGAGAGCTGGTTGTTGATTGTTAAATGGAGTCTGGCACCTACTTCTTCTCTCCTGCCTCTGCTCTCACCATGTGATCTCTGCACAGGCTGAATTCCCCTTCACCTTCTGCCATGAGTGGAAGCAGCCTGAGGACCTCACCAAAGGCAGATTCTGGTGCCATGCTCCTCGTCCAATCTGCAGAACTATGAGCCAAATAAACCCTTTTTCTTTATAAATTACCCAGTTTTTGGTATTTCTTCATAGCAACATGAACCAACTATGACATATTCCAGATAGGTAACTGACAAATTATATTCATATCACAGAGATGGAGGCACTATGGCACATTGTAGGTAAGTGATTGGATCCTTGAAGATAAATAAATTCAGCAGAAGAATTAGCAATATTTTTACATTTTCATAATTTTTTATAAGACTTCATTTACTCCCCCAGCCAACTATCTTTGCAATCCTCCCTAAACAATGCTAACCTCCAGGCTTCCCCGAGCCTTCACATTCACATTTTTGTTTTGATTCCATTAATTTCAGCAAAGATTTGTTGAATATTTACTATTTTCAAGGCCCGTGCTAAGTACTATAGCAGATATGAAGATAAATGAAATCTTCTCAATAAGCTGAAATCTAGTAAAGATCATAATACCATAATACAATGTTGTAAGAGGGATATAAACAAATGCATGAACCCAAAAGTGGGAGAGCATTTCTACCAAGGCGGAATCAAAGCAGTATTAGAAAAATTATCTGAAACTTAGAAGTAATGCAAAAAGAGTTATGGGGCACATAGTTTCAATCTCATAAGAAGGTGCAGGCAACTCAAGAATTGCCTAGGGCAATGGTGAGAAAACTTCTTCTGTAATGGTCAAGATAACAAATATTTTTGGCTTTGTGGGCCATATGGTCTGTTTCACAAGTCCTCAACTTTGCCCTTGTAGCATGAAAGCACCCATACACGATACACAAACAAGTAAGCATGGCCAGATTGTCCCACGGGCTGTAAATTGCTGATCCCTGGACTAGGGGACCCAGGTTAGTAAGTCGTTCAACTCACTGTTACTAGTTGTTTAAGGTTCCAGATTTAGCAAAGTTGCATATTAACATGTAGATTTTTGTCTGGTCTAGATGCAGATAATTTCTGTCCAGTAGAGAGATAACCTCAAAGTTTTATGGCTCCATGAGACATTACCCACCTTGTATCTAATCCAGGAAGTTTATCATCCTATCAATATTCTATGTTTTAAAATGGTGTTTGACCCAATCATGACATCTTAATGGTTCTCTCATTTATTAATAAGTCAAATAAAATCTTTGATACTTGTTCACTTTATATTTGCCTGAGTGTTATGATTTCACATGGTTTGAAATTATATATCGACAGTTTTGGAGGGTGCATGGAGATGTCCAGATTGACTCACCTAATGGAGACAAGTAAACTGTGATCCTGGAAAAATGCACCTCAAGTCTATTTAAGCCCAGGCATATTTTTCTTGGCTGCCAGAAGAATCCCAGGCAGCAAGGGAACTTCAACTTTGCTGATTCTATTTCTGTAGCTTTAATTTTCTTCTTGCTATTGATTTTTGTGTTGCACATGACAAAAAGTTATTTTCATTTGGTGGCAGCAACAATTGGGAATTTGTTTTTATTGTTTGGCCATTTGGTGATCTCTACTGGGTAGATGGTGAAGTACTGTTCTCTGTTGGGTGAGAAGCAGAGAAACTGGTTCGTTTAGGCTTTTTGCTTGTCTATTTGCAAAATCAAATCAATTAAGAATTTTGTGCCTATTGTGAAGGAGAACAATTCTTTCATATTTAGACCAACAGAGTTTTGTATTTGTATGTTTACACTCGACCTGTGGTAGAAGCTGTAGAACTGAAGCAATAAACTCTCCATATATCTTACGTTTTTCTGTAAATTAGAAAGTTATTTCTCTCTCATGTAAAGTATAAAATAATTTCCTACCCATGAAGGGTAATACTAAATCTGATCATAATATATCTCTGAGGAGGTCAGTTGTGATTAATTTATAGATAATAACATATGAATCTAACAGTACTATAAATAACAGAAAATGTTTAAATGAACTTCTAATACTTTAAATGTGCTCTATATTTACAAAATTCTTACAGAAATGTCTAGCTCAGAAACATTTTAAGAATTAATGTTTACTTAATTAAGATGAATCTTTGGACAGTTTAGATTGGTTTGATAATTTAGATTTAAGGTTGGGTGCAGTGGCTCATGCCTGTAATCCCACCACTTTGTATTTTTTCTTTTTTTTTTTTTTTTTTGAGATGGAGTCTTGCTCTGTCACCCAGGCTGCAGTGCAGTGGCGTGATCTTGGCTCACTGCAAGCTCCACCTCCTGGGTTTACACCATTCTCCTGCCTCAGCCTCCGGAGTAGCTGGGACTACAGGCCCCCGCCACCTCGCCCTGCTAGTTTTTTGTATTTTTAGTAGAGACGGGGTTTCACCGTGTTAGCCAGGATGGTCTCGATCTCCTGACCTCGTGATCCACCCGCCTCGGCCTCCCAAAGTGCTGGGATTACAGGCTTGAGCCACCGCGCCCGGCCTAATCCCACCACTTTGGGAGACCAAGGTGGGTGGATCACTTGATGCCAGGAGTTCGAGACCAGCCTGGTCAACATGGTGAAACTCCGTCTCTGCTAAACACAAAAATTAGCCAAGTGTGGTGGTGCACACCTGTAATCCCAGCCACTTGGGAGGCTGAGACAGGAGAGTTGCTTGAACCCAGGAGGCAGATGTTGCAGTGAGCCAAGATTGCACCACTGCACTCCAGGCTGGGCTATAGAGCAAGACTCTGTCTCAAAGAAAAGGAAAAAACAGTTTTAAGAAAGAAAGAGGAAATCTCTAGGTCTTTTTCTCAAATTTTTATTAAGTATAATAAAATTTACATTTTATTTTTATAAGATTGTTTTCTTTCATGAAGAGACTATTTAATGTGAACTTCTTAAACATCTTTTGGTTTACCAATCAAACAAGCCAACACTCCTACATAATCTGTAAGATTATGAAAAATGTAGATTCGTATTTTATTAAATATCATCTTCTGACAAATGTTTTACTTCTACTATATGTTTTGTAGCTTGAACATGATTTGCAATATTCTTAGGTAAATTAAACACTTAGATTTGAATCAAATTAAACCAATTAATGAATAATTTTTGATTGCTAGATAATTTCTAGATGAAGTAGAATACTAAAAATGATTATTGAGCATAATTTAAAGCTGTCATACATTCACTTCATATTTTTTATATGCTATAGGGTGACTATGTCTTTGGTCATGTTAACAGACATTTGCTTTTTGACACATTAAGATGTAAAAAGAAATTTGAGTCTGTAAAAAGTTGTGCATTCATAAGCTTTGCTAGTTGGCTTAAATTCTAGTGTGTGGCATTTCTCAATTATTTACCTCCCAGTGTTTTCTGTGAGCGGAATCTAGTTACTCTGGTTAAAACTTATTATTAGCATGAGTGGTTGAAACTATTCTAGGAAAAACAGTAACAGAGAAATAAACCTGGGTATATAAGGGTGTGTGCTTTTTTATCAAGATAAAAAGTTAATGCTTTTTTTCTTTAAAGCATCTGATCTATAATTTAAAAGAAGATGGGAAAACAGAAAGCTTTAAGTTACAGAAAGTTATAGATTTTCAGAAAGAACATTTTCATTTGCCATAGTTTTAGTAGTGACTCTGAAAAGAAGTAATAAAATGTGCAAAAATTTGCCAAAATTTGACTCAATTTTAAAGGATTTGTTCATAAGCAAAAACAGAGCTTGTGAAATTTTACTGCCAATATTACTGCAAAACTAGAATTTGGCTCTCTCTGTATTAAAATGATAAATTACCGAGGGACATACAAATAGATCAATGGAATATAATATAAAACCCAGAAATTTTAGATTGGTGCAAAAATAACTGTGGCTTTTGTCATTAAAAGTGTAGCAAAAACTGCAATAACTTTTGCACCAGTTTAATATATCCCCACAAATATGTCCAAATAATTTCTGACAAAGAAGCAAAAGCAATTCAATAAATGGGGCTGAACAAACTGGATATCCATTAGCAAAAAAAAAATCAACCCTGACCTAATTTTCATACTTTGTATTAAAATTAACTCAAAATGGATAATGAACATAAGCATAAAATGTAAAACTACAAAACTTCTAAAAATATATATAGGAAAAAATCTTTGAGACCTAAGTAAGACTAAGCAAATTTCTTAGAATTGACACAAAATAACAGGATTGATGGAATGAAAAATTGATAAATTGGACCTCAACAAAATTTTAAAATTTTGCCTACAAAAGATTCTACTAGAAGAATGAAAGGATGAATTCTATATCCAATAAAGGCTTTGTATCTGTAAATAACTCTCAAAACTCAATATCAAAACAAGTAATTTAATTAAGAAATTGACAAACAATATGCATAGAGACTTAATCAGTGATGATATACAGATGGCAAATAAGCATACGAACAGATGTTTAATATCATTAGCCATTAAATAAATGGAATTTAAAAGTACAATGAGATATCACAACACACCTGTCAGAATGGCTAATGAACAGAATGAAAGATAGTGATAACACCAAATGCTGGTGAGGATGTGGTGAAACTGGATTATTCATACATTGCTAGTGGGAATGTAAAATGGTACAGCCACTCTGAAAAATTGGCAAGTTCTTTCAAATCTAAAAATGGACATACCATATGATCCAACAATTGAACTCTTGGCATTTATCCCAGAGAATTGAAAAGTTATTTTCATGCAGGAACTTGTACATGAATGTTCCTAGCAGCTTTATTCATAATAGTCAAAAACTGGAAACTATTCAAATGCTCTTCAGTAGATGGATGGTTAAAAAATACTCAGCAATTAAAGAAAGAATTAATTATTGATACATGTAACAACTTGGATGGATCTCAAGGGCATTATGCTGAATGAAAAGAAAGCCAATCTTAAAAGCTCACATACCACATGATTTTATTTGTGTAATACTCATTAAATAGCATAATTGTAGAGATGGAGGAGAGATTTGTGGTTGCCAGGAAATAGGAGTGGAAAGGAGAAAAAACAACATGAAGGAGTATTGTGGTGATGATACAGTTGAATATGTTGATTGCAGTGGTGGTTACACAAGGCTACACATGTGATAAAATTGCATAAAGCTACACACACACACACATACACACACAAATACATGCATGTATAACATTTAAAATCTGAATAAACTCTGTAAATTGTACCAATATCAATTTCTTGGTTTTGATACTGTTCTGTGGTTGAATAAGTTGTCAACACTGTGGGAGGCTGGGTGAAGAGTAAATAGAACTTTTCTGTACATTTCTTTGCAGCCTCCTGTGAATCTACAATTATTTCAAAACAAAAAAAGTTTTTAAATGAGAAATTGATCTTCAAGCTCTCCTCAAGGGGTAATAAGAGGATATATTTACCTTCTGTATAATATGCCTGATAGCAGAGATTTCATATATCACAAGAATAACTTAATCTGCATTGTTTTGCCTCTATCACGTCCTTGATTTAAATATACATGAATATATATTATATATATAAATACACCCAAAGAGGGAAACAAAGAACATAGATGAAAGAACTAAGTTTTCTTATAACCATGTTACCTTCCTCTATAATTACTTTAAAATATTCTATTGTCATTTTTATTAAATAGATAACCAAACGTTGTTTTTAAGGTACTTATGATTCATCTTAATCGACAATCGACTTTGGCTGGTTGTTTTGATTTTGTCTTCCCAAGAAAGGATTCCAATTTTTAAAAACTAAAATACAATTTTGAGGATACTGTCTTCATATTGCATAAACTCAACACCATTGTAAATTCTCAATTCTGAAACAATGGTTAGCCATACTAGGTTAAATTTGAATAGATACCATGGTATTAATGTAAATATTTCAGAAATTATGCACTGTATGAGAAAACACTGGAGATTTGTCAATGTCCTCACTGGGAAGTATGTTTTTAAACTCAGGGGAAAACATTGATCAAACCCTTATGAAATAGTTCTGTTCTGCGTGCCAATGGAGAATTTTACTGTCTGCCAATCTAATATTTGTGACTGTAATAAACTAACCACACAATACCCTCTCAGCCTCATTATTAGACAGATTTCTGATTCCTGATGCATGTGTAAAGTCTCTACTATAAGGTTTTGGTTGGAATTTGTGTCTACAACAAAAGTACAATCCCAGTGACTTGTGGATAGGATTATATCAGGTATTCTAAACATTTTTTTTTTTTTTTTTTAGATGGAGTCTCTCTCTGTCTCCCAGGCTGGAGTGCAGTGGTGTGATCTTGGCTCACTGCAACCTCCGTCTCCTGGGTTCAAGTGATTCTCCTGCCTCAGCCTCCCAAGTAGTTGGGACTACAGGCACCCGCCACAACGTCCAGCTAATTTTTTGCATTTTTAGTAGAGACAGGGTTTCACCATGTTAGCCAGGATAGTCTTGATCTCTTGACCTCGTGATCCACCTGCCTCGGCCTCCCAAAGTGCTGGCATTACAGGCATGAGCCATTGCGCCCAGCCCTCTGAACTAGTAATACTTTAAGAATACACACTTGCTCAAATCTCATGTAGAAGGAGGGGCCTGGTGGGAGATGATTGGATCATGGGAGTGGATTTCCCCCTTTCTGGTCTCATGATAGTGAGTTCTCACAAGATCCAGTTGTTTAAAGGTATGTAGCATCTCCCTCTTCACTCTCTTCCTCCTTCTCCAGCTGTGTAAGATGTGCCTGCTTCCCCTTCACCTTCTGCCATGATTGTTAAGTTTCCTGAGGCCTGCTCAGTCATGTTTCCTGTAAAGCCTGTGGAATTATAAGTCAATTAAACTTCTTTTCTTGTAAATTACCCAATGTTAGGTAGTTTTTATAGTGATATGAGAATGGACTAGTATATTGCTTACACAAGTTTCAAACTGAATGGAGTGAGTGTTTCCAGGACCCTTTATAGCATAGAAATAGAAGAAAGACTTTCATCCAAAATGCAGTGGACACAAATGAAATAAGAATTAATTGCACAGACATAAATGAACTTATGAGGGCACAGGTAGTAAGCCATGCAGGGGCAGGGCCACTGCAGAGAGTTCCCATTGGGGTAATGCCCAGAAGAGCTGTGGGTACAGGGTCACCACTGAGCCCCAAGACTGTTAGAGTCTCACAGCTCCATTAGGCACTGCCCTAGTGGAGGCTGTCTGTGGTAGCTTTGCCTTCGGGGTGGCACGCGGCCTGGGTCCTGTGCCTGAGGCTCCAGGGGCCTCCACCCTTTGAATTCTAGGCGGAGACAGACATGCCCCCACAGCTCATGTACTCTGCCAGCCAGTGGAGATGGCACTACACAAACACTACCAAGACTTCCTGTGTATGTCCTCCAGAGGGATGGCCACTGGAGCCCTAACTACACTTGGGGTCTCTAGAATCACACCTGGGATGACTGAGGAGTATTGTGCCAGAATGTGGGGAGCAGAGACTTTAGATAGTGCCAGGTAGTGAGTGTGGAGGTCCTACCAGTACCTGAGGCCCCTCTTTTGACATACTTCTGACCCTAAGCCTTAATGCTCTGGGTCTATGATGGGAGTGGTGGTCCTGATGATTTCCAAAAAGGCTTCAGGATCATTTTTCCATTTTCTTGATAAAAAACACCTGACTTCCACTGATACATAGTAATCTCATCAAAAGGTGGCTTGGCAACACCCTTGGTATTCTCTCCTGAACATGCTTTTTTATTCTTTGAAATATGGCCATGCTGAGAATTTTCCAAATAATTGAGTTATGCATCCTTTTTTATATTATAAATTCCATCTTTAACTGGTTTTTCTTTTCTCATATTTTACTATAAGCCTTCAAGAAAAGCCATGCTGCTCCTTCAAAACTATGCTTAGATTTCTTTTGACAAATATCGTATTTGATCACTCACAAGTTTCTCCTTCCACAAAACACCAGGACACAAACACAATTTAGCCGAAATATTTTCTGCTTTATAATAAGGATTGCTTTTCCTCCCTTTTCCAATAGTGTGTTCCTTATTTCTTTCTGGACCTATCGGTATACCTCCTACCATCCTTATTTCTACCCACATTCTCTTCACAACCTCTTAGGTAATCTCTAGTAAGACTGAGACTTTTTCTATATCTCTCCTTTTCTACTGAGTCCTCACCAGAATCACCCTTAATGCTCAGTTTGCGGTAATATAGGCTTTTTTTTTTCTTTTTTGAGATAGGATCTTGCTCTGTCACCCAGGCTTGTATGCAGTGCCACAGTCATAGCTCACTGCAGCCTTGAATTCCTGGGCTCCAGTGATCCTCCTACCTCAGCTTCCTGAGTAGATGGGATTACAGACATAAGTCACCACGCCAATGTAGGCTTTTTGTAGCATGCACCACCCCATTTTTCTAGCCTCTACTGATTATCCAGATCCAAAGGTGCTTTGACATTTTTAGGTATTTGTTATAGCAGCACTCCACTTCTCAGTACAAATTTCTGTCTTAGTCTATTTGGGCCGCTATGGCAAAATAACTTAGACTGGCTAATTTATAAATAATAGAAATTTGTTGCTTACATGTCTGGAGGCTGGAAAGTCCAAGACCAAGGCACTAGAAAATTTAATGTCTGGTGAGGGTTCACTCCTCATAGATGGCACCTTCTATATATCCTTACCTGGTGAAAGGGGCAAACAAACTCCTCTGGGCCTATCTTATAAGGACATTAATCCTACTAATGAGGGTGGAGCCCTTAGGACATAACCACTTCCAAAAGGCCCTACCTCCTAATACCATCACTTTGGGGGTTAGGTTTCAGTATATGGGTTTTAGGGGGAACACATATATTCAAACCATAACAATGGGCATCCTTATTTTGTTCCTGATCTTAGAGAAAAAGCTTTCAAATTTTCACTGGTGAGTGTGATATCTGTGTGCTTGTGATAAAAGGCCTTTATTGTGTTAAGCTACTTTTTTCCTGTACCTAATTTGTTGAGTTTTTATCATAAAAGGATGTTGAGGCCGGGTGCGGTGGCTCATGCCTGTAATCCCAGCACTTTGGGAGGCCGAGACGGGCAGATCACGAGGTCAGGAGATGGAGACCATGCTGGCTAACATGGTGAAACCCCGTCTCTATTAAAATGCAAAAAAAAAAAAAATTAGCCAGGCGTGGTGGCAGGCGCCTATAGTCCCAGCTACTCGGGAGGCTGCAGCAGGAGAATGGCGTGAACCCAGGAGGCGGAGCTTGCAGTGAGCCGAGATCGCGCCACTGCACTCTAGCCTGGG
>NC_045445.1:42065215-42088873 GCF_002776525.5 Piliocolobus tephrosceles | reverse complement strand
CAAAAAAAGAGAATTTTAGACCAATATCCCCGATGAACATCAATGCGAAAATCTTCAATAAAATACTGTCGAACCAAATCCAGCAGCACATCAGAAAGCTTATCCACCACGATCAAGTCGGCTTCATAGCCCTGGGATACAAGGCTGGTTCAACACACGCAAATCAATAAACGTAACCCAGAATATAAACAGAACCAAAGACAAAAAAACCACGTGATTATGTCAATAGATGCAGAAAAGGCCTTTAACAAAATTCAACAGCCCTTCATGATAAAAACTCTCAATAAATTCGCTATTGATGGAACATATCTCAAAATAATAAGAGCTATTTATGACAAACCCACAGCAGATATCATATTGAATGGGCAAAAACTGGAAGCATTCCCCTTCAAAACTGGCACAACACAGGGATGCCCTCTCTCACCACTCCTATTCAACATAGTGTTGGAAGTTCTGGCCAGGGTAATCAGGCATGAGAAAGAAATAAAGGGTATTCAATTAGGAAAAGAGGAAGTCAAATTGTCCCTGTTTGCAGATGACATGATTGTATATTTAGAAAACTCCATCATCTCAGCCCAAAATCTCCTTAAACTCATAAGCAACTTCAGCAAAGTCTCAGGATACAAAATCAATTTACAAAAGTCACTAGCATTCTTATACAGCAATAATAGACAATCAGAGAGCCAAATCATGAGTGAACTCCCATTCACTATTGCTTCGAAGACAATAAAATACCTAGGAATCCAACCTACAAGGGATGTGAAGGACCTCTTCAAGGAAAACTACAAACCACTGCTCGATGAAATAAAAGAGGACATAAACAAATGGAAGAATATTCCATGCTCATGGATAGGAAGAATCAATATCGTGAAAATGGCCATACTGCCCAAGGTAATTTATAGATTCAATGCCATCCCCATTAAGCTACCAATGGCTTTCTTCACAGAATTGGAAAAAACTACTTTAGAGTTCACATGGAACCAAAACAGAGCCTGCATTGACAAGACAGTCCTAAGCCAAAAGAACAAAGCTGGAGGCATCACGCTACCTAACTTCAAACTATATTACAAGGCTACAATAACCAAAACAGCATGGTACTGGTACCAAAACAGAGATATAGACCAATGGGACAGAACAGAGCCCTCAGAAATAATAGCACAGATGTACAACCATCTGATCTTTGAGAAACCTGACAAAAGCAAGAAATGGGGAAAGGATTCCCTATTTAATAAATGTGGTGTAGAAACTGGCTAGCCATAAGTAGAAAGCTAAAACTGGATCCCTTCCTTACATCTTATACAAAAAATTAATTCAAGATGGATTCGAGACTTAAATGTTAGACCTAAAACCATAAAAACCCTAGAAGAAATCCTAGGCAATACCATTCAGGACAAAGACATGAGCAAGGACTTCATGACTAAAACACTGAAAGCAATGGTAATAAAAGCCAAAATTGACAGACGGGATCTAATTAAACTAAAGAGCTTCTGCACAGCAAAAGAAACTATCATCAGAGTGAACAGGCAACCTACAGAATGGGAGAAAATTTTTGCAATCTACTCGTCTGACAAAGGGTAATATCCAGAACCTACAAAGAACCCAAACAAATATACAAGAAAAAAACAAACAACCCCATCAAAAAGTGGGCAAAGAATATGAACAGACACTTCTCAAAAGAAGATGTTTATATAGCCAACAGACACATGAAAAAATGCTCATCATCACTGGCCATCAGAGAAATGCAAATCAAAACCACAATGAGATACTATCTAACAGCAGTTAGAATAGTGATCATTAAAAAATCAGGAAACAACAGGTGCTGGAGAGGATGTGGAGAAATAGGAATGCTTTTACACTGTTGGTGGGACTGTAAACTAGTTCAACCATTGTGGAAGACAGTGTGGCCATTCCTCAAGGATCTAGAACTAGAAATACCATTTGACCCAGCCATTCCATTACTGGGAATATACCCAAAGGATTATAAATCATGCTGCTATAAAGACACATGCACACGTATGTTTATTGTGGCACTATTCACAGTAGCAAAGACTTGGAATCAACCCAAATATTCATCAATGACAGACTGGATTAAGAAAATGTGGCACATATATACCATGGAATACTATGCAGCCATAAAAAAGGATGAGTTTGTGTCCTTTGTAGGGACATGGATGCAGCTGGAAACCATCATTCTCAGCAAACTATCACAGGAACAGAAAACCAAACAGCGCATGTTCTCACTCTTAGGTGGGAATTGAACAATGAGATCACTTGGACACAGGAAGAGGAACATCACACACTGGGTCCTATCGTGGGGAGGAGGGACAGGGGAGGGATAGCATTAGGAGATATACCTAATGTAAATGACGAGTTAATGGGTGCAGCACACCAACATGGCACATGTATACATATGTAACAAACCTGCACGTTATGCACATGTACCCCAGAACTTAAAGTATAATAAAAAAGAAAAAAAAAGAAGAATGTATTATTTGGAAGGTTTTTTCCCATTACTGTTTACCTTTATACTTGGCAGATGCACTCATCTGCCATTAACCAAACTAAGCCTCGAGGTATATTCTTAACTAAAGAAAGAAAACCTGCCGGTATTTCATGCCATTCTTCCAGTGAACCCCACTCACAATGTAGTTCTCCAACCATGAAAGATTAAGAATGGTCTAACAAGCTGCCTCAGAGGGCTTATCATGTTCTCTCTTTTATTTGCTGTTGCCCGGAGGGTTTGTCTAACAGAATCTGTGTCATTTGTGGGCTTAAATGATGCGATTCAAAGAGCTAAATCGATGGACTTGGCAGAAGGCCAGGGCACAAAATGGCTTCGGCAAATCCCAGCCCAGACTGCTGCCCAGCATAAGACTTCATCTGTGAGGAGGAAAGGCTGGCTTTCTACCTAACTAAGAAAACATTAGTATCTTCAGAGTGTCGTGGTATCTGTGCACAGCTTGCACTGTGTGTCATGAAGACGGCAGCTTAAATGGTAAAACCCTTATGACCTCTCACAATTTTCCAAAGTTATCTGTCCAGTTGTCTGTCTCTTCAGGGCCTTTCTAAGGCAAGTAAATTTAATCTGATAAATTTGTACGATCTAAGGTGTGAATGACTGGTAACACATTGAATAAATAATTCTTAATATATACCAGGGAATATAATAGAAGCTGATGATAATGGCTGACTGGCTTAAAACTATACTTCTCTTAGGAAAAAAAATAATACTTGAACAGGGACCTTGAATGAGCAATCCAAAAAGTGACTATAGTGGAAATGTCATGTATAAAAGCACAGAAGGGTGCTGGTCATGGGAAAGTTATGAGGATGTTGATTATGAGAGCATTTTGTCTTCTTTGAGATTATCACTTTGAGAACTAATTTTAATGTAATGACACCATTCTTTCCCTGAAAGGTCCAGATCTTGAACCTCCTGTAAAGAACTCCAAAGTCCATCTAGAATAACCCCCAGCCCTGTGAAAAAGTCCCCTTGACAGTATCCTTGTTAGGTGATTGTTTGGTTAATCAGCACCTCCACAGATGGAAAACTCACCACTTCCTCACCTGCATGGTGAACACTGACTTTCAGCAAATACTCTCCTATGTTCAGCTGAAATCACCTGCCTATAACTTTAATGCCCTGGCCCAAGTTCTGCTCTCTAGAGCAGCATCAAGCAAAGCTCCTCTTTATTACACATGACAACTTTCAAATGTTTAATGTCAGCAGTAATGTATTCCTCTACCTAACTATTCTCAGTTTCTTCAATCACTGTTATTACTTTCCAGATTTTGCAGTATCCTACTGGTCTGCTTCTAGTTAAAAAGTACTTTGTTTCTCTTAAAGTGTAATATTTACAAGTGAACACAGTGCCCTAGAAATAACCAGCACAGATTATACTGTGGCTTTTTTTTTTTTTTAGTTCATTCATTCATTCATTCATTCATTCATTCATTCATTCAGCAATGCTTTGTTGAGGTCATAGTACTGCAACATCTTGGTTCAGGAGGCACTTTAAACTGTTCTGTATAGTAATATATTTGTAGTATTTTGTTTTTCATGTGTATAAATCTTGTCAATCTAATTATTTCCTTAATTTATAAATAAGGTAAGACTCAACACTTATTCTGTGCCAGATACCGCGTATGCTAAATGTTTTGTATACATTATTTAAATTAATACTCAGTTTCAGACAGTTACCACTATTATCGCCCACCTTACAGATAAGGAACCTGAAGCACAGAGAGGTTAAGTAATTTTTTAAGGTCACGCAGCTAGTAAGTGGTGGGAATGGGATTGGAGTCAAGCTTCTGGCACCAGAGTCTACATTCCTGACTACTTCAATGAAGGCAAATTCTTTTGTATGCTCCACGAAATCTATGAGAGTGCCAGCAATAGTAGATATTCATTGTTTCAGTTCAATAAGTACTTGCTGTACATCTAGTATTTGTCATGCCCAGAGCACTTGGTAGTAGGGAACACAAATATGCATATATAAATGACATTGCCCTTGCCGTCAGGCAACTCCAAGTCCAGAGGGGGAGACAAAAATGTAAATAAGTTAAACATAGTGCAGGGTGATAGGGATTCAAATCGATAGTAGGGATACAAAGAAGGAAGTGTTCAACTTCAACTGTTGGAGATAAGGGAAGGCATCACAGAGGAAATAATATTTGAACTATGTCTTGAAGGGTTGGTAAGAGTTTCCTAGACAGCAATGAGCTAGGAATGGTCATTCTAGGTTGTAGATATAGCATGTGCTCAGATGTAGGTATATAAAACACAATGGTATTTAAGAGCACACTGGCCTTCTATCTGTTCTTTAAACCTGTCAAGCATGTGATCACTTAGGGGTCCTTACATTTTAGTCCTCTTCCATAAAGCTGCACAGTTTCTCTCCTGTTGTGTAGCTTCAGAACAAATATCCTGAACTACTTCAATGAAGGCAGATTCTTCTGTATGCTCCACAAAATCTATGAGAGTGCGAACAATAGTAGATATTCAGTGAAGCCTTTCAAGACCACTCTTTCAAGCCCCACACATGTCATTCTGCATCTCACTATCCTAGCTGAATTTCCGTCAACATATTTTTCAAGGTAAGTTCAAGAACTTATAATTATTTGAATTAAATATATTTTTGTTTGTTTACTATTGTAACATTTGGCTCTCCCAACCCAAATATAAACTCCCTAATAGCCAGAGCCTCATCAGTCATGTTCACTATTTTATTCCCAGTACCTGGCACATAGTAAACTCCCAATAAACACGTATTGAATTATTACATGAAAGAATAGTGGGGATAGAGATGGGAGAATGCTCTGTTGGCAGAGCCCTGCTTTTGTTTTTAAGGTTAACCACATCCCCATGCAGTCATGGGCTGGGCAAGAAGCCCCTCCTTCACCTCAAGGAATGAGTCTCAATTATTCTAAGGCTGAGTTATTAGGTTGGTGGAAAAGTAATTGCATTTTGTGACTCTACACATCTGAGAAATTCAAAGACCTCCAATAAGGAAAAACTGAAAGAAATTCCCACTGATACACACTACAATCAAACTGTCAAAAGCCAAAGACAGAGAATCTTGAAATCAGTGAGGGAAATGACTCGTCACATACAAGGGATGCTCAACAAAATTAACACCCAGTTTCTCTTCAGAAACCACACACAGAGATCCCAATTCAGTAGATGATAAGCGTTAAAAGAAATAAAAAATCTTCAATCAAGAGTTCTATATCCTGCAAAATGATTCTTCTGAAATGAAGGCAAAAGTAAGACATTCTTAGACAAAAGCTGAGGAAGTTTGTTGTTTACTGATCTGTCCAACAATAGATGCTAAAGGGAGTCCTTGAGATTGGATTGCAATTTGAAGCCATATGAAGAAATAAAGAATGCTGATAAATGTAACTACATAGCTAAATTTAAAAGCCAGTGTTATTGTACTTTTGGTTTGTAAACCCTGTTTTTTTCTATATGATTTAAAAGACAAATGCATGAAACCAAAATTATGAATCTATGTTGGTGGACACACATGATATAAAAAAGTTGTGACAATAACAACATAAAGGAAAAGAGAGCTGCATAGGAACAGAGTTATTTATATTATTTAAGCTATGTTATTAATTCAAGCCAGTTTGCTATATATTTAAGATGTTAATTTTAATCTCCATGGTAGCCACTAAGAAAATAACCAAGAAATATCTCAAATAAGAAATGAGAAGTGAGTTAAAATGGTATACTACAAAACTCAAATACAAAAGAAGGTATTAATGAAGGAATTGAAGAACAAAAAAGTATGTGACATATGGAAAACAAATGGTAAAATGACAGAATTAAGTCCAGTAATTACAATTCAAAGGATTTGGGTGAGGGCAACGGGACATAATCATGTCACATTTGGATATGTTGGTATCTGAGGTTTTCTTTGGGGCAGGGGACATCAGGAGGAGCGATCCAGTCAGCATCTGAAGCTTATTATTGAGAGCTAGTAATATAAAATTGGGAATCATCGCATATTGATGAAAGGTTCTCAACCCTGGCTACATATTAAATACCCTTTTACAAATATCAATGCTTAAGTCACTCCTCCTCTCCACAATGACATTTTAAAATAGCTCCCCAGGTGAATATAACATGCAGCCAGGATGAAGTATCATATTGTAAGTAGTAACTGGAGCAATTAGGAATTAATATGATCATGAGGGAGAATGCAAAGAGATCAGGGGAACTGGAAAAGAAATTTCTACTTAGGATGGAAGTCTAGTACACTGTCTAGTACAGTAGCCACTAGCCACATGCGACTATTTAAATTTAAATAAATTAAAATGAAATAAATTCAATTCCTCAGTTGCATCAGCCACATTTTAAGCACTCAATAGCTACATGTGGCTCATGGTTACTGCATTGGAAAGTATAAACATATAACATTTTCATCATTGTGGAAAGTTTTATTGGATAGTGCCAAATGACCCAAATTTCTCTTCTGCCTCTAAAATGACTATAATACAGGGGACTCTTTCAATTTTAAGGTTAAAAATGCAGTATCTATGTTAAAATATCAGTGCTTTCATTTGCATAATGTATTTTCATGGCTATAAACACGTGTGCTTTTATTTTTGTAAGTTTTTTCTTCTCCTTCTCTCCAATGGCCAGAGGAGGTTTGTATAACCACTGACATCTGGACTAAATCAATATATTTTATTTTCACTGAGGTGAAGACGTAAGTAAGAAGTTATATATTTGTTTCCCTTAAGTCACTCAGCTGCATGGAGGATTTTAAATCTGTTGCTCAGCACTCATTATCGCTTTGTCTGCATGATGTTCCTTGAAGTAGTCAAGGTAAAAGCAGAATGAAATGACACTAAAACAGCAAATAATAAGCAGTGTAGCTCATTAAAAGTCTTGCGTTTGATAACTAGTCTTGGATTGGCTTTAATCCCAGATCCCACAGGCCATCAGAAATTAGCCTGTCCCATTTCCATTGCCCCTTTACTTTGGAATCTAATGTGACAGTGTTCACACAGGAGCTTATTGGCCAAACTCCCTTAAATGGGACAAAGGGACTACTTTACAACATTGTTTTATTTTGTTAATGAATGAATGAATGAATGAATGAATTTTTTTTTGAGATGGAATCTCACTCTGTTGCCCAGGCAGGAGTGCAGTGGTGCAATCTTGGCTCACTGCAATCTTCATCTCCCAGGTTCAAGTGATTCTTCTGCCTCAACCTCCCGAGTAGTTGGGACTACAGGCATGCACCACTATGCCTGGCTAAGTTTTGTATTTTTAGTGGAGATGAGGTTTCACCATGTTGGCAAGGCTGGCCTCAAACTCCTGACCTTGTGATCTGTCCTACTTGGCCTCTCAAAATGCTGGGATTATAGGCGTGAGCTACCGCACCTGGCTTTCAAAATTGTTTTTAAATGATAACAGTTAGAGAATCTGGGTGAAAGGTACATGGGAGTTCATTTTACTATTTTTGTAACTTTTCTATGTCTCTGAAATTATTTCAAAATAAAAATCGCAAAAAATTACTTAAATCAGCAAATCATGAATACATAAAATCAAACTGTATGACTTAAAATAAATCTTTCCTGTCTTCTTCCCCCATGCATTTTAAAATTAACTCTACACATTTTTGTACCCAGTTTTCTTTACTTAATATTGTATAGGAATTTTTCATATATAATTATCTGTAATAACGCTCTTTGCATATACTGCCCTTCCCACCACCAATTTCTCTTGTGGGGAAGTAGCTCTGACAGGTGAGACTGAGATAATGTGCTTTCTACCATCCTGTGTTAAAATACCCTACTAAAATGGCTACATAATATTTCATTCGGTCATGTCAAGTACACTACAATGTATTTAACTAGTCTCCAGCTTGGGAATATTTAAGGTTTCTTCCATTGATCTATATTGTTGTAAATGAAGCTGAGAAAGATATTTCTGTACATAAAGATCTTCACATATCTCCAGGTTATTTGCTCAGTATAGCTTCCTAGAAGTCAAATTACTGGACCAAAACCTGGGAGCATTTTTAAAGCTCTCAATACATACTGCTGAACTTCTTCCTAAATTATTTTATTAATTTAACAGCAGTGGCTTTCTAAGGGGAATGAAAATATATCAGGAATCCTAGGAAACAATCAACATTTGACTGGATAAAAAAAAAATGTGGAATGGTATGTAGCCACAAAAAGAAAGAAATCATGTCCTTTGCAGCAACATGAAGGGAGCTGGAGGCCATTATCCTAAGTGAACTAACTCAGAAACAGAAAACCAATACCACATGTTCTCATTTATAAGTGGGAACCAAACAATGGGTACACATGAACATAAAGATGGAAATAATAGACACCGGGAACTTCAGAAATGGGGATGATAGAAGGGCGATGAGGGCTGAAAAATTACCTATCAGGTAGGGTTCACTATTTGGATAATGGGTACACTAGAAGCCCATTCCCCACCAGTACACAATACACCCATGTAACAAACAAGCACATGTATCCCCAAATCTAGATAAAATAAAAGAAATCCCAGGGAACAGAGGTGAACCTTAGTTTCTTCATGTAAAATGTATGATTTATGATCCAAAGTCCCTTCCCCTCTCATACATTCTTAAGATTCTCTGATTCTGTAATAAATGAATAATGTGTCATGAATGAAGTATATTTAAGATGTTCCAATAGATGATATTTCCATCTTGTGAGAAAAAAAAGATTGAGGAACCCTTCAAATGATGGCCTGCAGATGTGGTAAAAGTACAAGAGAACTAGAATTCGAATTGGAGCCTGAAGATGTGACTGAATTGCTGCAATCTCATAAAACTTTAATGTATGAAGAGTTGCTTCTTATGGATGAGCAAAGAAAGCAGTTTCTTGAGATGGAATATATTCCTGGTGAAGAGGCTGTGAAACATTGTTGAAATGACAACAAAAGATTTAGCATATTACATAAACTTAGTTGATAAAACAGTGGCAGGGTTTGAGAGGATTGATTCCAAAACTGAAAGAAGTTTTACTGCAGGTAAAATGTTATCAAACAGCGTTGCATGCTACAGAGAAATCTTTTATGAAAGGATGAGTCAATCGATGTGGCAAACTTAATTGTTGTCTTATTTTAAGAAATTGCCACAGGCACTTCAACCTTCAGCAACCACCACCCTTACCAGTCAACCTGATCAGTCAGCAGTCATCAACATTGTGGCAGGACCATCCACCAGCAAAAAGATTATGACTCACTGAAAACTCAGATAATCATTAACATTTTTTAGCATACAGTATTTTAAAATTAATGTTTGTATATTTTTTAAACAATGTTATTGCATACTTAATAGGCTATAGTATAGTGTAAACATAAATTTTATATGCATTGGGAGATGAAAATGTTTGACTTGCAACATTCACTTTATTGCGATGGTCTGGAACTGAACCCTCAATATCTCTAAGGTATGCTTGTAAACATTTCACCATCCTTCTGTTTCAGGGCAGGACTTTGTTAAATGAGTTCCAAATTTTACCTGCTATTTTTTTCCAATTATAAAAACACATGCAGGATATCAGTGTCTAGAGCATTGCTAGCACTAAATGAAATTGTAAATATCAATGTTAACTGAAGTTACTGGGTGGTGGATAGGAAAGTTATATGGAAGAGGTAGAAGTTAAGCTGATTTTTAAAGGCTGGGTAAGATATAGATAGACAGATGTAGGAGCTGGGAGAAAACTTTCATCATATGTGGGGTGGGGATGGAAGTCAAGGGTGAGAATTGGTACTGTCTTGGATAGGGCAATATTTAGAAAGAGAGGGAAGAATATTTAGAAATATTTAGAAAGAGTAGGTAAGCTGGACTTACTCGTTGGAGGATGTTGAACATCTGGTTGAGAAGCTATGACTTGATCTTATAGGCATTGAAGAGACACTCTAGGTTCTTAAAGAAGTGATCAAGAAAGCTGTATGTTATAAGGTGACTCCTATGGCTATGTCAATGGTGAACTAGAGGAGAGAATGGGACTGTGTCATAAGTTAATAGATTCTATCTAGAATGGTGGTAGTCTGAATGGAGAAGAGGAGAATTTTAGAGTTATTTCAAAGGAAGATAAAACAAAAGCCTTGTTAATGAATAAACTCTAGAGAATAAGGCATAGGAGGAACCTTAAAATAATATCCAAGTTTAAGCCTTAATACTGGAAGAGTTATAGTGCTGCTATCTGTGTGACTGAGAAAGGCTATTTACTAGGCTGATTACTAGGGTCCTGATATTTCCAGGAGAAACTGAGTTCCTGTCAGGTAGATTCTATTTCTTCATGACTTCTATTGTTTTTCAAAGATGCTGAATTTGCTTTTTTGGTTTTCATTTGGCGGTAACTTTTAACGTTTTAACTTTGTTTATCGGCCCCAGAGAGTTCTGCCAAATAATGATCTTAAATGTTTAAATGCCCTCAAGAAGTTCTGCTGAGTACTCCCTTATACTGCAGTCACCTTCAGTGTGATTATTTTATAAATTTCTCATTTTGCATATCGGGTACTCTAAAACCAGGTCAACCTTATTGTTACTCAGAGAGTTTTACTTTTCTACAAGGTCATGTTTCCTGCAAAGTGGTAATTCAGCACATTCCTGCCTGCCCCCACATACAACATTAAGACTTAAAACGTTACAATAGAACAGCTTCAAAATGAAAGAGAAAAACTTATCAGGGAACATTTGTGAAAGTAATGATATGTACCTCTATTTGTAAATTGGTGCAGTTTAAAAATAGTGTACTGGGAATAAGGAGACGTATATTGTAGTCCCAGCTCTGTCACTAACTTGAAGTGTGAACTCAGGCAAGTCACATTACTTTTTTTTTTTTTTTTTTATTTATATGGAGTCTCACTCTGTCGCCCAGACTGGAGTGCGGTGGCGCAATCGAGATATCAGCTCACTGCAAGCACCGCCTCCCGGGTTCACCTATTCTCCTGCCTCAGCCTCCCACCTCAGCTACTCAGGAGCTGGAACTACAGGCGCCCACCAGCATGCCCGGCTAATATTTTTTGTATTTTTAGTAGAGACGCGGTTTCACTGTGTTAGCCAGGATGGTCTCGATCTCCTGACCTCGTGATCCGCCCACCTCGGCCTCCCAAAGTGCTGGGATTACAGGCATGAGTCACTGTGCCCGGCCACATTACTGCTTCTTTGTCTTCATTTCCTTTTCTGAAAAATGAGGGGGATAACAAGGTGATTGTTATCGATATCAGCCCTAACATCAACTGTTTATTAACACAATAAAAGTTTGCAAAGTATTAACAACAATTATGGTACTTAGAGACTATTGGGTTACATACAACACCAAGTGACACATTTATCAATTAGCTATTTGTTTATACTATGAAGACAGGAAAACAGGATGATTCAGACTAAAAGACATGAAGTTTGAGATTCAGTTATCAGTTTAGGCTGTTTTATAGATAAAATAAGCTAGATAATCCAGATAGAATCTCAATTCCCTTTGACACTAGCGCGGGGGCAATCCAAGTTTGGATTGTAAACCTGTACTCCAAAGGTAGTACATCTTAACTCAGAAATGGAGTTGCTCTGATTTTTTGAGGTCTGTGACTGTAGCCTCTTGAGTGCTGTTTCCCAGAAATAAGTCATACTGCTCAAAGCCATCTTAATGAATCGTGATCATTGTGATTTCCATCTTAAGGGAAACCAGCCCAAGATCTTTCCTCTAATAGAAACTCTGAGGAGTGTTGTTATAAGAGGTTTTCTTCCCCTGTGTCCCTTCCAAAAATTAAGACTATTCCCAGGGTCTCTCTATTGCCTGTTAATGATTACTTATGATTCTATCATTCATAACTTAACCTCAGTACTTCAGAAATCTGGATGAAAGATCACCTGGAAGTCAGGATGCTCTCTATGGGCCCTATAAAATATCGCTGTAAGTTTAATTTAATTTCTTTAAGCATTTAATCTAGTTCTTCGATATGTGCTGAGCCCCCATGTGAATACAGGAGCATACTAACACATATAATAGCTCTGCTCAACAAGTTTTTCATCTCCTGACTCAATTCAATCCTCCTTCTCTCATGCTATCTATTCTCCTAGATACCCATCGCATCTACCTTGCTCTATGGATTAAATACTGGTATGAAATGTATCCTTCTTAGCTGCAAACTTTGGCTTCTTTTCAGTGTTCTGTCTCTCCCACTGCCTCACGTTACAATTACCCTGTCTTGCATCTCTTGCCGTTCTGCCACCATGTTCCTTTTAAGCTCCAGAGATGATTCTTTCCTTGGGCCCTTTACCAAGTTGGACCATGCTTACAATCCTTTTCAGTGACAGATACCTTCCCCACTTTAGATTTCTTCTTGCCTTGGAAAAATTCAGAAATCTGAAGAAAGTATTCACATTCCAACAGCTGTGTAGATGGGGACAAGTCAATTCTGCTCATTTCCTTCCAGAGTTTTGAAATCTAAATTACTATTAATAGACTCCACGTATAGTAGGCATTGAGAGATTGCCTAGGGTTTGGGGTTAGGATGTAGGAAGAAAACTTTACTATGTGAGTACGGGGCACAAGAGAGAATGATACAAAGATTTTATAGGGGCAAGGGGTCAGCAGTGTTCCGCCCCTGGGAACTCAGTGTAGCTGACTCGGAATTTGCACTGCCTGCTTGATGTGTGGGTCTAACAGCTTTGTACAGGAATTGCTGCTTGTGGTTAGAGGGCCTTGGTCTGACTCATGGCACTCTCCTTCCTCAAAGGTCAGCTCTTAGCACTCTCCTTCTTCAAAGGTTGTATGCATTCTACATATTTACGAATGGGCTGCCAAATATCACCCATTTCTAATTTCATTTTTAAATCTTGAGAAAAAATATTATCTTGAACTCGTCAAAAGTGATAATTTCCTCACAAACCCCATTGTCTTTAGAAAATTATTCTTCCTCATTTTTCTTTTGTTTCTCATTACGGCCTTCCTTTTCTTTACTTACATAAAGTGCCGAACATTTCTAGTTTTTTAATATTTTGGCATAGCTACTATTGTAAAGGTATTTTAAACTTCTGAGGTTTATAGATGGCCTTCTTATCTTTTTCTTCTTTCAATTTTTCCTCCAACATTAGATGAGCAAGACAAAATGGTTAGCAGCTCATGTGACCTTCACTGCTAGTGGGTAGTCAGGCCAAGATAAGAGGAGGCACCAGCTATTTTCTTAGTATGTAAAAACTCAGTCCTATATATGGATATGTTGGGATTGACTTTCTGTAAGTCAATTAAAAAGGCACTTTTAAATTGGAGTATTGCTACTTTCCCTTTTTAATTTCCCTCCTACATCTATTTCCACTGCCTCTGCCAAGCACAGAGCCTAGGAACCAATGACACAAGGCCTTGTTCTTACTTAGCTATGTACCATCCATAAAGGTATTAGCCGATTAAAAGGCTTAAAGTATCACTGCTCACAGGGAATACCTTGCCATTTTAATAGAGGATTCTTAGAAATTGAAAAGACTTCAAGATCTGTAGTAATGAATTTTTAATGGTAGAATTCTAAGAATAATATTTTTCCTCTGGAGAGAAAAAAGTGGATGAAACACTTGTTTTTTTATATGTATTAGGGTAGCTTAATGCTCTTGGTTAGCAGGCAGCATGCACAAATGTCCCTAGGTGGATGAATTCTTCTCCTTGCATACCGGCTTATAGTGATGTTTCCACAGTGATTCTAATCTCCAGAGATAGAAGCAGTAGTGTACTGCATGCAGATGGCTCATACTATCTCACAAGAACAGATTGTTAAATTTTCAGAAATTTTGTAAGCTGTTTTTAAATACAGTTATTAAAAATTAAATTATTTCAACTTACAATTAAACAAATTAGATTGAAACAAAGTAATACTGAAAACAAAGTAATTTCCTATTTATTTTATTTCATTTACAGGAGAATCTATGCTCCTGCAGTTATTTATATCTAGTGTGTCATATATGTTGTAGAAATATTACATATGTTGTTAACTTGAAATTGGCCATAGTGGGAGTATATATAAAATATAAATTGGCAAATGTTACAGATCAGTGCTAGATTTACTGTTTTGTCAAAAGTTTAGAATTAAAGAAGTGATGGGAAAATATTAATAATGCATATTAAACTTAAAAGTGTGTCATGGAGGGGATTTATACTTCTGGCTAAAACAGAGTAAAGGGGACTAAATTTAACCTCCTACTTGAAACAAGCAAAAAATAAAAGAAAACATAAAATACGGTGATTTTTCAGGACACAGGGCACTAGCCAATGAAAAGCAGTGGTCTCTGAGAGATGGGAAACAAGGTAGAAGAGTTCTATAATTTTCTAAGCTTGCTATCTTGAGAGAGTTTCCAGGTCATGGTTCAGGGAGAGGGAACTGAAGCAGAGCCTGGTGGACTTCTGATGAAGGTAGCTAGGGGGTAATGGATAAGAGATAGTTGTACAGAGAAAGTACCCCAAATATCTGCACAGGGTCTTCCATAGGTATTAAGGAGGACACTAATCTGTTCCCCCATAAAAGCAATGAGAACACTAGGAAAAAAATTTACTTTTCAGAACTCTGGAAATTAACCAAACATCTGCAACAATCTAAGAAGCATTTATTCAAGAAAAACAGTTAAATCTTTATAGGAACAGAGAGCACTGTGGCATTTTTACTTGCTGCAGTCTGATAATCCACTCTCCTGCTTGATAGTAGCATTGAAAACTTGCAACTTCAGAAATACAGCAACTGGAAAATTCAGCAGGCTAGTAACCACTGGAGAAGACAGAATGGGTTTGGAACTCCTCAAAGACCCATCACCAGAGAGCTGTGACTATGAGCTGTCTGGAAAATCCCTGGAAAAGCTTATCTTTATTTTGACCTTACTCCAGAGCTTTGTCAGTGAGGAAAACCCTATCCCTAGACTGTCTGTATCCACAAAAATTGTTTTTAAAATAATTTAAAAAAATCAATGGCAATTGTTTAACACTATAGTTCCCTGAGGAAATAATACTAGTTGGAGCAAGATAGAGGATGACAAAAAACTGAAAAGGAAAATATCGGGAATGAGATGTTTACAGGAAGCTTTAAAGAGCTCTGAAATTTTCCTGGGATTCTGAAGGGTGGGGGACAAATATATGGCTGTGTGTATGCTCAGAAAATACCTGAGAAGGCCCTAATCACTCATGTAAGAGTGACCTTGATGCTCTGCACAAACAGGAAATGAAGATTAAGCAGAATTGTTAACTGCTTGCCAGGGAATTGAGGGTTGCCCCACATCAGCAAAAGGCGGGAGAATTACTAGTTCAACGCATTTAAATAAATCTCTGTCCAATCACTGGCGACTAAGATAATTGAGCAGAGACATGAGTGACTGTATGCAATAAAGAACACAAACTTTCCAGAAGTACCCCAGGAAATTCACTAAATAGAAAAAAAAAAACAAAAAACAAAAAACATAAAACAAAAAACAGCAGCAGCAACAACAACAAAATAACAAACAGCAATAGCAATAAACCCTGGAAAGAGGACTAATATAATTTCCACAGGTGCCATATTATATAATAATTATTATTATTTGTTATACTTTAAGTTCTAGGGTACATGTACACAATGTGCAGGTTTGTTACATAAGTATACATGTGCCATGTTGGTTTGCTATACCCATCAACTCGTCATTTACATTAGGTATTTCTCCTAATGCTATCCCTCCGCCAGCCCCACATCCCCAGACAGACTAAAAAGATCATGTTATGGCCGGGCGCGGTGGCTCATGCCCAGCACTTTGGGAGGCTGAGGCAGGCGGATCACGAGGTCAGGAGATCGAGACCATCCTGGCTAACATGGTGAAACCCCATCTCTTTTTGTTTTTTTTTTTTATTATACTTTAAGTTCTAGGGTACATGTGCATAACGTGCAGGTTTGTTACATATGTATACATGTGCCATGTTGGTGTGCTGCACCCATCAACTCGTCAGCACCCATCAATTCATCATTTATATCAGGTATAACTCCCCAATGCAATCCCTCCCCCCTGCCCCCTCCCCATGATAGGCCCCAGTGTGTGATGTTCCCCTTCCCAAGTCCAAGTGAGCTCATTGTTCAGTTCCCACCTATGAGTGAGAACATGCGGTGTTTGGTTTTCTCTTCTTGTGATAGTTTGCTAAGAATGATGGTTTCCAGCTGCATCCATGTCCCTACAAAGGACGCAAACTCATCCTTTTTTATGGCTGCATAGTATTCCATGGTGTATATGTGCCACATTTTCTTAATCCAGTCTGTCACAGATGGACATTTGGGTTGATTCCAAGTCTTTGCTATTGTGAATAGTGCCGCAATAAACATACGTGTGCATGTGTCTTTGTAGTAGCATAATTTATAATCCTTTGGGTATATACCCAGTAGTGGGATGGCTGGGTCATATGGTACATCTAGTTCTAGATCCTTGAGGAATTGCCATACTGTTTTCCATAATGGTTGAACTAGTTTACAATCCCACCAACAGTGTAAAAGTGTTCCTATTTCTCCACATCCTCTCCAACACCTGTTGTTTCCTGATTTTTTAATGATTGCCATTCTAACTGGTGTGAGATGGTATCTCATTGTGGTTTTGATTTGCATTTCTCTGATGGCCAGTGATGATGAGCATTTTTTCATGTGTCTGTTGGCTGTATGAATGTCTTCTTTTGAGAAATGTCTGTTCATATCCTTTGCCCACTTTTGGATGGGGTTGTTTGTTTTTTTCTTGTATATTTGTTTGAGTTCTTTGTAGATTCTGGAAATTAGCCCTTTGTCAGATGAGTAGATTGCAAAAATTTTCTCCCATTCTGTAGGTTTCCTGTTCACTCTGATGGTAGTTTCTTTTGCTGTGCAGAAGCTCTTTAGTTTAATTAGATCCCATTTGTCAATTTTGGCTTTTGCTGCCGTTGCTTTTGGTGTTTTAGACATGAAGTCCTTGCCCATGCCTATGTCCTGAATGGTACTACCTAGATTTTCTTCTAGGGTTTTTATGGTATTAGGTCTAACATTTAAGTCTCTAATCTTCCATTCACAATTGCTTCAAAGAGAATAAAATACCTAGGAATCCAACTTACAAGGGATGTAAAGGACCTCTTCAAGGAGAACTACAAACCACTGCTCAGTGAAATCAAAGAGGACACAAGCAAATGGAAGAACATACCATGCTCATGGATAGGAAGAATCAATATCGTGAAAATGGCCATACTGCCCAAGGTTATTTATAGATTCAATGCCATCCCCATCAAGCTACCAATGAGTTTCTTCACAGAATTGGAAAAAACTGCTTTAAAGTTCATACGGAACCAAAAAAGAGCCCGCATTGCCAAGACAATCCTAAGTCAAAAGGACAAAGCTGGAGGCGTCACGCTACCTGACTTCAAACTATACTACAAGGCTACAGTAACCAAAACAGCATGGTACTGGTACCAAAACAGAGATGTAGACCAGTGGAACAGAACAGAGTCCTCAGAAATAATACCACACATCTACAGCCATCTGATCTTTGACAAACCTGAGAAAAACAAGAAATGGGGAAAGGATTCCCTATTTAATAAATGGTGCTGGGAAAAATTGGCTAGCCATAAGTAGAAAGCTGAAACTGGATCCTTTCCTTACTCCTTATACGAAGATTAATTCAAGATGGAGTAGAATCTCCATTTTCAATGCTGAATAATATTCGATTGTATATGTACACCACAATTTCTTTATCTATTCATTTGTCAGCAATAGTCTGAAGTCCAGAAAAGACTGATGTTGCAGTTCAAACAGTCAGGCAAGAGGAGCCCCCTCTTACTCATGGGAAGCTTATGGGAAGGTAAGCCATTTTCATCTATACAGGCCTTCAAATGATTGAATGAGGGCCACCCATACTAGGGAGGGTAATCTGCTTTACTCATTCTGCCAATTCAGTTGTTAATGTCATCCAGAAACACCCTTATGGAAACACATAGAATAATGTTTGACCACATATCTGGGCATCCCATGGCCCAGTCAAATTGACACATAAAATTAACCACCAAAATTTATGTATAGCATATAAAGCAGCAAATAGATTTTTTTTTTTTTTCTGGAGATCTGGTTGTTAAACATTTACCAGCACACCACTGGATGGAGAACAAGTATTTAGATTCTGATAAGTTTCTCCTGGTGGTAGGCAGGGTTTCTACCTCTAAAGCAGATGCTTCTCTTTGCTCTAGATCTTAGGAAAAATAAAACACCTCATATATAGACACACTGGCAACCCCTTTGTCATTTTACTTACAGTCAGAGAACAAGAACCTGCTGATACCTTATATCAATAAGGTGCCATATGCCTGTCAGTCAGTTGGTGAAAAAAACTGTCTTGTCCCTAGCTCTGTTGATTGCAATCTTTTTATAGAGCACTCCAGTTTAATGGAGATAGTAGCTGATATTTAGTCATTTTGTACCTGTTTCACCCTCCCTTTCTTCTTCCTCAGCTTGACACAAATTTACCCTTGTACCTGATAAGGCAGCCTGGAAACATGAGTTGTCACTTGAACTTGAATGTAAAGGTTTTAGGTTGGTATTCAAATACTGAGTGAACATAGGTTATATTGTAAGCACTCTTAGGAGTATAGAGTATCTTACTCATTTTTATATTCCCCCAAAGTGTCAGGCTCCTTGCCTGAATGTAGTAGGTATTCAATATATATTTGCTAAATAAATGAGACCTCAAGGTGCGTATGATTTGCCTACTGTCCAATGTCCTTTACCATGCTTACCTTGGCTAGCTCACGGTACATATTTTCTCTGATTTTATTTCCATGATGACAAAACTTCTTGTCTTATATTCACCAAAATATTTCCTCACTGAGCAGTTTCCGGCATAGAGCAAAAGTAGCTTGAAAAAATTTTATTGAGGAAATGAATGAACAAATAAACTTTGGGCAAGTTATTTAATCTCCCTGGGCTCTTGTTTCCTAATATGGAAAGTAGCATTACTAATCCCATTGTGCAAATATATGTATAAAGTTCCTAGAATGTTGCTTGGCACATAGCAGGTAATCAATAAATGTTCATTTTCTTCCTTTCTTATTCCCTTTGACTCATCCTGACCATATACCCGGATGCATATCCTATATCCATTTTCCATAATGACTTTGTTCTAGCAAGCAAACTAGTAAACCAAGCTACCAAGTGTCTATTAACGGCCAATATTAATTTAATTCTCAGGGAATTTATAGATGAAAAACCTTCAAGATTCAAAGCTGTAAGTTGGAAAGAAAGGCTTTTCAGACCCCATGAGCAAAGTTAGAGGAAATATCTTGGGCTGAGACATGATGCTTCTTAGAGCGTATAGTGTTCCAGCATGCTTTCCCTTGTTCACAAATGTAACTCTATCACAGCTATTTTCTTTCTCGGGAGTGACCCCTGAAGATCTTTAGCACATAAGACCATGGGTTACAAGTTTTTTGGCTCACCCACTCTAGGAAGTATAAATGTTCACAATTTTCACACTCTTAAAGCCAAGGTTTCAACTTCATATTGGACCAACTAAGACTTTCATGAATGAGCCTAACTCATTCATGGAAGATAACTTTTGAGCAATTCATCTATTCATCTGCCTCTCATCTTAGATGTAGATTCTAGCTTTAGTTGTACCAAAGCTTACCTTGAGGCAATCCCGCAACTTCTCTGAGCCTCAGTTCTCTCTCCATAAAGCAGATTTGTAAATACGAATCAAGAGAGAATTGGATAAAGAAAATATGATGCTTTCATACAATGGAATACTAAGCTGCAGTTAAAAAGACTGATCTAGATCTCAAAACAATGATGAATGAAGAAAGCAAGATGTATACTGTATGATATCTTTGCAACAAATTAAAACACACAAAATAATACTACATATTTTCACATATGTAGAAGTATCAAAATGATCTGTAAGAAAATTCGGAAAACAATAATACATTTTACCTTTGGGGCAAAAATGAAGACACAAGAAGCTTTCTTGGATTGGGAGAGCTTCGCCAGCTTTATCTGTAGCATTCTATTCTGAATTAAAAATATTTTTTGTCTAGTTTTCTCAAATCAAGAACATTCTATTTTTTTTTTTAAAAGAGGACAGTTAGACTAAGTAGTCTCCAAGGTTCCTTTGAACTCTAAAATTCTATGGCTATGTGGCCGGGTGTGGGGGCTCATGCCTATAATCCCAGCACTTTGGAATGCCAAGATGGATAGATTGCTTGAGGTAAGGAGTTCGAGACCAGCCTGACCAACATGGTGAAACATTGTCTCTACTAAAAACACAAAAATTAGCCAGGCATGGTGGCATGGTGGCAGGCACCTGTAATCCCAGATTACAGGTGCCTGGGAGGCTGAAGCAGGATAATCGCTTGGACCCAGGAAGCAGAGGTTGCAGTGAGCCGAGATCACACCACTGCACTCCAGCCTGGGTGACAGAGTGAGACTCCGTCTCAAAAATAATAATGATAATTCTATGGCTTTAAGATACGAGGAGAAATTCAATAGTGAAAGGTTGCAACAGTATCTCAAAATTATCTTGAGATGGAGCTGCACACTTCTCTGGGATAAATAAATGACATTAAGATGGTCCCAAGACAGGGAGATAAAGATAATCTCCAGGAGCCCACTTTGGGTAAATTTTCTCTTGGGAGATCAGAGCAGACCAACTTTATTTCAACCCTGTGTGTCTACGAAAACAAGCAAAGATGTTCTCTTCAGCTCTCTTAAACAAATGATTGCTTTCTGGGCTCCTGCATGAGCTATGTCTGGGCATCAGTGGAGGATCAGAAGTGCTTGGTTACCAGATGGCCTACTACAGAGAGATGGAATTGTCTGGGATATTTCTCACCATGGCATATTTCCACCTTTTGACAGAAAAATCAAGGAAAAATGTTTTCTCTGCAGAAATTCCTCCTGCAACTTACTTTTATTTTTTTGCTACCTGCTACTGCTAGTAGAAACTGCTCTAAGCAGAATTGCTTTATCTTTGATGGGTAGACAAGGGCTTGTCTGAAATTAAAAGACCCAGACATCTGATTGCCACTGAATGTGGTAAAAGAGACAGAAAAGTTAATCAGAAACTACTCTTTTACTCCCACCAGTTGTCTGTCTCTTTCCTCTTTCCTTCCTTGTGTCTCTATCTCCTCTAGGTCAGCAATGCAGGGCTGTTAGAGACCTTCAGTCCTGGAGATGCTCCCTTTCCCCTCTATACCAATTGCATTTGTTATACTCATTCCTGCCTCTAACACTGTGGTCATGCCAGTGGCTAGATGCATTTGGAATTCTTTCCCATTTTCCTCTGGGCCTACATCTAGCCCCTCCTTCAAGAAGCCTTCCCTGACCACCTCAGTACACAGTGACTGCTCTTTTCCCTGTACTCTTATGACTTATTACCTGAACCATATAGATTAATCTCTCATTATTTAGATAATGTTAACCTTGTTTCTCTATCATCCTATTTCATAAATAGGGCTGATATTTAGATGAATGGGTGACAGTGGTCAAAGGCAATGGTCCATCAAGGCTCAGATGTTCATATCCTTTGCCTACTTTTTGATGGGGTTTGTTTTTTTATTGTAAATTTCTTTGAGTTCTTTGTAGATTCTGGACATTAGCCCTTTGTCAGATGGGTAGATTGCAAATTTTTTCTCCTATTCTGTGGTGTGCCTGTTCACTCTGATAGTAGTTTATTTTGCTGTGCAGAAGCTCTTTAGTTTAATTAGATTGCATTTGACTATTTTGGCTATTGTTGCCATTGCTTTTGGTGTTTTAGTCATGAAAATAGTCCTTGCCCATGCCTATGTCCTGAATGGTATTGTCTAGATTTTCTTCAAGGGTTTTTATGGTTTTAGGTCTAACATTTAAATCTTTAATCCATCTTGAATTAATTTTTATGTAAGTTATAAGGAAGGGATCCAGTTTCAGCTTTCTACATATGGCTAGCCAGTTTTTCCAGCACCATATATTAAATAGGGAACCCTTTCCCCATTTCTTGTTTTTGTCAGGTTTGTCAAAGATCAGATGGTTGTAGATATGTGGTATTATTTCTGAGGCCTCTGTCCTGTTCCATTGGTCTATATCTCTGTTTTGGTATCAGTACCATGCTGTTTTGGTTGCTGTATCCTTGTAGCATAGTTTGAAGTCAGGTAGCGTGATGCCTCCAGCTTTGTTCTTTTTGCTTAGGATTGTCTTGGCAATGCGGGCTCTTTTTTGGTTCCATATGCACTTTAAAGTAGTTTTTTCCAATTCTGTGAAGAAAGTCATTGATAGTGTGATGGGGATAGCATTGAATCTATAAATTACTTTGGGCAGTAAGGCCATTTTCACGATATTGATTCTTCCTATCCATGAGCATGGAATATTTTTCCATTTGTTTGTGTCTTCTTTTATTTCATGGAGCAGTGGTTTTTAGCTCTCCTTGAAGACATCCTTCACATCCCTTGTACATTGGATTCCTAGGTATTTTATTCTCTTTGTAGCAATTGTAAAAGGGAGTTCACTCATGATTTGGCTCTCTGTTTGTCTGTTAATGGTGTATAGGCATGCTTGTGTTTTTTGCACACTGATTTTGTATGCTGAGACTTTGCTGAAGTTGCTTATCAGCTTAAGGAGATTTTGGGCTGAGATGATGGGATTTTCTAAATATACAATCATGTCATCTGCAAACAGGGACAATTTGACTTCCTCATTTCCTAATTGAGTACCCTTTATTTCTTTCTTTTGCCTAATTGCCCTGGCCAACACTATGTTGAATAGGAGTGGTGAGAGAGGGCAACCTCGTCTTGTGCCGGTTTTCAAAGAGACTGCTTCCAGGTTTTGCCCATTCAATGTGATATTGGCTGTGGGTTTGTCATAAATAGGTCTTATTATTTTGAGATACGTTCCATCAATACCCAGTTTATGGAGAGATTTTAGCATTAGGGGGTGTTGAATTTTGTCAAAGGCCTTTTCTGCATTTACTGAGATAATCATGTGGTTTTTGTCGTTGGTTCTGTTTAAGTGATGGATTACATTTACTGGCTTGCGTATGTAGAACTACCCTTGCATCCCAGGGATGAAGCCAACTTGATCATGGTGGGTAAGCTTTCTGATGTGCTGCTGGATTTGGTTTGACAGTATTTTATTGAGGATTTCCGCATTGATGTTCATCGGGGATATTGGTCTAAAATTCTCTTTTTTTG
>NC_045445.1:41990706-42064815 GCF_002776525.5 Piliocolobus tephrosceles | reverse complement strand
TGATCTTTTCAACAAACCAGCTCCTGGATTCATTGGTTTTTTGAAGGGTTTTTTGTGTCTCTGTCTCTTTCAGTTCTGCTCTGGTCTTAATTATTTCTTGCCTTCTGCTAGCTTTTGAATTTGTTTGCTCTTCCTTCTAGAGTTCTTTTAATTGTGGTGTTAGGGTGTCCATTTTATTTCTTTCCTGCTTTCTCTTGTGGTCATTTAATGCTATAAATTTACCTCTACACACTGCTTTAAATGTGTTCCAGAAATTCTGGTACGTTGTGTCTGTGTTCTCTTTGGTTTCAAAGAACATCTTTATTTCTGCCTTCATTTTGTTATGTAGCCAGTAGTCATTCAAGAGCAGGTTGTTCAGTTTCCATGTAGTTGAGCGGTTTTGATTGAGTTTCTTAATCCTGAGTTCTAATTTGATTGCACTGTGATGTAAGAGACAATTTGTTGTGATTTCTATTCTTTTACATTTGCTGAGGAGTGCTTTACTTCCAATTATGTGGTCAATTTTAGAATAAGTGCAATGTGGTGCTGAGAAGAATGTATATTCTGTTGATTTGGGATGGAGAGTTCTATAGATGTCTATTAGGTCCGCTTGGTACAGAGATGAGTTCAATTCCTGGATATCCTTGTTAACTTTCTGTCTCGTTGCTCTGTCTAATATTGACAGTGGAGTGTTGAAGTCTCCCATCATTATTGTATGGGAGTCTAAGTCTCTTTGTAAGTCTCTAAGGACTTGCTTTATGAGTCTGGGTGCTCCTGTATTGGGTGCATATATATTTAGGATAGTTAGCTCTTCTTGTTGAATTGATCCCTTTACCATTATGTAATGGCCTTCTTTGTCTCTTTTGATCTTTGATGGTTTAAAGTCTGTTTTATCAGAGACTAGGATTGCAACCTCTGCCTTTTTTTTGTTCTCCATTTGCTTGGTAGATCTTCCTCCATCCCTTTATTTTGAGCCTATGTGCATCTTTGCACATGAGATGGGTCTCCTGAATACAGCACACTGATGGGTCTTGACTCCTTATCTAATTTACCAGTCTGTGTCTTTTAATTGGGACATTTAGCCCATTTACATTTAAGGTTCATATTGTTATGTGTGAATTTGATCCTGTCATGATGATGTTAGTTGGTTATTTTGCCCATTAATTGATGCAGTTTCTTCATAGCATTTATGGTCTTTACAATTTGGCATGTTTTTGCAGTGGCTGGTACTGGTTGTTTCTTTCTATGTTTAGTGCTTCCTTCACGATCTCTTGTAAGGCAGGCCTGGTGGTGACAAAAATCTCTCAGCATTTGCTTGTCTGTAAAGGTCTTTATTTCTCCTTCACTTATGAAGCTTTGTTTGGCTGGATATGAAATTCTGGGTTGAAAATTCTTTTCTTTAAGAATGTTGAATATTGGTCCCCATTCTCTTCTGGCTTGTAGAGTTTCTGTCAAGAGATCTGATGTTAGTCTGATGGGCTTCCCGTTGTGGGTAACTTGACCTTTCTCTCTGGCTGCCCTTACCACTTTTCAACCTTGGTGAATGTGACAATTATGTGTCTTGGGGTTGCTCTTCTCGAGGATCTTTGTGGTGTTCTCTGTATTTCCTGAATTTGAATGTTGGCCTGCCTTGCTAGGTTGGGGAAGTTCTCCTGGATAATATCCTGAAGAGTGTTTGCCAACTTGGTTCCATTCTTCCCATCACTTTCAGGTACACCAGTCAAACATAGATTTGGTTTTTTCACATAGTCCCATATTTCTTGGAGGCTTTGTTCATTTCTTTTTATTCTTTTTTCTCTAACTTTGTCTTCTTGCTTTATTTCATTAATTTGATCTTCAATCACCGATACCCCTTCTTCCACTTGATTGAATCGGCTATTGAAGCTTGTGCATGCGTCACGAAGTTTTTGTGCCACGGTTTTCAGCTCCATCAGGTCCTTTAAGGTCTTCTCTAGACTGTTTATTCTAGTTAGTCATTCGTCTAATCTTTTTTCAAGATTTTTAGCTTCCTTGCAGTGTGTTCGAATATCCTCCTTTAGCTCGGAGAAGTTCGTTATTACGGACATTCTGAAGCCTACTTCTGTTAACTGGTGAAAGTCATTCTCCGTCCAGCTTTGTTTCATTGCTGGCAAGGAGCTGCGATCCTTTGAAGGAGAAGAGGCACTCTGATTTTTAGAATTTTCAGCTTTTCTGCACTGGTTTCTCCCCATCTTTGTGGTTTTATCTACCTTTGGTCTTTGATGTTGGTGACCTCAGTTTGAAATGCAGAAATTACCCATCTTCTGTGTTGATCATGCTTGGCACTGCAGACCAGAGCTGCTCCTATTCAGCCATCTAAAATTATTTTTAATTGATGCATAATAGTTGGACATATTTATTTATATTTATATTTATGGGGTACATGTGATATTTTGATATATGCATACAATATCTAATAATAAAATCAGGGTAATTGGGATCTCTACCACCTCAAACTTTGAACATTTCTTTGTGTTGGGAATGCTGTACATATTCTCTTCCAGCTATTTAAAAATATACAGTCATACTTCAGTATACACGAGTGGTTGGTTCCTAGATCCTTGTATTCCAAAATCCAAGCATCCTCCAGTCTGCAGTCAGCCCTGCCAAACCCACAGATACACAAAGTCAGCCCTCTGTATCCACGGATTCTCAAATACTGTACAGTTGACTCATGAACAACATGAGTTTGAACTGCATGGGTCCACTTATACACACATGTTTTTTCCAACCAATCATCAGAAACACAGTAGTCACGGGATATAAAACCTGCACTTTTTAAATATGGGGTTCCACAGGGCCAGCTTCCAGACTTCAGCGTGTGTGGATTTTGGTACACATGAGCCACTCCCCATGCGTACCAAGGGATGAACGTATGTTCAGTCTGAGTTTGGCTGGAAAACAATCAAGGGTTAATTGTACAATGAATTGTTAATTATATATAGTCTCCTGACAGTGCTATTGAACACTAGAATTTATTTATTTTATTTTATTTTATTTTAAGTTCTGGGATATATGTGCTGAACATGCAGGTTTGTTACATAGGTATACATGTGCCATGGTGGTTTGCTGCACCCATCAACCCACCATCTAGGTTTTATGCTCCGCATGCATTAGGTATTTGACCTAATGCTCTCCTTCCCCTTGCCCCCCACTCCCCGACAGGCCCCAGGGTGTGATGTTCCCCTCTCTGTGTCCATGTGTTTTCATTGTTCAACCTCCACTTATGAGTGAGAACATGCAGGAACACTATAAGTTATTATTCCTTCTATCTAACTGTAGTTTTGTACGTGTTCACCAACCTCTCCTCACACCCTAGTCCCCTCTGCCTTTCTAGCCTCTGGGAAACACCATTCTACTCACTACCTCCATGAGATCAATTTTTTTTTTTTTTTTTTTTTGCTCCCACATATGAGTGAGAACATGGGATATCTATCTTTCTGTGCCTGGCTTATTTCACTTAACATAATGCCCTCCAGTTGTATCCATGTTGCTGGAAATGACAGGATTTCATTCTTTTTTATGGCTGAGTAGTATTCCTTTGTGTATATGTACCATATTTTCTTTGTCCATTCATCTGTTGATGAGCACTTAGGTTGATTCCATACCTTGACTATTGTGAATGGGGCTGCAGTAAACATGAGAGTGCAGTATCTATTTGATGTATTGATTTCCTTTCTTTTTGGTATATACCCAGCAGTGGGACTGCTAGATCACGAAATATGGGGATTGTAATTAGAGTATCTGGCCGAGCGTGGTGGCTCATGCCTGTAAATCCCAGTACTTTAAGAGGCCAAGGTGGGCAGATCACCTGAGGTCGGAAGTTCGAGACCAGCCTGGCCAACACGGCGAAATCCCGTCTCTACTAAAAATACAAAAATTAGCCGGGCATTGTGGCACATACCTGTAATCCCAGCTACTTGGGCGGCTGAGGCAGGATAATTGCTTCAACCTGGGAGACGGAGGTAAACATCAGCTGAGATCGTGCCACTGTACTCCAGCCTGGGTGACAGAGCAAGACTCCATCTCAAAATAATAATAATAATATTACTAAAATTTTAAAAGGCAGTTAAAGTATCTGATTCATATTTTTAGAGTTAAATGAGGTAATGCATGGGAAGTACTTTGCACGGTATAGATATTTAGGCCAAATTAAATCTTAAAGAAATGGCAGCTATTATTTTACCTGCCACTGTGATATTAATCTTGTCTTAGATGAAAGCATACGAAATCACCAGCAGATTTCTAGAACAGTTTATTACAGTCAATCAGCTACCTTTATTAGATACTCACTTGTGGGCAGATTCCCATAACTAAAACTGCTGGAAAGTAACAAGATAAGCAAATCAGGGCCCCAACCTCAGTGACCTTATAAAATAAATGGGAGAGATGGAATATATGTTTGAATGAGATTGTACCAAAGCATGTACAGAAATATACAAAGAAGTACAGATTTAAGTATTAGAAATAATTCAAATATAGGCAAGTAGATGATCTGGACATGGTTCACTGGGGAGCACAGCAGGAGAATTTACCTTCCTGGGGAGCAGCGTGGGCTTTGGAGTCAAACAGATGGGTGTTTGCATCCCACCGCTACCACATTTCAGCTAGGAGAGCCTGGGCATGTCACCAAACCTTTCGGACCCCCAGTTTTATACATGGAAATACTAATATATTCTTCCTAGGGTTGTTGTGAAGATTAGATGATGTAATACATTGCCAATACTTAGGATAGGGCCTACAACATGGTAAGCATCCAACAAAAATGCAAGCCATTTCTATCAGTATATCTCCAAATCTCTGGTTGCCTTATCTCTTTTGTTCCCATGTATTTCTACCACATTTGATGGCAGATTTCTATGAAAGAGTCCTAGGGCGATTTCACTGACCAGAGCCTCCTGATTTGCCTGGCAGTGTGTCAGGGTCTCAGCAAGCCTGATAAATTCTGCCCTTTTGAATGCCACTTAACCATTCTAGTGGATAATTAGAGCTAACACTTACATGGTGCTATGACACAACATTTTTGTGTCAAATAATATTGGACATTTTAGAGAGTACTCACTGGCCCAAATCTTTCTGTGCCCAGGCTGCCAATTTATATTCAGAATCAAGCTCTTATAAATGTCAAGTACATTCTTACAGTTTTTCAGGCCAAAAAACTTTGAGTCATCTAGCAGTTACATCCCTAGTTTTCACCCAGGTGGTCCAGCTTTACTCCTGTTGTGGGAATACTGACCTGGTAAGGAAGCAGTAGAATGAAGTGCTTTGAACTCACACTCTCAAACATAATTTCCTGGGTTGGAAACACAGCTTTGCTACTTATCAGCTGTGAGACTCAAGAAACTTAATTACCCTCTCTGTGCCTTAGTTTCCTCATCTGAGAAATGGAGGTAATACCATACACACATACATTATTGGATTGTAGTGAGAATTAAATGAGTTAAGAATGCAAAGTGCTTAGAACACAGGAAGTGCTCAGAACATGTTATCTATTATTGATTAAAAAGTAAGCTCAGGCAAGGTGCAGGGGCTCATGCCTGTATTCCCAGCACTTTGGGAGGCCGAGGTGGGCAGATCACTTGAGGCTAGGAGTTCGAGACCAGCCTGGCCAACATGACAAAACCTCATCTCTACTGAAGACTTTATTTAAAGCATGTTGTCTATTTACTTTCTGATGCTTCTAAGACATGCAGGGTACCTGTCCAATTTTTGGCAAATTTGAAAAATACCCTGTCAGGAGTGTAACAGTCTTGGAATATGGTACTACATGTACATGTTTTAAACAATCTTTCATTTGCTTTAATATATTTAGGATTGGAAGCAAGCAATCAATCAGAATGTCTATGTGTAGAAACTGTAAACATAAACATCGTGACCAACCATTGCATTCTAATAAGCTTGAATGCAAACAGAATAATTACAGGGAAGCACCCTTCTACTCTATCTAGTTCCCCCTCCTACCTCAACGAGTTCAGTAGGAGCCAGTTGTTCTAAGACCTCTAAGAGCAGAGCATGTTAATAACTGCCTCCTCTCGCTAAAGACTTTATTAAGACTAGGGGCTACTTATGTGGGTATTCATTTCTCAGAGAGAGAGAGTACCTACTGCTAGCCAAGCATTGGGCTAGGTACTGGGTGTATAATGGTGAGCAAAAACAGATGTGATGCTTGCTTTCTTGCAACCTGTGGTCTTATGTGTGAGGCAAACATTAATCAAATAATTCCAAAAAATTACAGAGTACACAATTATAAACTAAGATAAATATTCTGAAGGAAAGGAATACAGTTCTAAGGAGGTATATACAATAACGTGGAGTGAGTTACGGCCTCCACGAGGCAGTATCACTTAAGCTGAGATTTGAAGGGTCAGTAGGAGTTAAATGATCCATCAGAAAAGACCTGCTTTCCAAGTAGAAAGAACAGCATGTCCAAGGTGCTGTGGAGGACTAAAAACAAGGCCAGGGTGGCTGGAGTACACAGAGCAAGGAAGTGATAGGAGGTGAGGCTACAGAGTTTGACTCGGGTGTTTCTCAATGCAAGTGCCATTGGCTTTTGGGTGGGACAGTTTTTCATGGGGGTGGGGAGGGCTGGTTTGCATATGCAAGGTTGTAGGAGGTTTAGTATCCTGGTCCCTGCACACTAAATGCAAATACTGCCCCCCTTGGTATTTATGACAACCAAAATGTCCCCAAACTTCCAAATACTCCCCAGTTAAGAACCACTGAATATGGGGGCATATAAGTCATTTAAGGATTTAGGGTTTTATTCTACAAGCAAGAGGGAAGCAATGAGAAAAAATTTAAACAGAGGGACAAAGTGATTCAATTTATATTCTGAAAAGATCATTCTGGCAACAGTGCAAAAATGGAGGGTTCCCCAGAGATCCTCACTAACAAGGTTGTTGTTAAAATGCAAGGGCTACCTAGGCAATCTCCCACCAGCTGCTAATAGTAAAGTTTTAATGCATTTGTAATAGCAACTATTTATTGAATGCTTAACATATGTCAGGTTTATTCTTTACATACATTATTTTATTTTATTCCTCATAATTACCTCATAATATAAGGATATGCATGATATCCTCCTATTACAGATAAAGAAATGTAGCCTCAGAGAAGCTTAGTGATTTTGCAGTGGTATACAGCAGAGAAGTGGTGGATCCACAAGTACACCAGACCTGCTTGACTCCAGAGTACATGTTGCGCTTAATTAACCACAGAGTTTTCTGTATGTTCTGTTGTTACATTATCAATAGAACATCTTAGCAGAGTATGGAGACCGGAGGGCATAAGATTCTGGCTGGAACACAAGAATCTTTGCTGTGGAGCATTTTGAACAAGTAGTAACCAGTAGAAAAACCTTGAGTGCTTGGAAGTAGGAGGGTGGCAATTAGGAGGTAATAAAGTGAGATAGAAGGATGCTGAAAGCAATCCTGTTCTCCCCTAAAGTTTGCCAAGGGCAGATCCAACTAGGGTGATTTCTTCCTGGAACGTCATTATCAATTTGAAAGAGGCCATTCGGAAACCTGAGGAGAGAGCAGCACAATGTGATATTTTGCCCAGCAGCATCAGCAGCATTACTTGGGAATTTGTTAGCAGGTCAAATCTCAGGTCCATATTAGACCTTCTAAATCAGACACTCTGAGGTGGATCTTAGCAAGTTGTATTTCAACAAGCCCTCCAGGAAATTCTGAGGCACACTCACATTTGAAAACCACCGCTTTTGGAAAAGTAGTGAGGATATTTTAGGTCAGGGAAACAGTGTGAGCAACATTTCAATGAGACTAATATAGGTGTTGTGTCTGTGGACTGGGAAAGAACCAGGTGTGGCTATAGGGTAGAGTGCATGGGTAGGGATAGCAAAAAACAAACAGGGTCATATTGGGGGTTTCTTGAACTTTGTATTTCAAGTAAGAAGTGACATAGATAGGTTCAAGGAGAAGAACGACATGGACACCAGGAAATTGGTTAAGAAGCTACATTTCTCATCTAATCTTGTTCTCTGTCCTGGCCACACATTAGAATCACTTTAGGAGTTTGTCAATGTTACCAGCTCCGTGTCATTGCTATCGTGAATTTTACTACAATGAACATCCACATGCATGTGTCTTTATGATAGAACGATTTCCATTTCTTTGGGTATATACCCAGCAGTCATAAAAAAGGAACGAGATCATGTCCTTTCCAGGGACATGGATGGAGCTGGGAGCCATTATCCTCAGCAGACTGAAACAGGAACAGAAAACCAGATACCACATGTTTTCACTTATGAGTGGGAGCTAAATGATGAGAACACATGGACACATAGAGGGGAACAACATATACTGGGGCCTTTTGGAGGGTGGGGGTAGGGAGGGAGAAGATCAGGAAAAATAATGGGTACTAGGCTTAATACCTGGGTGATGAAATAATCTGTATAACAAACCCCTGTGACACAAGTTTACTTATGTAACAAACCTGTACAGGTACCCCTGAACCTGAACCTAACAGTAAAAAATAAATAAATTAATTAATTAAAAACAACAACAACAATAACAACAATCTTACCGACTTCAGGGTCCCTCTCCCAGACATACAGATTTAATTAGTCTTAGGGGTGGCCCAACATTGGTATGTTTCAGAAGTTCTGCAGGTGAATCTAAAGTGCAGCCAGAGTTGAGGATCCCTGTTCTAACGGAAGTACAAAGCACGTCTGTAAATGGATGGGAGGAACTGGAAGTGACCTTGCTGGGAGCTGTTCTGCTCACCACAGCTGGGGTATAGCAAAGGACCCATGCAAAAAACTTAAGCTGGGATCCTTAGTCTTTATATGGGGTGAGCCACTTCTGTGACTACATTGTGAATTACTTCAGCAGCTCAGGATGAACCTTGGCTGCAAATCTGAAATTGACCTGATATGATAGAGGGAACTATCCCAGAGCTGTTTCACGCAGATGCCTGCACAAAGGTCATCCAAAATCTCTATGTATCCCCCAAGACCGACCATGGGTTCCCAGGAGAATGGACAGAACTTGGCAGGGGGAAGGCGGCGGGGGGGTGGGTCAAAGCCTGAATGTCAGTTCCCAGAGCTGCTTCCCTCTGAAACCCTAGTTGGCAAATGTGCTGCTTCCCCTCCATGTCTGCCTCTGCAGCTTCTGCTGGCCTATCAAGTTGCTCCCACACTAGCAGAGAGCAAAAAGAGGGAGGTGGTGAACACAGCTCAACAGCATGCAAATTATAATCATCTCCATCCAGAGGATGATGGTTGAGAGGTATATAAAAGAGAAGCAGAGCGACATGGCAGGTCACTGTGAGTTACCTGAAATCCAGCCAGCAATGTGGCCAATTAGATCGGCATTAGGCATAGTGACTTTTAGAACTACTCAGCTTTGTAACAATTACAACCAATAACAATATTAGCAGCTAATGCTTATTTAGTGTTTACTAGGGGCCAGCCAGACACTATGCTTAGAGACTTATTTCTATTGATTATATCATGTAATTCTTATACTGACCTTATGAGACAGGTACTGTTGGTATCTCCTTTTTACAGATGAGGAAACTGAAGTTCAGAGAGGCTAAGGAATTTGCCCAAAGCCATACAGCTAACAGGTATAGAACCAGGTCCCTAAACTGAGTCTGACTCCACAGTGTGAGCTGTTAATCATTCTGCTGAAGTTGTTAATAGTAAACCATCCTCCATTCCGGAATTAGTAGAATTTATATGGGATGTATGGAAAATTAGACAGAGGCCAGGTGACAGACGGCCTTGAAGACCAGGCTGTGAGGTTTGGGTTTGATTCTGGAGGCATCGGAGAGCCATTAGATGCATGAGGGCATTATTATTGGCATTAGCAAACAAACTCTGGCAATAAACGTTATGTGTAAGATGGGTCCAGATGGGGAGAAACAGGCAGGAGTGGCTACATAATTTGCAGGGCCCAGTGCAAAATGAAATTGCAGGGCTCCTGGTTAGAAAAACTTATTAGGACTTTCAAGATGTCAACAGCAGAGCATTAAACCAAGTGTGAGTACCTATGAGCCTGCTCGGATAGCATGACTATGAAGCTAGTCCTGAAGATAGGAAGGCAGTCAAGAAGGAAGGCATCCAGTATAGGGAGGTGAGGTGGAGTGGGGGGTGGAGTGGCCTAGATAAGGTCTAGAACTGGGATGGTGGTGGTGAGGCTAGGAATAATAGGATAGAAAAGTAGAATCCATAGGTTTTGATGAATGTTCCTTTCTCTTTCACCTTCCACCTTCAGTGAAAACTCTGAGATTGCGTCTAGATGACTGAATGGAAGGATTGGAAGGGGAGCTAATCTGAAGGAGAAACTGATACATTTGCTTTGGAAACCTACTCAGTTCCATCTGCATACTTGGTGTTTAGATGAGTATGGATGTTATTATTTCACATGGGATACTGTCCCTTAAGTGACATGGTCTCTTGCTTTGCCATGAAACTATGTTTTATTTCCTCCCTGTGAAAAGAGAGATTTAAGAGATTTATTTAGTTTGTTTCAGGGAGCCAGAGCCAGGCCAAGTAAGTTTTACTCCAATATGCTTTCTTTGGACTATAAAGGGAGCTCCTACATGGGCTTCAGTTAGGGAGCACACGACAATCAATTCTCCCTCCCTCCACACCTAAGGGTTTGTGCAGATCCTGAAGATCATTCCAGGTACACTGTGGTAGGCCGGCATAACAGAGTCATTCATTACCTTGACTTCTAGTCTCCCCTATATTCTCAGCACTTCCTTGGCCCTGTTCTTTCTAATCCGCCCCTTAGGACACAGAGGTACTCTAGGAGCCTTTTAATGGCTCCAAAGCAGATGCCCTTGCTCTCCATCCAGGTCATTCTGATAAAGGGACTAATTGGACCCTGAAGAATCAGGGAGGTTTTAGTCCCAGTGCAGCCTGGCAAGTCTACTTGTGGACCAGTGGTAGGGTAGTTTCATCTTAAAGGACCAGAATGGCGAAGTTTACCAATTATGGGCTAACCATATGGGTGGTAGGGGGAGTTAAGGGGAGAGGAATTTCATCAAATAGCCACCGTACATCCTACTCACCATTCCCTGTTTGTCTCCTGTCTTGTGAAGTGTCCAGCTATACTCTCAACAGCGCCCTACAAAGAAAGTAGCCCTCCACTCCATCCAAGTTGAAACCCACCAAACACATGCTCATAGATTAGTTCCTCTGGTGAGAAGAGCCGGGGTTGGACATAAGTGAGGAGATGAGTGCCTTGCTGGAAGATGTGAGTGGCCTTGGCCAACTTCTTCCCTGATCCTCAAGCTGCTAGGTTCTTGATGAGAGAGGAAAGATCAATAGAGCCTCATGCAGAAATCACCTCCTTTTGCATGAACCCTATTGTATTATAGAAATGGAGAAGGTGATGGCCGGGTGTGGTGGCTCATGCCTGTAATCCCAGCACTTTGGGAGGCCAAGGCAGGTGTATCACGAGGTCAGGAGATCGAGACCATCCTGGCTAACACAGTGAAACCCTATCTCTACTAAAAATACCAAAAAGAAAAAAAAAGAAAAAAAGAAAAAATAGCCGGGCATGATGGTGGGCGCCTGTAGTCCCAGCTACTTGGGAGGCTGAGGCAAGAGAATGGCACGAACCTAGTAAGCGGAGCTTGCAGTGAGCCGAGATTGCACCACTGCACCGCAGCCTGGGTGACAAAGCGAGACTCTGTCTCAAAAAAAGAGAAAAAGAAATAGAGAAGGTGACTTTTGAGACAGAGAGAAAGACCCCAACTTTCCACTTTGTAGCTGTGACCTCTGGCCTGCTACTTTTCAGAGCATCGGTCTTTCTAGGCATAACAATAACTACTTAATAACATTGTTATGAAGATTAAATGAGTTAATACATGTAAAACACTAATAACAGTGCCTGACACATATCAAATGTTTGATAAATGAAACATTAATCATAATCTTAATCATAATGAGAGAAGCTGAGTCGTTACAGTGTGTGGGCTGTGCAGCCACAACCAGCTGGGAATCTGGGTTGTAGCGGTCTGAGAGGATCTGCCTGTCACTGCCACAGTCAATAACCCCAGCTTATCTAGCCCATTTTCTTGTGCCTTCTGACTTGGATGCTTTGTTGTTGCTTTGTTTTCTCAAATGCTGCCCTAGCGTGGGTGAGCATGGGACAGGCTTCACCGAGGACTGTATCTTTGTCCAAGAAGAGGATAAGTGTGAGTTTGGACACTTGCCTAACCAGGGGCCTTGTTGATTAACCTGGGATCCTCTGCCACTGCAGAAGAGAACCTAGCTGCCATATGTCAGGTTTGAGTTGGGTGTAGTTTATGAAGCAAGACTGGGGGGCCAAATTAGGAAAGAGTAAAGTCTGTTTTCAGTGTAGTCTTATTTCTTCTTGTAGGGTCTTGCTGCTGAGGCACCCAATATTTTCATAAAATCCCTTAGGCTGTTTGTGTATCTTCATCATGATCATCCTCAGGCCTTTCACTCCTAGGCAGTTTTGACAGCCATAGACCTTTCTTAAACTCTCTTCCTCATCTTCACAACTTGCCTCTTCAGGGACCCAGATTCTCAGAAGTCTGCTTGACTTTGAATGTGATAACATGCTTTGGGCCTGGGTGTTAATGACCAATGATAACTGTACTGTTCCTGCCAAGTTTTATTCATAATTGAGCGAGGACCTCGGATGCCTCAGAAGAGGGAGCACAGGATGAACTCTGATGCAGCAAGGCAAGGGAAAACATTTTAGAGCTTCTCAATTCAAGCCGTGATGAAAGTGGCTGCATCTGTGGGTAGAGCCTCTGCCCTTCCCTCTGCTTCTACCTATCCCTTAAAAAAATCTTACTTCAAGAGGTGGGATATTCTAGTAGTTTCGAGAACAAACTCTGGAGCCAGGGTCAAGAAAAACCCTACATACAGATTATCAGGAAGAAATGCAAATACTGAAAAGAGCTAGGACAATGGAAAGAGGCAAGACCTGGATTTAAATCCCTGCTCTACAGTAGCTGTGTGAACTTAGACATGCCATTTAGCATCTCTAAGCCACAGACCCATCTGTGAAGGGGAGATAATAACAGCTCTCCCACTTACCAGCTCAAATCCTAGCCTGGTCAAATCCTAGCTCTCCTTCCTACTTAGCAGTTCTGTGACCTTGGGCAAGTCACTTCATCTTTCTCTGCCTCAGGTTTCTCATCTGTAAAATGGGCTTAATAACTGTACGTACAGCCGTGCATTACTTAATGACGGGGATGTTCTGAGAAATATCTCCTTAAGAAATATGATCATTGTGTGAACATCATAGTGTGCACTCACAGAAACCCTGATGGTATAGCCTACTGGGAACCCAGGCTGTGTGTTATGTTCTATTGCTCCCAGGCTACACACCTGTACAGTATGTGACCGTACTGAATACTGTAGGTGATTGTAACACAATGGGAAGTACTTGTGTATCTAACACACAATATCATTTATACACAATCTAATTTATATATACAAATAATAAAAATGATAAATGATATAAATGATAAAAAATTGTATGTCTGTATAAGGCAGTTCCATTATAGTCTTATGTGACCAACAGCATATATGTGGTCTATTCTTGACTGAAATGTCATTATGCAGCATGTGACTGTACTTCTCAGGGTTCTTATGAGGATAATAAATGAGTTGATATTGTGTATAGTGGCTAGAATAGTGCCTGGCACATGGAAACTGTTACATAATTGTTTGTTAAGTAAATGTGAAACCGGGGATGTATGTCAGCCAAACTTCCTGCCTGTGAGAGGGCCAGCCAGAAAGTTAACCACTGTAAAATGGGCCCTCAAGGGAGAGCATGAGCAGTGTCCAGGCCGGAAGCTGTGTGGTCTTTATCCTCTACAGAAAGGATGTGCTACCCTCCCCCATTTGACAAGGGTAAAATACAGTCTATGTCTGAGCAGGCTATGTAGGGGGAAAAAAGGATCAGCTAGACACCATGTGCATGGTAGACTGGTTCATCAACTGGGATGGGGCTGTCTTTGAGCAACCTCTGGCTAAGAAAGTGCCCCCTAATTTCTCCTTAGATGTAGTGGGCCTTATTAATCTCTTTGCCTGCTTTTGTTGCTTCCAGGAAGAAGGGACCTAAACTGACAGTGCCTGAACAAGTCAGAATGCATCTAATCTGGCCTGTGTGAAACCCAGCAGCCATCCAAGAAAGTGCAAGTAAGTAGGGCTCTGAGGGTTATGCATGTATTTTTATAATAAAAAGGTTACAGGCATCATAATGACTGTTACTTGGAAAGCGTCATCTGCTGCCTCTTATCAGCTGAGACTGGCTCTGTGAAACAGCCTGTTCCCGTTGGAGGCTCTCGGAATCTCAAGGAGTAAATCTAGTTATTCATCTCAACCTTGCTTTGGCTGTGCTGAATTCTTTTGCCTGGAACCGGGCGGCTCCCCAGTGGGGGCTTTGCATGCTAGGGCTTCTGCAGCAGAGGCTCAGCGTTCCACTGCCCTCATATCCATGACTGACAAGGAAAGGAGTGGGCCCAGGTGGGTGGCTAAAAGGTAGCTATTTTGATATCAAAATAGTGGTGAGTCCGGTCATTCAGCCAAAATAGAGCATTTGCTACCTCTAGGGCCACCAACTGCCTCCCTGCACTGCACATTTTGCTTTACAGTAGTCCCTCCTTACCCTGGAGGGATATGTTCCAAGACCCCAGTGGATGCCTGAAACTGCAGATAGTATCAAACTTTATACAGCATTATGTTTTTTCCCTATACATACATACCTACGACAAAGCTTATAAATTAGGGACAGTGAGAGGTTAACAACAGTAATCAAAAATAAAATAGAACAATTATTATACATACTGTCATGAAAGTTATATAAGTGTTCTCTCAAAATATCTTACTGTACTCACGTATTTTCAGATCTCCATTAACTACAGCTAACTGTAACCACGGAAAGAGAAACCGTGGATAACGGGGTCTACTATATATTCAACTTAGGACTTAGTTAAACATTTGGGGATTGCTATTGTTTTTCTGGGCATCAATCATTTCTTGACAGGATCAGACTTTATATAAAATGAGGGACAGCCTCCTATCTTAGGTTGAACCACATAACATTGGTGCGTTTGTCGGTAAAATGGTCAAATACTGGAATTCTGTGTGATTCCACCTACCATTTCTTGGCTATGCCTCACAATATCCTGTACAGAGTAGGCAGCAGGTTCTTGTCAAGTCTTTTTTTTTTTTTTTTTTTTTTTGATGAAGTTGCAGGCAGCAGGGATCTCACAATTCTCTTTGCTTTCACATGCAAAGGCAATTCAGAATAATAACATCATCTCTAATTGATGGAGCACTTAAGCTTGGTGGGATGGGGGTGTGTCTATACCGGGCCCTCACACGTAGTCCATTGTTCTACTTAATGCTCAGAACAGCCTTATGAGGTAGGTGTTATTATCTCCTCTTCACAGACGAGTCTGTGGCTTAGAGATGCTAAATGGCATGTCTGAGTTCACACAGTTACTGTGGAGCAGGGATTTGAATCTGGGTCTGGCCTCTTTCCCTCGCCCTTGCTCTTTTCACTATTTGCATTTCTTCCTGATAATCTGTATGTAGGGTTCTTCTTGACTCTCTGCTAATAATTTTCATCTTCGAATGTCTAAAGGTTATTGAGGGGTTCCTCCAGTTCTATGATCCTAATGAACACAAGCAGCTTGCCCCAGTTATTTGTCCGTTATGTTTCCCAGCTACTCCAAACAACTTCCTACCATGAAGAAATACTCCTGTGTACCACTCAGACAGTTGAAAGCTCTAATTATTAAGTGACTTATGACAGTGTTTAATCAGGTGGTTGCATGCCGCACATTAATGATTAAACCACTTCCGTTGGTGTTAAATAGTAGTATTTTGCCGGGTGCTGGAAATTGATCCTGTATATAAAATGTATCTTGAGGCTTCAGTACATTTTGTATTTATATAGCCCTACCTTTATAGAAACTGGATCACTAAACTGTCTCAAGATCACAGTGTAGATTTTGTTGTGGTTGTTGTTATTTATTTATTTTGGAGACAGAGTCTCACTCTATCACACAGGCTGGAGTGCAGTGGCGTTCTCTCGGCTCACTGCAACCTCCGCTTCCCAGGTTCAAGTGATTCTCCTGCCTCAGCCTCCCGAGTAGCTGGGACTATAGGCGTGCGCCACCATGCCCAGCCAATTTTTGTATTTTTAGTAGAGACGGGGTTTCACTGTGTTGGCCAGGCTGGTCTTGAACTCCTGACCTCAGGTGATCTGCCTGCCTCGGCCTCTCATAGTGGCTGGGATTACAGGCACGAGCCACCGTGCCTGGCTCATTTTGAAACAGAACAGTTTAGATGTCAACAGAGCCTATAGAGATCATGTAATCAGAATCTCTCTCCCCCATCTTATAGCTGAGAAGACTGAGGCTAAAATGGGAAGTGCCTTGCTTAAGATCAGAGAGCTAGTTCAAAGGCAGAGCCAGGACCCAAACTGAGATATGTCTGACTCCTGCTTCCTTCATTATATCCTGTCTCCTTCAGCACTATCATCCTTACAGGTACTTAGCCGCCAAATATTTATTGAACACCTGCCATCTGCTAGATTTTGTTAGGTGACTTCTGTAGGGTCACACTACAAGCACATTATATGATTTGGAGCCTCAGTCTCTAGTATTTCCCAACAGCCACATTGCCAGTCCTCACTGTAGCCTTGCATCTCTTAGTTTTCCAGTACAATTCAGAGAAGGGCATGGTTGGGGTATAGATAGGCAGGCTCCTCAGTGAATACTTGCTGATGTGAAAAAAAAAATTAAAAATGACTCCACCCTTGAGGATCAGTTGAACGAACTCACTAGAACTGTGGTTCTAAAACTGGTTCTCAAGCATGCATCAGGGTTGCCTGGGAGAATGTTAAAACAGATTGCAAGGCCCCATGCTTGGAGTATCTCATTCAGTAGAAGTAGGATGGGGATGGAGAATTTGCATTTCTAACAAGTACCCAGGTGCTACTGGTGCCGCTGGTCCAGGGACCATACATTGAGAACCACTGTTCTAGTCTATGAAATGGGTGTACTACTTAACCTCATTCCTCTTTAAGGTTGCCTGAGCCATCTCAAAGTTTTCAGTGAGAATGGTTTGGGAGATAGTACCTCAGTTTTCTCCATCATTTTGAATGTGCAGAAATAGCTTCCAGATTGTATCTGACATTATGCCTTTTCACAGTATTCTAGAATAAATTTTGAAGAAATATTAGGTCATTTAGTCCAGCCTTCTGCATCTAAACTGGGATCTACCTAACTCATCCCAAATACATGCTTGGCTCTTTACAAATTTTTATTCGTTTATTCCTTGAGTGGTTATAATGAGAAGCTTCTCTGTGTGTGCTCCTGTGAACTAATCATCTCCTTATTCTAATTCCTTCCCTTGGATGCTCAATCGCAATTGCTGCCAGTAAATCTATCTGTTCAAGGATGTGTGGACATAGTGCCTAGCATAGTGCTTGGTGCATAGCAGATATTCAGTGCACGTTAGCTGCCTTTCCTTCCCCTTCTCAAACTGGTAATATCTCCGGATTTCTCATGAGCCATCATAGCACTCCCCTGATCCAAAACAGGGCATGGACCAGGTGATAACTAAAAAGGTAAAGATCTCCAGATGACATCCTCCCCTATATTTCTAAAAATAGTGACTCTCAGTCCTCGTTGCACATTAGAATTACCTGGGTAGTGGGTATATACCCAAAGGATTATAAATCATGCTGCTATAAAGACACATGCACACGTATCTTTATTGCGGCACTATTCACAATAGCAAAGACTTGGGATCAACCCAAATGTCCATCTGTGACAGACTGGATTAAGAAAATGTGGCACATATACACCATGGAATACTATGCAGCCATAAAAAAGGATGAGTTTGCATCCTTTGTAGGGACATGGATGCAGCTGGAAACCATCATTCTTAGCAAACGATCACAAGAACAGAAAACCAAACACCGCATGTTCTCACTCATAGGTGGGAACTGAACAATGACATCACTTGGACTCGGGAAGGGGAACATCACACGTCAGGGCCTATCATGGGGAGGGGGGAAGGGGGAGGGATTGCGTTGGGAGTTATACCTGATATAAATGACGAATTGATGGGTGCTGACGAGTTGATGGGTGCAGCACACCAACATGGCACAAGTATACATATGTAACAAACCTGCACGTTATGCACATATACCCTAGAACTTAAAGTATAATAATAAAAAAACAAAAACAAAAACCAAAAAAAGAATTACCTGGGTAGCTTTGAAAAAATACTAGTGCCTAGGCCCCATATCAGATCAACTAAGCCAGAGCTTCTGGGAGTAAGACCTGGGCATCAGTATTTTTAGAACTCTCCAGATGATTCTAGTATGCATCCGATGTTGAAAACCACGGTTAAAAATAAAGCTACTTTTCCCTCTACTCTGGCTTCTTGCCTTTATTTATTTATTTAGACACAGTCTCAGAGTCTGGCTCTGTTGCCCAGGCAGGAATGCAATGGCATGATCTTGGCTCACTGCAACCTCCCCCTCCCAGGTTCAAGTTATTCTTCTGCCTCAGCCTACTGAGTAGCTGGGATTACAGGTGCCTGCCACCACACCTGGCTAATTTTTTGTATTTTTAGTAGAGACGGGAGTCTTCTTGACTTTTAACCAGAGTTTCTCTAACTCTAGATTCGGTGGTCCTGAAGTTTTAGCGTGCTTCAGAACCACCTGAATCATGCAGGTTTTCCCACTCTCAGAGTTTCTGATTCAGTAAGGCTGGTGTGGGGCCCAAGAATCTGGATTTTTTTTTTTTTTTTTTTTTTTTTGGTAGAGACCAGGTCTTGCTTTGTTACTCCTGGCCTCAAGTTATCTTCCCACCTTGACCTTTCAAAACGCTGGGATTACAGGTGTGGGCCACCATGTTTGGCCAGAATTTAGACTTCTAGGTTTCCAGGTGGTATGGATGTTGCTGGTTCAGGGATTACACTTTGTAAACCACTGTTGGAAGGGGCACAATTCTCTTCATCCGGTGCCCCTTAAAAGACAATTTTGATGACTGATTTTTTTAGACCTCAATCTCCATGACAATTTTCAAGCACTATGAGGGTGTGCACACCCACACAGCTGTGTTGGGTAGTGCTGTATCAAAGTTACCAAGTATCCATTTGCAAAGACAGATGAAAGACAAATGGTGTGCATTAGAGGAACTAAGCAAATGTTCTCCTGGGTAATAGGAGGAAGCCAGTAGCTGAAGAAAGAGTTAAATAATTAGGTTGTTTATCCTGACTCAGTCTCTGTAGAGCTTGGGCATCTTTGTCTCCATCTCCCCCTGCCACGATCAGAACTGTCTTCTAGTATTTAAAGAGAGTTGTTGTTAAAGCACAATGGCAAATTAGATATCACCCACAGCAAGAAATCAGAACAAAACAAATCAAAGCCACCTTTAATCCAGGGCAGCAGACCAGGAAAAAGAATCTTTGGGGTTGTTTTTGAATATCGCAGTTAGCTTTAAGTAACGATGCCCAGTGCTTGCAAGTTTAATTATTCTCCACAAAGATGGGGGTGGGGAACAACTCGACAGAGATGATGAGGTTGGGAGGAAAGTGGTTAGTGATTCTATTTGCTTAGAATGACTGGCAAGGTGGCTCCTGCATTTGCCATCCATCACCTCTTCTCTAGAGGATCAAAGGCAAGAACAGAGGCAATAAATGGGCCCAGTAGCCCTGAGACACCAATTACATTACAATGTACAGAGAAGTACCTCTGGAAGGTCGGGGTGTGTGTGTATGTGTGTGTGTGTGTGTGTGTGTGTGTGTATCTCAAGGAGAAACTGGCCCAACAATATCAACTTTAATAGCAATTCAGTATTTCTTACCTATGTTCCTCTTGTATAGTCCAAGGTAAGGATGAGCTGGCATAAATACTGGCCCAGATAGGGGTACTCAGAAAGCACGGTTGGCAGATCAGTCCTGATACCCTTTCTCTTCCTGGTGCCACATCCTAGTACTTTAAGACCATCTTCTCATCTCTCCTTTCTCAGAATGACCACCAGCTCACCTTCTTGAGGGCTTGGTTGACCTTGACCATGTATTTCTCAGAGCCTTAGCTTTTGCTCTGTGTGTACTTGTGCATGCACCCATGTGTGCATGTGTGTGTAGAGGGAGGTGAAGCAGTATAACTTAAGGTAAACTATGCAAATTTAGACTCCTTGGGTTTGAATCCCAACTGTACCTCCTATTTGCTACATTACTTTGATCAAATCACTTCACTACTCTAAGCCTCAGTTTTTGCCTGTAAACAAAGGATAATGAAGCAGCCTGACATAGAGGGCTCTTGTGAGGGTTAAAAGAGATAATGCGTGTAAAGCACTTAGCTTGGCACATTTTTTTTTATTATATTTTAAGTTCTAGGGTACATGTGCACAACGTGCAGGTTTGTTACATATGTATACATGTGCCATGTTGGTGTGCTGCACACATTAACTCATCATTTACATTAGTTATATCTCCTAATGCTATCCCTCCTCCCCCCTCCGACAATTGGACCCGGTGTGTGATGTTTTGCTTCCTGTGTCCAAGTGATCTCATTGTTCAGTTCCCACCTATGAGTGAGAACATGTGGTGTTTGGTTTTCTGTTCTTGCAATAGTTTGCTGAGAATGATGGTTTCCAGTTGCATCCATGTCCCTACAAAGGACACAAACTCATCCTTTTTTATGGCTGCATAGTATTCCATGGTGTATATGTGCCACATTTTCTTAATCCAGTCTGTCACTGATGGACATTTGGGTTGATTCCAAGTCTTTGCTATTGTGAATTGTGCTGCAATAAACACACGTGTGCATGTGTCTTTATAGCAGCATTACTTATAATCCTTTGGGTATATCCCCAGTAATGGGATGGCTGGGTCAAATGGTATTTCTAGTTCTAGATCCTTGAGGAATCGCCACACTGTTTTCCACAATGGTTGAACTAGTTTACAGTCTCACCAACAGTGTAAAAGTGTTCCTATTTCTCCACATCCTCTCCAGCACCTGTTGTTTCCTGATTTTTTAATGACTGTCATTCTAACTGGTGTGAGATGGTATCTCATTGTGGTTTTAATACCATTCAGGACATAGGCATGGGCAAGGACTTCATGTCTAAAACACCAAAAGCAATGGCAACAAAAGCCAAAATTGACAATTGGGATCGATCTAATTAAATTAAAGAGCTTCTATACAACAAAAGAAACTACCATCAGAGTAAACAGGCAACCTACAGAATGGGAGAAAATTTTTGCAATCTACTCATCAGACAAAGGGCTAATATCCAGAACCTACAAAGAACTCAATCAAATTTACAAGATAAAAACAAACAACCCCATCAAAAAGTGGGAAAAGGATATGAACAGACCCTTCTCAAAAGAAGACATTCATACAGCCAACAGACACATGAAAAAATGCTCATCATCACTCGCCATCGAGAAATGCAAAGCTTGGCACATTTTAAGTACTTAATATGTGGCAATTGTTGTTTATCATTATTACTCCTTTTTAAAACTTTTATTTATTTATTTTGAGACGGAGTCTCGCCCTGTCTCCAGGATGGAGTGCAGTGGCACAATCTCGGCTCACTGCAACCTCTGCCTCCCAGGTTCAAGTGATTCTCCTGCCTCAGCCTCCCTAGTAGATGGGACTACAGGCTTGTGCCACCACACCCAGATAATGTTTTGTGTTTTTAGTAGAGACAGGGTTTCACCATGTTGGCCAAGATGGTCTCAATCTCTTGACCTGGTGATCCGCTCGCCTCGGCTTTCCAAAGTGCTGGGATTACAGGCGTGAGCTCCCGCACCCGGCCATGATTATTACCACTTTTACAGAGGAAGAGAGAAACTTCTGGATCAGGTAGAGAAGCCCAGAGTGGTGGCAATATAAACTAAATGTCTGAGGCACTGCAAAACTATTTTGGGCCCCAGTGGTAGCCTTTTCCTTGGGTGATTGCCACTGATAATGTGGCAGAATTAAGCCTACTATTTTACGGAATATGAGAGGTTAGATACTCTTGGGAGGAGAGGTTTAGAGAATAAAATTCCCAAACAGAGAAAGCAATATACTTATGAGGGACCTAATGTAGAAAGAAGCAGAGCTGACAGAGTATATCAGCAGGCAGTGAGGTGTTGGGCCTCGGACCTTGGGGCGTTAGGCCTTTCCTCTTCCTTCCCCATCCACACACCAGCAGTGTCTGAAATACTTGTGATTTTCTGCAAATGTTCTGCTTTCTTTCCTCTAGCCTTTGGGCACATTGATCTTCTTGCACTGCTGGTCCTTTGCTTATGCTATTTCCTTCTTCTAGAACACAGTTTTACCCACCATTCGTCTGGTTAACACTTATTAAACTAGTGCAGTAGCTATGAGCCACATAGGGCTATTGAGAACTTGAAGTGTGGCTAGTCTGAAGTGAGACACGTAGTAAGTATAAAATACAGACCAGATTTTGAAGACTTAGTACAACAAAAAAGAATGCAGAATATCTCAGTGGTAATTTTGTATATTGATTACATGTTGAATGGTATTTTGGATACAGTGGGTTAAATAAAATACATTGAAATAATTTCACTTGATTTTTATTGACATCTTTGAAGGTAATAAATGCAAATGGCAAACCACAATTACTTTTGCACCAACCTAATACAAATGTGGCTTGTATTATATTTCTACTGGACCACACTGCAGTAGACTGTCAGCTCCATGAGGACAGAAACCTTTTCTGTCTCGCCAATCATGGTGTCCTTGCTATCTGACATAGTGCTAGCTAAATATTTCTAAATAATCGAATAAAGGAATTGATATTAAATCCGGGTTTGTATTGAACCCTGAAACTTTGGCTAAAAGTTTCATGGAATCAGTTTGGATTTATTTTTCCATTCCTCTGGGTGACTGGGTATTTAATTCATATTACTATATTTCATGTCTTTAGTTTCACTAATGACAGGAAGTTGTGGCTGTGGCTATGTGATGTAATGTTGTTCCATTTACAAATATATTATCTGTAAATCTTTCTCATGTCTTTTCAGAGAAGAGATGTGAAGAAGAATAAATAACTCCCAAGCTAAGGGAAATTTAAAGCAAGAAAAGTGGGGAGGCCAACAGAAGCCAGGCCTTGATGGTTAAAAGGACCTATATTAGTCTTTTATTGTGGCATAAAAATTAATACAAACTTAAAGGTTTAAAATAGCATAAATGCATTAATTCACAGTTTCTGTGCGTGAGAAGTCTGGGCACAGCATGCTTTGATTTTCTGCTCATGGTCTCACTGAACTGAAATCAAGGTGTCTGGCCGGGGCTGCATTTCTCATCTGGGTTCAAGGCCTCTTCTCATTTCATTCGACTTGTTGGCAGAATTTGGTTTTCTTCTAGCTGTTGGCTGGCGACCTCTCAGCTCCTAGAAGCTGCCCACAGTATTTCGCCATGTGGTCCCCAAAGGCAGTTCACAAGATAAATGTTTGCTTTCTTCCAAGTCAGCTGGATCCTGTCTCTCTGACTTCTTCTCTCAACAGCCAGATAAAACTCTGCTTTTAAAGTGCTTATGCAACTGTTTAGTCCCATCTAGATAATCATACCATCTTAAGGTCCTGATTTGGGACCTTAATTACATCTGCAAATACCTTCATAGCAGTATCTAGATTGGTGTTGGATTGAATAACTGGGAGAAGGTGTGTATACACCAGTGCCTGAGAATATTGGCAGGCCATCTTAGAATTCTGCCTAACACAGAAACTCAGACAAGGGCCTCCATCATTTCAGTGAGAAATAAATTATGAGAAGAAACTTTGAGTCTACAGAAGGAGCCAATTCTTTTGGAGCTAGAGAAAGTCTATTGAGGAAGTAGCCACAGGAACTGTGAAGGGGCATTTGAATTAAGGCAATGCCAGCACTGGAAGGCATGTTAAATATAATATAAAATAACTCCCCCAGTTTTCCTTTTTTTTTTTTTTTTTTTTTTTGGGATGGAGTCTCGCTCTGTCACCCAGGCAGGAGTGCAGTGGTGCGATCTCGGCTCACTGCAAGCTCCACCACCTCCTGGGTTCATGCCATTCTCCTGCCTCAGCCTCCTGTGTAGCTGGGACTACAGGCGCCTGCCACCATGCCTGGCTAATTTTTTGTATTTTTAGTAGAGACGGGATTTCACCGTGTTAGCCAGGATGGTCTTGATCTCCTGACCCCGTGATCCTCCCACCCTGGCCTCCCAAAGTGCTGGGATTACAGGCGTGAGCCACCGCGCCCGGCCAATAACTCCCACATTTTTCAGATGAGGAAATGGAGGCCTAGAGAGTGGAAGCCTTCTGGTAGTGGTCATTGGCAGCCATCTCATGTTATTATTTTTTTTCTTTCAAGAATCTATTGACTGTTGGAAGGGCTGGCAAATGGAGCATTTGATATTTGATGACCTTAAAATCTCTCATCAAACTAACTTTCTCATCTTTTCCATGACTACCTGCATTCTAAAATAACTTAAAGCCTAAAAACACTTTTATTCTTCAAGTTTTAGAAAAACAAAACTACTTTGTATATAACACTGGATTCATCCTCTCATTCGTATCTAACATTGAATATACTGGGTTTTTCTCCTTTGAGACAGGGTCTCACTATGTTGCCCAAGCTGGTCTTGAACTCCTGGGCTCAAGCAAGCCTCCTGCCTTGGCCTCCTAAACTGCTGGGATTACAAGTGTGAGCCACCATGCACAGCAATGCTGGTTGTTAAATCATGAATTGTGCTGAATCTTCCATTTTTCAGATGTATATTTTTATTTAAACCAATTGTTTAAGAGGTGAGTAACTTGGGCAAAGGCATGGCTCTATTTCTCCTTCAGCACGAAGTAGTGATGGAATTATTTGAGAACAGTCTTTTAAAGACAGGGACTCAGAGGTTCTGGGTCATTGAAGGCAAGAAATCTTAACAGCTTAGGATGGAAATAACTTTTGAGCTTCAAAGTTCTCTGATTAGACCATTAAAAAGGATCTGATGAGGAACATGGAAGGAAATGTAACATCCTGGGGTCTTGAAGGAACATTACCTGAGTGACATTCTTAGGCCTGAATGTAAAAAACACATACAGTTTGTTCCTTCAGTGTTGACAGTACATTATCAATGTGATGAGATGAGCAAGTATTATTTTTGCAGAGGTAGAAAAAATAAAAATGAAATATCTGGGGTGTGATTGTCAATGATCATATTTGACTCTGTCAATGACTGAATTTAAAGGTATGGCTGCCTCCTATGTTTCTTACCTTTGCAGGGGCCTGATTCAGATCCCTGTCAAATCAGCTTAGGTTATTTATTGGAAACCCTTTCATTGTTCATGTTTCCAAGGATTCAGACACTGGGGATAATTTTTCTACTACAAAATAATTCATAATCTGACTGCAGCTGACTTTTCCCACTCATGACAGCAGTCAATTTTCAACTCTTCTGGGGATGTTTATCTAGTTGCCTGATACTTCAGGCCACTTGATGACTTCCATTTGCCACTGGCCTTTAGGGTCTTTATCTTCCTCATTACCACCTCTATCACAAGGCCACAGGAGAATGGAAGAAACTGGCAGAAAATCAGTTTGCTTTCTGGTTGTTAGAAGCTTTGTGGAAAGGTCCAGTGGGAGCTGGGGTAGAAAAAAGCAGTTGATTCTACTGAGTCATGAAGAATTATCACCTATAGATTTTTCTCTTTTTTTTTTCTGTCTTCCCCATCCTTACATATAATTGAGAACAGACTTGGTGATCCACAAAACCCTCTGGATTCACAATATCAAATGATGTCCAGTACATCAACCCATATAGTAAGTGTAGTAGGCAGGTAGAATAAACAAAACAGAAACAGAACACAGGGAGGCCTGCAGAAGATTAGTATAGGTGCTTCCATCTAATTAACTTCTGAGGTTGAGTCAAAACTGAAGGCTTTTCCCTACTAACCAGTGGTACGATAGAATATTCATAAGTTTCACTGCTCATACAGATGTTTGGGACTTTTCCTCTGTTTTTGCATGAATCTCTGTTTAGAAACTGCTCAGGCCTCAGATTTACCAATACCAAATGGAATAGGGATAGATGTCCAAACTCTCAGTCATATACTAGTGAATGGTCTTTTCATTATCACCAATACCTTGCTGTCCCCACTTGATGTTTCCATGCAAATGTGGAATCTAAAGGAAATAATAGGCATTGAACAGTCAGGATAATTGAATATACCTGTTCGAAACAAAGACCAAGGCTACTGTGTGTGTTATGTTGGCATGCATGTTTTCAATGAAGGTGATCAAGAGGGAAAAAGAGTCCCCCATAAGAACACTAGGAGGCAAGGATCATAGAGTTAAAGAATGATTTTCATATTCCAGTGGAATACTTACTGGTTTATAGATCTTGGGTAAGTCATTGCACATCTTGCTGAGAAAGCCAAAGTCTATGAAGATTAAGAACACCTGTTCTTTCTTTTACAGAATTGGTGTGAGGAATAAATGGGATGATGATTTGATTGTGTCTAGCCATGTGACAAGCACTTAATGGGTGTTCAGTAGATGTCTGCAGATTCTGAATGATGGCCCTAAAGGGTCTGATTTCAGCAGGCCCAGGAGCTTTAAGTCAAGCCCAGGTATACATTCTGGAGTATATAAGAGTATAAGAAATCTATGGAGATAGGATATACTGTATTTATACAATGAGAAGTATGATCTAAATCACACTCAGATTTCTGTTTTTCCAATCTTATATCATTTTTGATGGAGAATAGGAATGCTTTTCTAAAACTCAGATATTCTGTTAAACCATTAAAGTACAGCCAGAGAGGAAAGAGCTTCTGGTTGAAATGAAAAGCTGATTCTTCGTGTGTATACCAGGATAGATCAGAAGTCCTAGTTATCAGGTCCTCTAAACAGTGTATTAGAAAGTTCTCCAGAACATGAGCTTTATGAGAGAGGAGAGTTTTGTGTGGATTTTTCCACTGCTGTGTCTCCAGAGCATAGAACAATGCCTGACACATAGTAGAAGCTCAATACATGTGTTGCATGGATGAATGAGTGTTCACATTCACCATTCCAGACAGAACATCATAACTAATACCTGTACATTGCTTTGTAGTGGAATTGTCATGGAGTGTGAATATGGACTCTAGAAAAGGCATGGTTATGAGAGGAAGAAAAGTTTATGGTAGTTTCAAAATTATGACCACAAAAAGAAAATTCGACTAGTAATGCCTTTCGCTTTTGCTTAAGCTCAAGAAAAGAAATAAAAACATGTTAACTGCCATGGGATATATTGTAAGTAACATTTTAATGGGACAAGATTAACTGCTATGAATTTTACTGACAACAATACTAACATTTTCTATCTTTTTATTGTTTAGCATTTATGTAGTCTGATTCCAACAGAGTGAAGCCCTCTATTAAACTTGTCTGTGGGGACTGGGGAAGAATTTTATTTATTTATTTATTTATTTATTTATTTATTTATTTATTTACTTACTTACTTATTTATTACAAACAGGACTTAGTTACTTTAAAATTCTTTTCTGTCTCCTTTCTTTTTGGCCTTCCTTTTACAAATTTACCTCCTGCCACTGAAATCTGTTTCCAACCTCCAGCTTCTTGTGGGTTTCTCACAGTACTTGGCAGGTACTTCTGACAAAGATCGTGATTCTGTGACTTGCAGCCATGTTGGTCCTCAACTGGCTAGATCCTGGCAAGCAGGCCCCAAACTCCTGTTAAAAAAAGTGTAAGAGGCTTCCTGTCGGAGATAGAAGTTGTCTGGTTTATAAATCTTCTTGTCTCTGGAGCCTTGTGTCAATTTCTACTATTCTGACTCTTTCCTTGGACTTGGCTTCCTATTTAGCTTCTAGGGTCTGCTATTGATTACTTGTCAGGCTCTAACCTATTATCTCATTATTATCTGCAATTGCCATGAACTTCCTATATCGGGACTATTTTCCTGACATGTTCCTATATTCTGCCTCCATTTACAGCTATATTTCCATGTTTTTCCACGGCTTATGGTCCCCTTGCTGAATATCCTCATATATTTGCTACACCAAACTCTGCCCAAGGCCCAACAGAGGGAAACATGCACGGTGACATCAGCCCAAATACATAAAAATTGAAAAGGGAGTGAGAGCAGTTCCAACTAGCAATATTACACCTCCCCCCACCCCATTATTTATAGAGTTAGGGAAATGGTGTCTTCAATCTCTAGAAATTTCTTCTGTCGGAACTCTGGTCTTGGAAACTTCATCCAGCTTTAAATCATCTTAAAAATGAACCTGCCTGATTGGAGATGCTGGTCTATCTATGAGTGGAAGGACAGAAGACTAATGGTTTGCCAAGTTCTATCTTCCCTTACAAAAAGAAAAGTTTCCCTCATCTCGATTGTGATGGTTAATTTTATCTGTCAACTTGACTGAGCCATAGAGTGTCCAGATATCTGGTCAAACATTATTCTGGGTGTGTCTGCGAGGTTATTTTGGGGTAAGATTAACATTTGAATTGGTAGACTGAGTAAAGCAGATTGCCCTACCTAATGAGGGTGACCCTCATGCCATGAATTGAAGGCTTGAATAGAAAAAAAGGCTGACCCTTCTGAGAGTAAGAGGGGACCCTTCCTGCCTGACTACTTGAACTAGGACATCAGTCTTTTCCTGCCTGCAGACATGAACTGAAATATCAGCTCTTCTTGGATCTCAAGCCTGTGGCTTTTGGACCAGAACTTGTACCATCAGCTCTCCTGGTTTTCAGGACTTCAGACTTAGATTGGAACTATACCATCAGCTTTCCTAGGTCTCCCGCTTGCAGATCTTAGGACTCCAAACCTCCATAATCATGCAAGTCAATTTTTAAATAATAAGTGTCTGCAGAGGCCCCTGACTAATACACCTACCCTTCCACAGTAAAGTCTAGCTGCTCCATGAATAGCACAAGAAAGATGAAAGAAAGTCTCAAGCAGTCTTATTAGTCTTAAGAAAATATTTCAAATTAGGGTGATTTTGGAGAAAGGAATTTTTGTGAATGATTAAGAGACCTGTAATCTTGACTCAATTTATGTGTGACATGACTTTGGGTAAGTCACCTCCCTGGTATTACTCCCACTTAATAAAGAGAGAAATTATTCTAATGAACTCTCACTCTATGCCTATGCCATAGTAAAGCTAAAAAAGTAAAGCAACTAAATCATCACTAATATGCAAAAATATCAACTCCCAACATTTCTTTCTTATAGCCAAGAATCATTTATTAATCATCCCTGAAACTATTCATATCAAATACAACACAAATCCCTTGCTTTCTTTGGTATCTTTTAAATAGAAATGGGGGATGCAATGCCTTTCAGGAAGAATGGTCTTTGTGGTCATGACAATTAAACAGAATTATGTGTTGGAAGTGGGTACCCAGATATTATGAAAAAAGTCTAGCTGCAGATAATCAAAAAGCACTGTAAATAATGGTATTTCAGTATATGGGATAAAATTTGGTATTTTATCTCTAAGCTGGCTGACGGATATGGAAACAAAAATTAGCCAATTATGCTAATTATAAAAAGTATAGCTTATTAAGGTTCATACCAAAGCTGATTTGTCAGAATCCTCCAGTACAGACACCATTCTGAAAAGATCAGTAGCAATGGATTTTGTCAGAATGAGAAGCAAAATGTTTGGTGAGCAGGAAACATAGGTCACTAACACCATGTCATAAATTTGTTTAATATAATCACTGCCTTGGCATTCATTTTTTTGTCCTGACATAAGTTATTGCTAACCTAGTCATGCTCCCATCACCTTTGACCTAGTTAAAACTTCCACTCCCCATGTGTGTATTTGTAATATAGTTCACAAATTCTGCATCTTATTAACCCAAATCCCAGAACACTCCACAGCTGGTAATCATGATAAACCTAATGAACACCAGAGACATGTGAATAAGATCCCTCTTCATGTGCGTTTTCTTTAAACAAGCCAATCCACAATTCTCACGGGAAAACCTACAACATAATGCCCATGGATCTTAATAAAGCCATAGTCCCACAGGTATACCACTTTCTCACTCCCCACCCACTGGTTGAGCACTCTGCTATCTCCAGGCTTCCTGTTAGCCTCCTGTTGGCACCCTCAACATCTTGAACCTGTGAGTAATAAACTTCTTTCATCCCATGCATTTTGGCTTTACTTCCTCATTGTGTCTCGCCTGACACAAACATACCATAGTATTCCTCTCAATATTATTTAACAGCTTTCATAATCATAACATACCATTTCCACAAGAAACAGTTATAAGAGCATTCCTGGATGCATCAGTGCCCCTGCAGCTTCATTGAGACTGTACTTCTGTCATGATACCCTCCTTCCAACTCTTGAAACCCTCCTCACAGGTCATAGCCCAGTTCAAGCCCAATCTCCCTTATGAAGCACTCTCTGTCCACTGAAGTCCCCCTGTGGTGACAGCACTTATTTGGCACTTGAAAGAAGCAGAGATGTTGCAAGGTAATATATCTTCTCTTCAACACTTCATGGCTTGGCTAATGACTTACAGAAAAACTTCGGACAGATTGCTGGACCCTTTCAGGGCCTTCATTTCTTTATATTTTAATTGAAGAATTTGAATAAAAGCTGTGGTTTTCAAGCATATTGTTTTGGTCATGGAACCCTTTCTGCTAACAATGTAAGTAGAACTAAATGAGATAAAAGTAAAAGTTAAATAAAACAATAAATAAAGTTAAATAAAACAAGGCCATGAAGCTAGAGCCTCCTAGGTGCAAAGAAATGCCCTCAACTCTTTTTCAATAGTTTGAGGCCCTTCTATGGAACCCTAAAAATGTTCTATGAAAAATTACGAAAACCATTGGACTAGATTATCTCTAAGAACCCCTTTCAGTCCTTATAGTCTATGCTTGTTGTTTTTTAATTTTGATTTTCTCATTCTTGACCATCATGGAACCCTATAGTCAATGCTTCTATGCGCATGTATAGAGTCCTGGCTGGATTGAAAGCTTCTTAATGGTGGTTATTGTGTATGACATTGAATTTCTAGATTACATATTGCCTTGTGGAGAGAGATTGCTACATTAAGATATTTGGCACTGCACTCCAGCCTGAGTGACAGACATGAGACGATGAAGAAAGAAAGAAAGAGAGAAAGAAAGAAAGAAAGAAAGAAAGAAAGGAGAAGCAAAAGAAAAAAGAAAAAAAAGAGAAAGAAAGAAAGAGAAAGAAAGAAAGAAAGAAGAAAGAAAGAAAGAAAGAAAGAAAGAAAGAAAGAAAGAAAGAAAGAAAGAAAGAAAAGAAAAGAAATGAAATGAAATGAAATTTGGGTCAAGGAGGAGGATAAGCTTCCATGGAGGCATTTAGTTTTCTGTTCGTCTGAAGAAATTTCTTGCCTTTTTCCTGGACTAGGGAGATAGAAGCAACAGTTACCATATTTCTGCCCTTGATCCTAAGACTCTGAACTTGCCCGTTAGTGACCTTCTCTAAGTTTTGGCTTTCTAGAAGCTCTATTCTTGGTAGTATTGGAAATTGCTCCACCTATAGGGTGAAGATAATTCAAGTGTTCTTTGAATCAAATCTTACTGATGTAGTTTGAGAAATAGATCCTATCTCCTTTAAGAGGAAAGGAAAATGTGTGTGTGTGTGTATGCACATGTGTGTGCATGATTGGGGAGTTTTGTAAGTTTAGTTATGCTTCATCTTTCAAAATACATGGGCCAAAGTTTAACTACATAGGTTTGATAATAGGAGAAAACACCCTCAGCCGTGAGAGCAGATTATGTTTAAGTTTCAGACCAAATAACAAATTATCTTTCTAGATTCTCTTTTATGAGTACCTCAAAGTTATTTCTTTTCTTTTCTTTTTTTTTTTTTTTTTTTTTTTTTGGAGACGGAGTCTCGCTCTGTCGCCCAGACTGGAGTGCAGTAGCCCGATCTCGGCTCACAGCAAGCTCCGCCTCCCGGGTTCACGCCATTCTCCTGCCTCAGCCTCCTGTGTAGCTGGGACTGCAGGCGCCCGCCACCACACCCGGCTAATTTTTTGTATTTTTAGTAGAGACGGGGTTTCACCGTGTGAGTCAGGATGGTCTCTATCTCCTGATCTCGTGATCCACCCGCCTCGGCCTCCCAAATTGCTGGGATTGCAGGCATGAGCCACTGTGCCCTGCAGAGTACCTCGAAGTTATTTCATACTGCAGACCTCATCATGTCTCAGAATATAGGTTGATTCACTGCATCAGTGCAGTGACTATTATATACTTATGATATTTGCATACTTTACTTATTCCATACATATAAATCACAGAGGTTTACTTTCAGGGAGAAAAACCTTAGAGAATATCAACAAAGAATGTATGGGATCTCTATCCCAGGTGTCCAAATCATGCTAGCATTAAGCAAACTGGTTGACTTCTCAAGGTCCCTCAAATATCCCCATGTACATATTTCTTTTCTTCTTGCTAGCAAAGTGGTGACTTGTCTTTTATTGTTGGCCTGAATCATTAGTTTCATGCAAGTTTAAAACTGGAAAGAATACTCAAGTCAAAGCTCCTTATTCACTGTATACAAACATAGGCCCAGAAAGATGCTGTGCTAGTTATTAGAAAAGCTGGGACTTAGTGCTTTTAACTTTTTTTCATTTTTTAAAGTTTAAGTTCTAGGGTACATGTGCACAATGTGCAGGTTTGATAAATAGGTATACATGTGCCATGTTGGTTTGCTGCACGCATCAACTCGTCATTTACATTAGGTATTTCTCCTAATGCTACCCCTCTCCCAGACCCCCCACTCCATGACAGGCCCTGGTGCGTGATGTTCCCTGCCCTGTGTCCATGTGTTCTCATTGTACAACTCCCACCTATGAGTGAGAACATGCGGTGTTTGGTTTTCTGTCCTTGTGATAGTTTTCTTAGAGTGATGGTTTCCAGCTTCATCCATGTCCCTGCGAAGGACATGAATTCATCCTTTTTTTATGGCTGCATAGTACTCCATAGTTTATATGTGCTGCATTTTCTTAATCCAATCTATCACTGATGGACATTTGGGCTGGTTCCAAGTCTTTGCTATTGTGAATAGTGCCACAATAAACACACATGTACATGTGTCTTTACAGTAGCATGATTTATAATCCTTTGGGTATATACCCAGTAATGGGATCACTGGCTCAAATAGTATTTCTAGTTCTAGATCCTTGAGGAATTGCTACACTGTCTTCCACAGTGGTTGAACTAATTTACACTCCCACCAACAGTGTAAAAGTGTTCCTATTTCTCCACATCCTCTCCAGCATCTGTTGTTTATCTGTTGCTTTTAACTTTTAATTTGTTGAATTTTCTGCTGACAAAAGCTTCTTGCCTTTCAACTTTCAGTTCTTTTAAAATATGCAATGTATTATTGACTCTTGTCACCCTCTTGTGCTATCACATAGTAGGTCTTACTTATTTTTTCTATTTTTTGTGCCAATTAACCATCCCCACCCTCCCCCCATCTCCCCATCACCTTTCCTAGCCTCTAGTAATCATCCTTCTACTCTCTATGTCCATTAGTTCAATTGTTTTGATTTTTAGATCCCACAAATAAGAGAGAATATGTAATATAATGTCTTTCTGTGCCTGGATTATTTCAATTAACAAAATGATCTCTAATTCTATCCATGTTGTTGCAAATGGCAGGATCTCATTCTTTTTTTCTGGCTGAATAGTACTTTATTGTGTATATGTACCACATTTGCTTTATCCATTCATTTGTTGATGAACACTTAGGTTGCTTCCAAACGTTGGCTATTGCGAATAGTGCTGCAACAATCATGGGAGTGTAGGCATCTGTTTGATGTACTGATTTCTTTTCTTTGGGGTCTATACACAGCAGTGGGATGTTTGGGTTGTACAGTAGCTTTATTTTTAGTTTTTTGAGGAACCTCCAAGCTGATCTCCACAGTAGTTGTACTAATTTACATTTCTACCAGCAGTGTAAGAGGGTTCCCTTTTCTCCACATCCTCACCATCATTTGTTATTGACTGTCTTTTTGGTATAAGCCATTTTAACTGGAGTGAACTGTCTCTCAACTTTTAAATTGAGACAGAATAATAAGTACCTATATAACCCAAAGTAGAGCACCCTGAAATGATACTCAAAATTAGAAGACAGGCAGAATAATGAGTCATTTCCATCATAGCCTCATCTGTTTTTTTTTTTTTTCCCTTTGAGACAGAGTTTCACTCTTGTTGCCCAGACTGGAGTGCAATGGTGCGATCTCGCTCGGCTCACCGCAACCTCTGCCTCCTGGGTTCAAGTGAGTCTCCTGCCTCTGCCTCCTCAGTAGCTGGGATCACAGGGATGTGCCACCATGCCTGGCTAATTTTTTATTTTTAGTAGAGATGGGGTTTCTCCATGTTGGTCAGGCTGGCTTGGAGTTCCCAACCTCAGGTGATCTGCTCACCTCGGCCTCCCAAAGTGCTGGGATTACAGGTGTGAACCACCGCACCGGGCCAATAGCCTCATCTTTAAAAAGAGCTCCTTTCTGTAAAACAGAGTAGATTTTTTTGTGATTAAAAAGAGAGCAGAAATGATTATTTTCTGGTCATTGGCTATGTACTAGGCATTGTGCTAAGCACTTTACATGTATCATCTTGTGTAATACATAAAATAACCCTACAAGTTAAGTATTATTATTTATAAATGAGAACTCTAAGCCTCGAAGATACGTGACTTGCCCAAAGCCCACAGCTAGTAAGTGAGAGATCTGGGATTTGAACCAACATCTTTCTCAATCCACACACACATTCTTGTTAATCGCTATAGCATTCTGAATCCTGGAGCTTCATAAGGAGGATAAGAAAACCATTACTCTTCTTGCTCAAATGGTTTAATTGTGATGAATCTGTTTGTTGAGCTTCCCATTGCTTATGGAATGTGGATAGCTTTCGTTTCTTGTGGGGCCAATAGAAAAAACAGGAATTCTGGGATGGATTTGTCCATCAGCCTTGTCTTTCTCTCATTTTGCTGATCTCTCCTGGAGGAATCTGCTGCTATCCCTTCTCACACAGAATGTTTTACCAGGTGAAAAAGCATTGCATCCATCACCTATATAATTGTTTAAGTATCTTTTGTAATTGAAATTTTGGTCTACTATACTTCATCATCAATCAATTCTAATTACTATTTTTGCAAGGGAGGTGGAGTGGACTGGAGAGGACATCTGTTATTTGACTGAAGAAAAATAACTAGTATTGAGTACCCATTGTGTGCCCGGATTTGTGCTAGGTATTTTATATCTATCTCACTTAATCCTTACGAGGATCCTGCAGAGTTACACGTCTACATTTATCAGAAGGGGAAACTGAAGTTTGAGTCAGCTAAGTAAATAGCCTGACATCACATGGCTATTAAGGGGCAGAGTTGGGATTTGAAATCAGGTCTTTTTGGCTCTATAACCTAACGTCTATTCCACCATACTACTTAGCCTTCATTAAAAGCACAGTTACTGCTTTCCATAAGAGTCCTGATAAGCAGGGAAATCTCAATCTTTCTTGGTTTTTTTCTAAATCCTGGCTCCAACTCTCTGGAGGTTCCCCTAGGGCAGATGAACACAATCAACTATCTTCTGCAGAAAAGAAAAGGGGGCAAAACCCACAGTTCCTTGAGACATGGAATTAAAGGATTATTTCCTGCTCCCTCCAGTCCTTGCCTTGAATGAAAGGTCTGAGTAATAGCTTCCCTGCTCTACCCAAACCAAGGACAGGCATCTGGGAATGGCTTCTCGGCTATGAAACTCAGACAGTGCTTTTATTGTCATTTTAACTGTGAGCATTCCCTCCAATCTTACTGTTTCCAATTTCTGCACCTGCTAATTGGCTAATTTTGTTTTCAGTTTGCTGAAGCTGTGTATTCTTAATTATGTTAATAGGAGTTAACTAAAAAAATTAACACTTAAAACACATATTGAGCACCAGCAAAGTTTAAAAAAAAATTATTTAGGTGAAATTCACCTATTATGGATATAGACAATATTATCATAGATATAGACACAGATGCATATCTGTATACATAGACGTATATATATCTATACATAGATATAGATAATATTGTCACCTATTAGTGAAATCATACAATATATGACTTTTTGTATCTGACTTCTTTTACTTAGCATAATGTTTTCAAAGTTCATCCATGTTGTAGCATGTATCAGTAATTCATTTCATTTTAAATCTAGGCAATATTCCATTGTGTGTGTGTGTGTGTATTTTATACAGACTTTGATATTATATACATAATCTCAAAAAACAATAAATAGAGCAAAGAGGCAACTTGCAGAATAAGAGAATGTATTTGCAAACTATACATCTGATGAAAGGTTAATATCCAAAATACATAAGGAACTCAAGCAACTCACCAACAAATAAACAAATAACCTGATTTAAAAATGTGCAAAAGAGCTGAATAGACATTTCTCAAATAAAGACATACAGGTGGCCAATAGGCATATGAAAAAATGCCCAGCATCACTAATCATCAGGGAAATGCAAATAAAAACTACAATGAGATATTACCTTGCTCCAGTCAGAATGGCTACTATCAAAAAATCCAAAGACAACAAGTGTTGGCAAGAGTATGGAGAAAACAGAACCCTTTACACACTGCTAGTGAGAAGGTGAATTAGTACAGCCATTATGGACAACAGTATGAAGGTTCCTCAAAAAATAAAAAATCAATAAAAATAGAACTCCCATAAGATCCAGTAATTCCACTATTGGATGTATATCCAAAAGAAGGGAAATCAGTATGTCAAATAGATACCTGCATTCCTAGGTTTATTGGAGCACTGTTCACAATAGACAACATATGGAATCAACCAGACTTTGTTTATCTATACATAAATCCATTGATGGGCATTTGGGTTGTTTCCATCTTTTGGCTGTTATAATTAGGACTGCTAGGAATGTATGTACATATGCTTGCTTGAGTACCTGTTTTCAATTCTATAGCGTATATGGCTAGGAATAGAAATATGGATTCATATGGCATTTCTATGTTAAACTACCTGAAGAACTACCAATTGCTTTTCATAGTGGCTGAACCATTTTACATTCCCACCAGCAAGATGCAAGGGTTCCAATTTTTGTACATCTTCATCAATGCTTGTTTTGGTCTTTTTTAAAATTATAAGACATCCTGATGGGTGTGAGCTCTCTAATTGTGGTTTTGATTTTCATTTCTCTAATGAATAATGATGATAAACATCTTTTCATGTGTGTGTTGGCCATACATATATCTTCTTTGGAGAAATGCATATTCAAGTTTTTTGCCCAATTTAAAATAGGGGTTTTCAAATGTCCATCAATGATAGACTGGATTAAGAAAATGTGGCACGTATACACCATGGAATACTATGCAGCCATAAAAAAAGATGAGTTCATGTCCTTTGTAGGGGCATGGATGAAGCTGGAAACCATCATTCTCAGCAAACTATCGCAAGGACAGAAAACCAAACACTGCATGTTCTCACTCATAGGTGGGAATTGAACACTGAGAACACTTGGACACAGGGTGGGGAACATCACACACCAGGGCCTGTCATGGGGTCGGGGGAGTGGGGAGGGATAGCATTAGGAGATGTACCTAATGTAAATGGTGAGTTAATGGGTGCAGCACACCAAAATGGCTCATGTATACGTATGTAAGAAACTTGCACATTCTGCACATGTACCCTAGAACTTAAAGTATAATTTAAAAATAGGGGTTTTATCCTTTTGTTATTGAGTAGCAGGAGTTCTTTATATATTCTGCATACCAGATCCTTATTAGAGGTATCATTTGAAAGTATTTTCTCTCATTCTGTGGGTCGTCTTTTTACTCTCTTGATAATATCCTTGGATGCACAAAAGGTTTTAATTTTGATGAAGTCCAAATTATTTATGTTTTTCTTTTGTTGCTTATGCTCTAGGTATTCATATCTAAGAATCCTTTGTGAAATTCAACTTCATGAAGATTTTACTCCTATGTTTTCTTGTAAGAGTTTTATAGTTTTAACTCTTATATTTAGGTTGCTGACCCATTTTGATATATGATGTGAAGTATGCGCAATTTCATCTTTTTGCATGTGGATATTTAGTTATCTCAGCACCATTTGTTGAAAAGACTATTCTTGCCAGGCGCAGTGGCATGTGCCTCTAATTCCAACTAATAAGGAGGCTGAGGCAGGAAAATTGCTTCAGCCCACAAGCAAGTTTGAGCAAGACCCCCATCTCAATAAAAAAGAAAAGGCTATTCTTTCCCCCACTGAATGATCTCGGCACCCTTGTTAAAAAGCAATAGGCCATTGATCTATGAGTTCTTTTCTGGACTCTCAATTCTATTCCATTAAAGTATATGTCTCTCCTTATGCCAGTACCACATTGTTTTTTATGACTATGCTTTGTAGTAAGTTTTTAAAAACAGAAAATGTGAGTGCACGAAACTTATTCTTATTTTTTAAGATTGTTTTGACTTTTTTGGGGACCCTTGCAATTTGATATGAATTTGAGGATAAGGTTTTCCATTTCTGCCATAAAATGCCATTGATTTTGATATAAATTGCATTGAATCTATAGATCCCTTTAAGCAGTATTGAAATCCTAACAATATTAAGTCTTGCAATCCATGACACAGAATGTCTTTTCATTTGTTGAGATTTTCTTTAATTTCTTTTAGCACTTTTTTTTTTCAGTTTTTGGTATAACACTTGCACCTCTTTTGTTAAATTTCTTCTTAGACATTTGATTTTTTTGGATACTACACTGAATTAAATTATTTTTATATTTTCTTTTGGGTTCTTCATTGCCAATGTACAGAAACACAACTGATTTTGTATGTTGATTTTTATTCTGAAACTTTGATGAATTTGTTTGCTAGCTCTTTCTGCATCATTTGAGATGATGATGTGGTTTTTCTCCATCCTTCTCTTAATGTAATGTTTTACATTGATGGATTTTTTTTTTTTAAGACGGAATCTTGCTCTGTCACCCAGGCTGGAGTGCAGTGGTGCAATCTCCGGTCACTGCAAGCTCCGCCTCCTGGGTTCAGGCCATTCTCCTTCCTCAGCCTCCCGAGTAACTGGGACTACAGGCACCCGCCAACACGCCTGGCTAATTTTTTGTATTTTTAGTAGAGACGGGGTTTCACTGTGTTAGCCAGGATGGTCTCGATCTCCTGACCTCGTGATCCACCTGCCTTGGCCTCCCAAAGTGCTGGGATTACAGGCATGAGCCACCATGCCCGGCCTGATGAATTTTTTTTTTTTTTTTTTTTTTAGTGTTGAACCACACTTTCATTCCTGGGATAAATCTCATTTAGTCATAGTGTATAAATCTTTTTAATATATGATGTTTATTTTAATATGATCTTTTTGGTAGTTTGTGTGTTTCCAGTAATTTGTCCATTTTATCTAGTTCATCTAATTTGTTGTGACATAATTGTTCATAGTAGTTTCTTATAATCCTTGTTATTTTCTGTAAAGTTGGTAGTAATGAAGTCGCTTTCACTTCTGATTTTACTCATTAATATCTTCTATCTTTTTTTATTCAGTCTAACTAAAGATTTGTCAATATTGTTGATCTTATCAAACAGCTTACTTCTGGTATCATTGTTTCTCTTTATTATTTTTATGTCCTTAATTTTACTTCTGATTAATCATTATTATTTCCTTCCTTCTGCTAGCTTTGGGTTTGCTTTGTTCTTCTTTTTCTACATCCTTTGGATGTAAAGTGATGCTGTTGATTTTAAGTTTTTCTTTTCTTTTTTTTTTTTTTTAATGTAAGAGCTTAGAGCTATAAATTTCCCTAACAATGGACTTCCTTAGGGACAGTTTCTATTCCCCACAACTCCTCGAATGGGCCATACTTACCTATTTGTCTGTATGCTTCATGAATTTTTGTTGAAAACTGGATATTTGAATATTATAAGGTGGTTACTCTGGATATCAGATTCTCCACTTTCTCTAGGGTTTGCTATTTTTGATTGTGGAAAGCTAGAGTCATCTATTTGTTTAATTACTTTTCCAGACTATTTTTGTAAAGACTGTATTCTTTGTCATGTGTGGTCATAAGTTAAGTCTTCTGCTTCTTTATCTTGTGTTTAGCTAGGGCTTTGACAGATATTTCCTTGAACTCATATATACATATGTTTTACAAATACTTATGACTTTGGTCATATCCCTGTGTTTGAACATTGCAAGAGAGATGATTTCTAACTGAGCAGATGCTCTTTGGGAGCTTGGGTGAAGAACATATCTTTGATTATTATCTTATGCATATATGTATGTGTGTGTGTGTGTGTGTGTGTGTGTGTATATATATATATATATATATATATAAAATATAAGATTATCTCTGTTTGGGGGCATTCCTTCAACACTTAGCCAGCTGTCTAAAACTGCCTTAGCCTTCAGTTCCTGCTTATACTGAGCCCAGAAAGCAGCCAGACGTCAAAGCTTAGAATCTTCTTAAGTCTTTTCTGAACATGTGTCCTACTCTGGGGATATGCATGGCATTCTAAATTCCCCAGTATACATGGGTGATTCTGAATCTCCTAATTTCCCAAAGAAATTTTATGCCCAGCTTTTTCTTCTAGGTTTAGGCGGTCTACTATTTGCCTCAACCATAATCTTTCACCCAAGTTGGGTGCAGGATTTTCATTTACCTTACAAAACCTTTGAGAAATGTCAACCACTTTCCCACTGAGTGACTTCTGAGTTAGGTGAAATGAAGAGGAATGCCTTGCATCAGCCCTTTGGGGAGCCCATAGAAGATTAGAACAGACGAACACAATAATCCTTTGATAAGGTCTGTTCCACTCCCTTTGGAATCAGGGACAGGGTCCCACACAAGGAATGTGATTTGCCACTTTCAAGAGCACTGCCAAACTAGGGAGGAGGTAGGACAAGAGCTGTAATAAATGCCACAAAATTTTCCTAATGTGTAGGAAGTTGCCTTTTTCTTGATTCACATATACCTGGTTTCTGTACATCTTTGACTATTTTCCAGAGTTTTGATAAAGTTGTTTGTGACAGTTTCTGCTTGCTTTTCAGTGTTTCTGTGGAGCAATGAGAGTTTGGAGCTGCCTATTCTGCCATTTTGCTGATGTTACTCTTACCAACAAAGAGTTATCTGGGCCACTGAATCCAGGGCTTGTTTTGTAAGGCTTGGCTTGAGAAGGCTATCTCTTCTGCCAACTGTAGACCCTTCTCTCCACAGAGACCCTTACAAGCAACCCTGGTCTCCATATGTCTTCCCTACACAGAAATCCTTGCTTAGACTTAGAGGATACTCATGGGTGCTTGAATGTAGCTGAGTAGTGGAAAAGACTCTACTAATGAGCAAGGCAATGGGAAAGGAAATTGAGCAAGGCTTCAAGCAAAGTCTGGTGACTAAATTGTAGTCTTCTTTCAAAATGTGTCCCCCCCCAAATGGCTTTCAATGTTGCATTTATTATCTCCTTGGGTCGTTTTATCTTCTTTCTTCCTTCTTTCTCTATCAATTATAAACATTGTTTGTTCAGTGAAAAATATATTTCTTTCCTAAGCACAGCTCTGAAATATTATTCTTTTTTTTTTTTTTGAGACGGAGTCTTGCTCTGTCGCCCGGGCTGGAGTGCAGTGGCCGGATCTCAGCTCACTGCAAGCTCCGCCTCCTGGGTTTACGCCATTCTCCTGCCTCAGCCTCCCGAGTAGCTGGGACTACAGGCGCCTGCCACCTCGCCTGGCTAGTTTTTTGTATTTTTTAGTAGAGACGGGGTTTCACGGTGTTAGCCAGGATGGTCTCGATCTCCTGACCTCATGATCCACCCGTCTCGGCCTCCCAAAGTGCTGGGATTACAGGCTTGAGCCACCGCGCCCGGCCTGAAATGTTACATTCTTATCATCCTAGGTAATTCCTCTGGTATCCAGGTTTACTTGATGGGTCTTCTCTTAGACTCTACTTATCCTTTTTCACAGTTCACCTAGCTTTTCTAGTCTGGACTCCTTAACACTGAAGGCCCAGATCCATTCAAAGATTATACCTGCTGCTTCTCTAATGTCCCTATGCACCACTGTCATCAAAGAGTGGGCAAAAATAGTTAATTATATTTGCTCTATCTGGCTTGTACTGGCTACTTCCTCTACAATCTATTTTATTTATTGGGACATTCATAGTAATTTTCTTTTGCCATCTTGACCTTATCTTTTCTCCCCTAAATCTTTCTTGCAGCATTGCCCTCCCCTGTAGGTCCCTTTTTAGCCCTCACAGTAGCTTTTAAAACTAAGTCATACAATTTCTTCTTTGTCTTAATTCTCTTTCCCTCTGCTCTGGGTCTGTATTCCTACCCTTTTCCACAATCTCTGAACTGTACCTTACAAACATAGGTAGCTTCTGTTTCTTTGGCATTTTTTTTTAAGTTAGGTTATGGACTTGTCAGACAAATTGTCAATGCTGCAGTTGCTGGAGGTGAAATGGAAACTAAGTGCTGAGTGTACAGATGAGAAACCACACAAATTGCTGCGTAATCTAATTGGACCAACCTTCTAGTGCAAAGATGCATTATGGGTAATTTTCCTTCACTTTGGGAGGTGTCTAAATTTGCACTAGTTTTTTTTATTGGAAATTCACTGATAATATAAGAATGGGGACAGTTTGTGACCCCCAGAAGCATACAACATACGCAATTAAAAATAAAGATTTCCCCTTCTTCCAAGAGTTTAAAAACTTGGCAAAACCATGCACATGTATTTTTCCACTGTAAAAGGGAGTGTGAGATGCAAAATCATCATCTTCCACTAAGAGACGACCAAGGCTGTAACTGATGAAGTCAGAACAGTGAAGAGTGAAACTTCAGCAAGAGATGGAGCTTTTGAAAAAGAATCTTTCTAGATAGGAGAGTTTTCTGGTGTAGAAATTTACCTCTTTATATTTAAACAATTTTTAAGTTAACTTCTTTTGTTAGAATGTTTTCTAACATGTATTGTACACTTCCTTGCCTCCTTAGGCAGTATGGAATATAGTCTCATCTTTTCTTGATGACTCAAGGTCCACACTATGATTTTCAGCTTTTCAGTGTGCTGTATCCAGCAATGCCCTCAGAGCCTATTACAGGCTGTAAGAATGAACGTTTGCACAAACACTAAATGTTCTCTGACTGCAAAGAGTTATTTTGCCAAGTTTTCCGTAGTTTTTCTCTCCCTGTGCTGTAGGTGTTTTGTTATCTTTGTTTTAACATCCACTGACTAGCTTTTAACGGGATGTCTCTAATCTTTGGTGAGATTGGAAAGAAAACATTCAAACTTGGTTAAAATTATGTATACAATGCAAATGTATAGGTTCTGAATCAAGTCCTATAGGGCCTCCCTTTTTAAAATTTTTAAATTTATTTTTATTTATTATTATTATTTTTTTTTTTGAGACAGAGTCTCCATCTGTTGCCCAGGCTTGAGTGCAGTGGCAAGATCTCGATGCACTGCAAGCTCCACCTCCTGGGTTCACGCCATTCTCCTGCCTCAGCCCCCCAAGTAGCTGGGACTACAGCCCATCACCACGCCCGGTTAACTTTTTTTTTTGTAGAGACAGGGTTTCACCATGTTAGCCAGGATGGTCTCGGTCTCCTGACCTCGTGATCCACCCGCCTCAGCTTCCCAAAGTGCTGGGATTACAGGGGTGAACCATCGTACCCGGCCTATAGGGCCTCACTTTTAAGGAAGCACATGAGTCAACGTGCACAGACTTGGTGCTCAGATGCCCTGTTTGCTTACCTCCTGGTTCTTAGTTATGTTACAGGTATGTAATGTTGCTATTGTTGTAAGGTAAGGTTCAGAAAGGTGAAGGGTCACTTTGTACAGTAACATTAAAGTTACTATAAAGCCAGGAGGTAGTTGACAATGTGCTTTATGTTGCTCTCCACTGTTCTAAAATGATACTCTTATTATTTCACTTTTTTCAGAGAAATATGTAAAAGGCATAGCTGAGGGAGGGCTGTAATTTAAGCATACTAGTGGCTTGTACCCATTTCCTGCAACCCCAGTTCCTGATAGTAGGAACACTCTGTACCTAATGCCTGGGGCTCTTAAGGTTTTCACCTGGAGGTCTTGCAGATGGAGGAGATTAGACAGCAAGGGGCAGTGTGTCACTCCTTTTATTTTTTGTTGTTTTGCAAATACTTCGAGAAGTGTAAGGTTTCGTCATACCCCTAGGTTTGAACATTTTAACAGAGATGATTTCTAACTCAGCAGATGCTCTTTGGGAGCTTGGTGAAGAACACATCTTTGATTATTATCTTAAGGAATAACCATGACAGGAGTTTTCTCTCACGTTCGTAGTAAAAATCGACATGTGCAGATCTTTTTGACAAAGCTAAGGATCAAGCTTGGTCAGTTCTTTCATCTATCTAGGGTGCCTCTATTACTGTAATACAGAGCCTAAAATCAACTGGAAAAAAACAGAGACAATGAAAATAGCAGATGTGTGCTGAATCAGAGTCAGTGAGGGGTATTCAGATGTTAGCGAGTCCTGTGTCTGCCACTTAATTCAATCAGTGATTTATTTTATCCCAACTTCTGCACCCAAACCATTTTTTTATGAAAAAGATAAATGGCTCAATGTGACCTTGGCATTTACCTGAGTACTGAATATCTTGGAGGAAAGGCAAGCACAGGCAAGTTTTTAACTGATGTATCTGCTCCCACATTGCTTTCTTAATTATAGTCCTTCATGGGGGACCAGATGGCCATTAATTAAGGAGGCTTTCCAAATAAGAGCCCTCAATGGGCAGAATCTTCTTGTACTCTTACATCTAACAGATGCTCAATTTAAGTCGCCTTTCAGTTATGGTACCCAGGGTTATTGGGTGCCTTCCTTTTGGGTTGGGGTGGGGGGAAGGGCTTAAAAAGATAAAACAGCTCTTTTGTAGATCTTTCAATCTAATAAGAATTGATGTGTTCATACATGACCCTGAGATCAAATCATCAAAGGGACCTTAATGGATTTTTAGTGCAACCACTATGCTAAGTGCTACTTTAAAAACAAATCAGTTCCAGCTAATTCCGAACTTCCTTATTAGCTAGACTCTTGATGATCTAGAACAATCCATTTCCAGACTCTGGCAGATAATGCAGTGTACATTAGGTAGAGGGCTTTTTAAGATTATACACTTAAAGAATAAACTGATAAAAATGCATATCACACATAGGGAAGTTCAGTGATAAGAGTCAGCTGGAATATGACCATTTCCTGCTTGGTCCAGACAGACTTTTCAGAGGCCAACTGATATACAATGAGGAGGAAGATAGTAGGGAATTACTGACATTATTAGTCTGCATGCAACTGGAAAAAGCTATGATATATACTTGATAATAGAAAAAGAACACAGGTTATCAAGAGACAGGGGTTCTAGGCCAATCTCTTCTACCAACTACCCACGTGAACTGCAACTGGATTTTCTTACTGAAACTGCAAAATGATGATGTTTACCCTTAATTATCTCACAGGTTTGTGAGAAGATCTTAGTCTGGGCTCCCACAAGAATACACCCTGAGACAGGGATTCAAGTATAAGTAGTTTGTTTCAGAGTTGAAGGAAATAGTGATAGAAGAATGGAAAAGTGAAACAAGAGAAGTAAGCACGTGTTAAAGACAGCACTATCAAATTTGCTGCCACAGACGGAGTGGCTGGGGCTTAAGTCTTCAGGGGAGAGTCTTGAAGGCAGTGTAAGACATCTCCTTCAGAGTTACCCCACCTGAGAGGTGAGGGTACTCCGACTCCTATCAGTCTTTGGTTGGGGCCATCAATTTCTCAGCATGTCCAACCTACCACATAAGTTGGCAAAACAAGTTTGGTATCCAGAAAAAGTCCCCAGGGAAAGAAATGCAGGTGCTGGCAGTAGGAATTCGAGGTTGGCATGCACTGAAGTGGTAAGGATAAAGAGGTATTGGTATGACAGCATCTGCTACATTTGGCACAAGGGCATAAGTGAATATCTTTTGTATAAAGAAAAGTTAAAAATTATAAGCATTAGAATTATAGTTACCTGCTAAGACCTATGAAACTGATGACAAAGGGCCATATGGCTAGAAAGAAATAGAAATTATAATCATAACATTCATTGAATACTTACTGTGTTCCAGGCACCATGTTATGTGTTTTCAATACATTGACTCATTTAATCCTCTTTGTGAACTAAATATTGTTATCTCCATTTTACAGAGAAGAGTACTGAGGTTCAGAGAGGTGAAAAAACTTGCCCAAGGTCACACAGCTAATGGTGAGCAGACCTGAATTTGAACACCAGCAGTCAAATTCTCTAACCCACATCCTTAAAACTGTTATACTCTACTGACAACTCAGGGGGTTGACATAGTCTCCCTGGGGACCCTGAAGATCCTATCTTTTTAATTTTTCATTTGCAACCAACTGCCTCAGCTGGTAAAGAGGATTTAGGATACCTTGCTGAGGTGTTGTTTGCTGACTTCCAGACTAGTGCCTTGAAAATGACAGAAATCTGATCTATTTTTTTTTTCACAGGTTATATTGCTTATAGCTTTGTAGTAGGAAAGAGATCAACATGTTTTATGAACGTGTCTCCTCTTATTTCTGAAAGGCATTTTATAGGTCAACTCTCTCTTTTTCTCAATGGTCTTAGGTAAGCTGGTCAATTTGGAAAAGGTTTTTGTTTTGTCATTACTTTATGGACAGTAGGTGATTACTCTAATGCAAATCAAATAAAGCAAGCTTAATTTGCATGTCTCAGTCCACTCAGGAGGAGCAGCATGGGAAGCTGGAGTGTTAAGGATTAGAAACTAATTCTCTGTGTGCAGCCTATGATGAGACTGACAGATGCTCACTGCAGATATGACAAGTACATATCTTATCTGAAAATTGTCTTCTGCAAGGACTTTGGTATAAGCCTACTGACTGGTGCCCATGAAATGACAGTGTTGCAGTCAAGTTTCCCAAGCAGTGTGACAGCCATTAAATGCAGGATCCGCGAGAAAGGAAGATAAATGATGCTGAACATTTGGAGGAAAAATAAAAGGTGCCACATTGGATCTGGGGACTCTGATGTTAATGATGGGTTGTGTTTAGTTGGTCCAAGGGGCAAGGATGCTTTTTCCTTTAACTGTCTTCCTCCATGTGGGACCCCGTCTTCTGCGGTCTCTCTTGTAAAGTTCCTATCACTCTTAAAGACTCACCATGCCAAACAGAACTCATCACTCTTTTTCAATTTTTGTTGGGCTTCTATTCATGCTAATGGCTTTCTGATTCTTTGTAGCTTACCTCCTCAAGGTCATGGCCCCTGTCTTTTCTTCTCATCTCATGGATTAACCCTCTTCAGTTCCCAACACCTGGCTTCTCTTCTGTCCACTACTCCTAACTACTTCTACTCTGGCTTAAACTTTCATTTTTAACTACTAGATCCAGTCTCCATATAGGGGCAGATGAAAAGTATTATAAACTGATCATATTTTTCAAACTCTCTACTTTTAAGACCATAATATATCTTAGCCATATATATATATATATATATTTTAACCAAATTTCCCCTCTGCCAGGCAAGTCCCATCTGACCTTCAATCCTACCAGGTTCATTTTCACCCCCCTGCCTTTGTGAGACTTATTCTCTTCCTGAACTATTCTTGCCTCTTTTATATGTTTATGCAAAATGTATTCACCCTTTAAGTTCTTCTCCATGAAACATTCCTTTCTACTATTATCCACTGTACTTCACGGTATCTGTAACCACTCTTGAATATGAACTTCTGTACATATTATACTGATACATAATACAAATGCATCATTTAGAAATGTCATCTCCTCAATTAGGCTGTAAATCTTTTGAGGTAGGAACTGTGGTTTACAATTTCTCCTGAGTTCTCAAAGTCCCCAGTGCAGAGCCAACCCTAGATTAGTGTTACTTTTAAAGTTGACTGACAATGTGGATATTGTTTACTACAAGTGCCAGTGTATCTTTAATGTAACAAATGAACATCTTCATATAAAAAGTACTTAAATGTGTGGGTTCTTTGATTTGCTGTGTTGTTGTGAGCTGTATGTTTGCATCTCTTAGCCCTGAAAAGAGAGCCTATCTGTGGCAGAAGCCAGTGTGTGGATGTTAGAGGTAGTTAGGAATTTGCTAGGGCAATTTATCACATGTAAATTTCAAGTTACACTAAGCCAGTAGCTACTTTTGGAAATACCTGTTAGGAAGGGGAATGCTATTTTAGCACCTAGAATGAAAACTTACTTCATTCTGATAGAAAAAAAAGTTAAAAGACTGTACTTTCAGTGGTAACACATTGCTGTTTGATAGTTTCTCTATTGAGAAGAGGTTAAAAAAAAAAAAAAAAAAAAGCTAGAGATAGGGAACTAAAGACGAGAAAAGTCCTTGCCTACTATTTCCTCATTCTTTAAGTCCTTTCCCTGAAAGCTTAGAGAGAAAATGGGAAATGGTAAAAGCTTTTTCCACTTGAGTAAACGAGTCCATGGCTCTTTTGTCAGTAAGTCAAATAGAAATCTTGAAGCCATGTTCTAATCAGGAAGAAATTAAATTTTAAAAATATTTAGAGTAAAGTGGAAATGAACATTCTAATTTTAGTCTCAGGATAAGACAAAACTTTAGTTTAATTGCAGTGAGCAGGAATTATTTTGAAAGACAGCAAATAACAGATTTTTATTTTCTTGAAATTATTTAATACATTTGACCTTTAAACACATCTGAACATATTGCATAGAATAAGATAGAGTAGCAAACTGTAAATAATACAACTAAAATCCTAAAAATCTACCATTTTTGTCATAGTTTAAGATAAGTATATTTAAGTTTAAATTTGGTCATACAAACCACTTACCTAAGGCACTTACTGCCACCTGTTGTTTGTGTATCTGAATTACATGAAAAGTGCCTGAAGGGTATTGGGTCTCCTGAGGGTTGACTATAAAGTAACATTTGTCATCTATACTGATAACTCAGTAGCTATGGGTTATAACTTTACGAGACACCTGTGTATATCATTCTTATATGAGAGATAATAATTAGAAAAGACAATTATCATAAAAGGAAAAAGGCTTGGGTTTTTTTCTAGCTTGGGAAAGTCTCTTAACTCCCCAAACCTCAGTTTCCTCACCTATGAAATGGAATGATAATGACTGCCCTTCCATACAGAGATGTTGTGAAAAGTCAAGTATAGACTATTTTGTTAGAGTTTTGTAAAATTATACACGGCCTACTCAGTGTTGCCAATGTGAAATGCTAAATAGCAGGTGAAACAGCATGCTGTCATGGACTCAATGAATATTAAAAGGCTACAGTTTGCTTTCTTCTCATACCATATTGTCTCCTCTCATTTTCCTTGTGCTATTCTAATATCTTGGAAAATTCTGTGTGATTTCTCACCCCTAAGCCCCTCAGAATGATATGAGGCTTTCCAGAATCCTCGCTAGCCTGTAAACGCCATCCTCTAATCCTTCATGATTATACTAACTTCACAGTGCCTTTTAACTGTTTCCTGGAGGAAGGGGAGAATAGGGCTCTATCCTTCTGGGCCATGGGTAATTCAAAAGAGGAGTCAGAAGCCCTGGATTCTTGTCCCATCTGTGCCAATCTCTCACAGTATGTAACTTCTTATAAACCATTTAATTTGTGTCGCTATTTTCTCATCTGTAAACTGAAAATAGTAATCTTTGCCTACGTCACAACAGTGGTATAATTGGCTGATAATAGTCCTTCTGTTCCCCCATATCCATATCCATACCCCTGGAGCCTGTAAATGTTACCTCATATGGCAAAGAGATGGGGTGTGGGGAAAGGTCTTTACAGGTGTAATCAAATAATGAATTTAGAAACAGGGAGATTATCCTGAATTATCTGATGTGCCATAGATGCCATCACAGGTACTTTATAAGAGGGGGATAAAGGGAGATTTGATGACCCAGAGAAGAGGAATAGGTAAGATTGCTTTGGAGACAGAAATGGGAGTGATGTGGTCACAAGGCAAAGGAATGTTAACAGCCACCAGAAGCTGGAAAAGGCAAGGAAAAGATTTTCCCCTAGAGCCTCTGGAGGTACTGTGGCCTTGCTGACACAGATTTTGGCCCAGTGGTACTGACTTTGAACTTCCAGCCTTCAGAACTGTGAGACAATACATTTATATCGTTTTAAGCAGAATTTGTTATAGCAGTCACAGAAAACTAATACAGGTGGTATGAAAATTAAAGGCCCTTGGGGCATAGAAATAACCAATGACTATTAAAATGAATTCAAAGTGACAGATGTGTAAAACATGAAGTATCATACATTTGCAAGGAGTAATCATTATAACTTGATTTTGAGTCCCCCAATTGTTGGCCCTCAGTAATTCATCTCATTGCTCTGATAATGTTGAGCTATTTAAAGTCAATGAAGGAAGTTAAGGGTTTATTATAAGTGGGAACGAGATAACTTTCCAAGTTATTTTTGTGAACCCTTGAGTGGTGTCTTCTGTATTTAGACTGATTCGATTTATCAAATTGGGAAAATAAAGTCCACATGGCTTTCCAGGGGTTAATATCCGGGATTTCTAACTGCCTTAATTTCTAGAGCACTGGTTCTCAACTTGAGGAGATTCCACCCAACATTCCAGGGGATGTTGGTGATGTCTGGATACATGTTTGGTTGTCATAACTTGAGGAGGAGTTACTGGCACCTAGTCGGTGGAGGCCAGGGGTGCTGCCAAATGTATTATGATGCACAGCCCCATAACAAATAATTATGTTGCCTAGATGTCAAGAGTGCAGAGATTGAGAAACTCTGCTCTAGGGGGGAAAGAAAACTAGATGCATCATAATTAGCCCCCTCTACAACCACCCCCACCTTTTTATTGGATTTATTTCTTTTAGATTAGAAGAAAGGATTATAAAGAGTTTGTTCAAGGCTATTGGACTTGGTGGGAGAGTGATCTCATCAGACCCCTTCTCTAGATAGCTTCCTTGATTTATAGCCAATGGAAGGAAAAATTCTGAAGCTCTTTCCAAAGACTTTACTGCAATGAGCAGTTTTCTTGGGAAAACAAGTGGAGCCAGAGCCTGGCGCTTCCCTCCACACCAGAGCTTTGATCAGTAGCTTAATTCCTAACTCCCTGTAGGTCGTCATGCTGTCATAGTCACCAGGGTCCCCAATATATGATTTAGAATCCGAGTATTTGTTTATGTGCCTATACAAAATGGGTCTGGCATTTCTGTTGCACTGCAGTAAAAGGTTAGAGCTTACATAAGCCAGATAAATGCGAAGTCAAGGTGACTCTATTTTATGTATCACATTAACATAGAGCTACAAATCCTTGGGGCACACTTCAGGAATCTAAGGAAGCTGAGACTATGCTGCCTAGAAAAGGGAAATGATGCATACAATTTAGAGAAGTATGTGAATAATAATAACTGTGTAGGACCTTGGCATTTCTCCCATCTGGAATCAACCTCTGTTCTGGAGCAGTTTGTAGAGGAGACTCAGCAGGACCAAGATGGACACACCATCTCTGTCCGCTTCTTTCTTTCCACTTTTGTCTCACTTATCCTGACCAGAATGTGCATATATTACCATTGTTCCATTTTTCTTGCTTTTCAAGAGTTCAAAAACAGTGCATGCTAGAACTTTCCTTGGCTGTTCATCCCACTTTGACAAGGAATCGCTCCACTAGAGGATTAGCTTAGTGAGGGCAGGGACTCTTGTCTTATTTCCTTATTAAATCTTCAGTATGTAGCAAAGTTCTGATGCATAGTAGGTGCTCAAAAATATTTGCTGGATAAATGAATGAAGTCTCTTTTCAGACCCTTTTGTGCTTCAGCTGAGGTCTATATCCTCTGATTTATGTATTTGGAGGAGCATCCTAGGATCCTAGGATGTAGGAACTGCATCCATCTACAAATATCCATTGAATATTTTCTTGAAAGTGGTTCTCAGGCTTTATAATTTATCAGAATCATGTGGAGGGTTTGTTAAGACAGATTGTTAGGCATCACCCCCAGATTTTCTGATTCAGTTGGTCTGAGGTGGGGCCTGAGAATATGCGTTTCTAACAAGTTCCCAGGTGATGCTGATATACTCTGGAGGTTCCACAGGGCGCACACTTCAACAGTCATTGCCCTAGCTTCATGCTGTGGTGTGTAGTAGATATGACCTCATCACAGCAGTGAATACAGTGTTATTAATGAGCTCTTCTAGGAAGACAAAACAACATGAAGTAAGGACACATGTTCAACCTTAGAAATAATTTGTAAAATGCTAATTAAAAAAATAATGAGATCCCTTTCATCTCCACCAGATTGGTAAAGAAAAAGGAGACTATTTATTCCATATCAGCAAGAGAGTGGGCATTTCCTGCTGTACTTGTGGGAGTCTAGTTTGATGCAGCCTTCCCTTCACTGCCTATTTCTTTCTCATCCTTCAGATCTCAGCTTAATTACTCCTTCCTTAGAGAGCCCCTTCCTGATTGTCTAATCTAAAGAAAGATTGTTCTTATCTTTCACAGTGTTCGATATTTAATAAATCTTTACAAATATACATGAAAGTGTTTACTTGTTTAATGCCTGCTGTTTTTACTACACTATCAACTTCTGGAGGGTTGAGTCCACACCTATTTTGTTCATTGCTCTATGTCTAGCACCCAGTATTATGTCTGGCACCTAGTATAACCTCAATTCTTCAGTGAATATCTGTCATCAATGCTGTTTGTAGTTGGGAAAAGTTGTAAATGATTTGAATGCTCAGCAATAGGTGTTTGGTTAAAAAAAATACAATGCAATCGATCAGTGGAGTGGTTTTTCATTCACTAAATATACTTTTGGTAGAAAAATATCTACTGACATGGCGTCATGCCAAGAAATAAAAGGTAAGGGAATACAAAAATTAGCTGGGCGTGGTGGCATGTGCCTGTAGTTCCAGCTACTTGGGAGGCTGAGGCAGGAGAATCGCTTGAACCTGGGAGGCAGAGGTTGCAGTGAGCCGAGATAGCACCATTGCACTCCAGTCTGGTGACAGAGCAAGACTCCGTCTCAAAAAAAAAAAAAAAGGGAGGCCAGAGTGGTGAGTGGTAAAAGCAGGTTTCAACACTGCAATCTGACATAATTTGGGGGAAAAATACAAGATCCCTCATAGACTCTAAGATGCCATGATTTTAAGACACATCATCAATATGATAACCCTAACCATATTTCTGAAGGAAGGATTACCACATCAACTATGAACATCAATTAGAAGATATGGCCCAATTCCAGAAACACTAGAATATGAAAGAAAATGTATCATAGACTCTAACATACATAGAAAAGTGTCTGGAACACCAAAGTGTCAAGAGTAGTTGTGTCTGAATAGGTAGGTGTTTATTGGTGTTTAAATTTTTTCTCCTGTTTGCCTATTTGTAGTTTCTGACCTTTCTGTAATGAGCATGGTTAACTCATGGGATTAGAAAAACAAACAATACAAGGAAACCTTCAAAAAAAATTCTCTTTGTCCCTCCCTCCCTGGAAGCAAGAGGACAACCTCATCCTGCCTCTCCAACAGAAGAATGCTCAACACTATGCGTCCAATGAGTTTGGGTCATTAGAAAGCTAAGGGAGTCTTTCTGCCTTCAATCTTGGTTCATTATAAGAAGCACTGGAAATGGAAGTTCTAGACCTGCTGTTGAGTCCTGGCTCTGCTGAGCAACCTTGCAAGAGGTAAATAATCTTGCTGTTTTTCATATGTAAAATGATGATGATCCTACAGACCTCAGTTGTTTGGAAATGAGATGGTTTATGTGAAAGCGCTGAGCAACTATAAACTGCTCTTCATATGTGAATTGTTATTATGACAGCAACCTTTCATCTTGCCTAAACAATGCCAAGTACCAAGAGACTGCCTTATCTTAAAGGCGTTTTGGAATGCCTATTCCTGATTTGGGTAAGGAATTATGCCTTCTTATGCTGCCCTCCCCTCCACATTCATCTGGAAGCACCACCAACTGCATGGGGCACCAAGGCAGGAGTTGAGAGATAAAGCATGTATTATAGGCCACTATATACATACATATATATATATACACATACACACATATACTATACAAAATACATAATTAATTATATAGTAATTAATAGATAATACATAAATATATATTTATATATTTAATATATATAGTTTTTTAAGAGACAGGATCTCGCTATGTTGCCCAGGCTGGGCTCAAACTCCTGGGCTCAAGTGATCCTCCCACCTCAGCCTTCTGAGTAGCTGAGACTTAAAATAAAAATATATTTTTAATGTATAAATAGAACAAAATGTATTTTGGGCCTAGGCATGAATGTACAGAAAGGCTGTCTGAACATAGGACTTGGTCCAACAATTCATATCATTCCAAAGAATTTGAGGTGCTGTGGGTAGGGTGGTAGGAGGATTCTGCAGTCAAATAAGTTTGGCAAATAAAAAATCCCACCGTTTACTACCCTCTCAGAGATGCACAATGTACATTAGAATATTAAAGGCTAGGCTGGGCATGGTGGCTCATGCCTGTAATGCCAGCACTTTGGGAGGCTGAGGTGGGCGGATCACCCGAGGTCAGGAGTTTGAGACTAGTGTGGCCGGGCGCGGTGGCTCAAGCCTGTAATCCCAGCACTTTGGGAGGCCGAGACGGGCGGATCACGAGGTCAGGAGATCGAGACCATCGTGGCCAACATGGTGAAACCCCATCTCTACTAAAAATACAAAAATTAGCTGGGCGTGGTGGTGCGCGCCTGTAATCCCAGCTACTCAGGAGGCTGAGGCAGGAAAATCGCTTGAACCCGGGAGGCAGAGGTTTCAGTGAACCGAGATTGCACCATTGCCTTGGTGACCAGAGCAAAACTCCATCTCAAAAACAACAACAAAAAAACCAAACAAACAAACAAAAAAAGGCTGTGAGAAGTGCTGCTTTGCTATCCCAGCATTTTCCAGACTGAATTGACTTTTTCCTCTTGTAACACTTGTTAACATTCTGAAGGAACCCATGTTAGGCAACACTGCCTTAGGCGATTATCCCAGGAAGGGTCTCTCACATGGTATGACATGAAAGACAAAGTAGTAATTAATGCCCTGGTTCCTACTCTCGTGGATAGCACTATTGGTTTGATGAAAGCCAAACATGTAGGTTTGTGTAAATACGTGACTTGAGGCAGAAGAAGAACTGTGTGCACATCAGCATGGTCTTGTGTACACACACACACACGTGTGTGTATGTGTGTACATCTTGCTAACCTACTCTTCAATAAGACAATCATTGGAGTCAGAAAGGGCATTAATATGAACATGTAGTTCAGATATTTATGGATGTGAAAACTGAGGCTCAGAGTTCAAAAGTCACTTGCTTGCTTGACATCACAGGTCTCTCACCTGTCAGTTTAGTTTTTCCGACTCTGTTATGTTGTTTCCTGACCTTCTCAGGTAGAGGAGAGAAGGACCAAAGAAAGAGTGAAAGAAACATTATTTTTCTATGTTTAATAGCACTTAGTAGGGTAGAAAGGAGTCTGTCATCCATTATTGTATTTGAGACTCACAAACCTGTCAGCCGGGCAAGACAAGGCTTACTGTGAGCAAATTTCTAAGTGGGTCAAAAATCAAAATACGTTAACTGACTTGTCTAAGTTCCCATGGTTAGTAACAGGCCTAAGACTCTAATCCAAGTGTGCCACTTATTCTGTTTGTCACCCCCAACATGTATACCCCATATCTATTCTTTGTCCTTCTCTGCCCTGCTCTGTGCTTTGAGAGACTAACTGCAGCAGAATGTATAACCTGGGCTCTTTGCTGGCTGGTTCAGCCAATGGGAGTTTTCTCCAGAAGACTGAAGGGTGGGAAGAGATAGAGGTCAGGATATTTCTTGTCTGCATTGATGCCGTTTCCTTGATGCCAGGACTTCTGCTTCTGCCAGGTAGCTCCTTCAAGGTTTCATTTCCTACTATTTCCTTGTCTTGTTCCTCCACCTCTGGGGCTGACAATGGAGTCCTGCTGTTGCTAGTGTGTGGGTGCCTCACCACAGAGGCATTACCACATCCCTTGGTCCATTCTCGTTATTACAATTTATTTGACTGTCTGGGGTAAATTCTGTTTTCTGCTGAAGCCCTGCCTAATACGGTATATCTACTCAAGATCCACTGCTTTCCCCATCCACTGTCTGCCTCAATAAGTGAGAACAGAAATTAGAGGTGTTTTCCAGGGCAATGTTCATTTGTTCAAAAGTTGAAGAAAGTGAACACAAAAGCCTAATGCTCATGATAAAAAAAAAAAAAAAAGTGTCTTCTGCATTGCTCCAACTGATCTTGAAGCCAGTTTTGCCAGAAAACTATTTTTCAAATTGTGGTAAAGTACACATCACATAAAATTTACCATCTTAACCAGTTTTAAGTATGCAGTTTAGTAGTGTTAAGTACATTCCACATGGTTGTGCAATCAGTCTCCAGAACTGTTTTCATCTTGCAAAACTGAAACTCTACACCCATTAAACAACCTCCCATTTCCCCACCACTAGTTTTTGATAACCACCACTCTACTTTCTGTCTCTCTGAATTTGGCAACTCTGGGTACTTTTTATAAATTGATTCATACAGAAGTTGGCTTTTTCTGAGTGGCTTATTTCACTTAGAATATGTCATCAATGTTCATCCTCATTGCAGTGTGTGTCAGAATTTCCTTCCTTTTTTAGGCTGAATAATATTCCACTGTATATATATGTCACATTTTGTTTTCCACTCATCTGTCAACAAATGCTTGAGCTGCTTCTACCTTTTGGCTATTGTGAATAATGCTGCTATAAACATGGATGAACAAATATCTCTTTGAGACCCTGCTTTGAATTATTTTGGGTACATACTCAGAAGTAAAACTGCTGGATTCTGTGGTAATTCTATTTTTAACCTTTTGAGGAACCACCATACTGTTTTCCATAGTGGCTGCACCACTTTACATTCCCACTAACAGTACATAAGGGATGCGATATTTCCAGTTCCCACCAATACTCTTTATTTACTGTTTTTTTTTTTTTTTAATTAGCCTTCTTAATGAGTGTGATGTGGTATCTCATTATGGGTCTTATTTGTATTTTCCTAATGAGTAGGGATGTTGTGCATCTTTTCATGTGCTTACTGGCCATTTGTATATCTTTAGAGATATATCTATTCGAGCCCTTTGTCCATTTTTAAAATTGATTTTGGGGGAATTTTTTGTTGTTGAGTTGTAGGAGTTCTTTATATATTTTGAATATTAAGATCTTATCAGATATGATATTTACAAATATTTTTCACTCATTCTATAAGTCGCCTTTTCACTCTGTTGAGTCATTTGATGCACAGGTGTTTTACATTTTGATGTAGTATAATTTCTCTATTTTTACTTTTGATTGCCTGTGCTTTTGGTGTCACATCCAAGAAATCATTGTCAAATCAATATCATGAAGCTTCCCCCCGTTTTCATCTCAGAAGTCTGTGCTTTTAACTCTTATATTTAGGTCTTTGATCTATTTAGAGTTAATTTTTGTATATGGTGTAAGGTAAGGGTCCAACTTAATTCTTTTGCATATGGATATCCACTTTTCCCAACTCCATTTGTTGAAAAGACTGTTATTTCCCCATTGAATGGTCTTGGCACTCTTGTTGAAAATCACTTGGCCATATATGTGATTCTGGGTACTCTATTCTATTCCATTGGCATATACGTCTGCCTTTGTGTGCCAGGAAAACTTTTATGAAAAGTTCTAAATAATTTTTGTAGTATAGAAGTGACTCCCCTCACCCACTGAAGTATGAAGCTGAGGGATGGCGTAGCAATAAGAGTCAGGGGATAAATTAGATGGAAATATTTGGCATTATGAAGAAAACCTGTTGGTTAATGACAACATTAGTGTACTCAAGGAGAAAGCAGTCTAACTGGAGGTATTAAATGGACACATTTTACAAAGGAGCTTATTCGTGGGTACAAATCCTTAAATGGTTCAAATTCCAGAACGTGATATTTAAATTGGTTTGGGGAACCTGGCATGCATTTTCTTATAGAAATGAAGAGTTTGCTACTTTCTAGCTATGGGACTTTGATATTTTGAGTTTCAGTTTCATTTATAAAATGGTGACAGTGGTGCCTATGATTTGGTGTTGCAGTGAGGACTAACTGAAATTCTGTATGCTTAGCATCTATCACAGAACTTGGTCTGTAGTTAGTGTTAATAAATGCCATTCCCTTACACTGAAAGGGCTTAATAGGTTAATGGCACCGGTACGAATATTAGTGTGTCAAAACCACATTTTTTACCCCATTATTGAGAGCTAAGAGGAATGACTATTTGCACTGTACAGGTGAGTGATGAAGAGATTTTGCTGGTGGTGTAATAGATGGCCTGGTGGTGTAAGGGATAGCTTGAATGGAGATGTAGGAAGGGAAAGGAAGAAAGTGTGTGTATTTGTATGTGTGTATAAAATAATTTCTTGGTGTTATTAACTAAGTGGAAAAAAATGAGTAGCACTGCAAGTGCATGCTTTTCCCTGAGGTTGAAGAAAGGAGACAGCAGGGAGACAAACATGGAACCAGGTTCCAGCCTTCCCATATAGGAGTGTGCTTAACATCATAAAACGGTTTTTAAGTAACCGATTAGGTCACATATATTGAATTAGCTCACGTGTACCTGATTTACATGTATCTAAAGTTGTACAAATTGTAGCTTTACCAAATCAGAATAAAGCAGACATGACTAGGCTGCTATTTGGTAATACTTTATGAGTCACTGGTATGGGTGGATATATGTACTTAAAAGATACATTGCATATTCTTCAAGTGTGAGCTTTTTCTTCATTCATTGGAATGCTCAATTCATCTAAAATAGGTGAGGCTTGATGGTGGTCCGAAGATATTACGACAGTTTGAGGTGATGTGGGATTAGAAAGTAGGCAGGGTGGAGCAGAGGAATACGGAGAATATCTCTTGGGGGCAATGTGTTCTGAGCAGAGCCTTGAAGGGAGTGATGTGGATTGGTAGTGGAAGGGGATGAATTGTCAAGGTAGAGGATTGTCATATGTTAAAGAATACTAAAGGGAGGGAATGTGTAGTGGTTGAAGGGCCCAAGGAAACATTGTAGCACACCAAGATGAGGTGGTTGAAGTTAGGGTGCTGGAGGCTGGACTGAGGATGTAACTCAATAGGTAATAGGGAGCCACTCTGCGATACTGCAGGAGATAGGGTCAAGATATGAGTAAACATACTATATAACTATAGTTATGAACATGGTATATATGGCAGTTCTCAAACCTTCCCTAAAAAGTACAGATACTCTGGTGCCATCTTCAAAAATTCTGATTCATGGAGTGGGCGTGAGACAGGTGGGCACAGGGACTGAATAGTGACATATGAGAGAGGTGAAGACCACAGCCAGAACTAGGGATCTGAACCCAAAAGTCTACCTGTCTTTAAAACCTATAGAACATAACCACTCTGCTATTTATGACATTTCTCATACTGTCGCCTCCTCTTGAGAAGCCCTCTTTCTCCATCTCCTTGAAAATCCTCCCCATTATTCAGCATTCAGCTTAGATATAGCCTCCACTGAGAAGTCCTCCCTGGTTCATGTTTTCCTCCTAACTGCTGTAATGTCTCTTATAGTTACTATAGGACAGGATATGAGGAAACTTGAGGACTCGAGTTCAGAGAAGAATTGGAGGAACTAAGCCAGTCATAGGTCATGAACAATACAGGAAGCATCCTAAGGGAAGTATGGAAATTCCAGAATAATGAGGGGTTGATGAAGTCATCCTCATGCCTTCATTTACTCTGCTCATGTTAAAATATACTGCAGTTTGTGTGTACCTGCTTATTGAAATTACATATCATACTGTCTAGTTTTAGTTAACCTAAATCCTTACAAGTGAGCAAGTAGTTTGCAATTTTTCATGCAAGTAAATCAGAGATTGAGGAGAAACTTAGTGTAAGCACAAGAAAATAATAAGGAAATGGCAGAGCTAATGCCATTCTGCTTCTAGAAGTTTCTACTCTTAGGATGAGCTCTTTGTCAGCCACATTACCAAGTCAAAACAGCACAATTCCAATTAATAAACTGATAAGAAGAAGGCAAAACAGATTTGCTGTAAGTCTTTGTGAAGTATCTTTTTTTAGGGGGGTTGACAGCCATTATTTCCAAGAATTGAAATTGCTGAATTTAGAATCAGGACTTCAGATTACTGCATTATGAAATATTGAAATTTTTTATAACAAATGAAGCTTATTAAAGAACATTTCTCTCTCTAAAGACATTAGTTTAATGTTAATTTTTTAGTGAAAGCCAAAAAGATGTTCTGACTGTAATATATTTATTATATATTATTTTTAAATATGGTTAATTTCATCCTTATTACATACTTAAAATTTTCCTTTTTGTATGTGTTAATTTTGTGTGTTTATAGTACAGTAGCATATGTTTAGTTATAAATATATGTTTATATGTGATATACATTATTATATTTATATAATTTATATATATATTTACATATATTGGGAGGATTTTTTTAGTAATTGAGTTAGAAATCAAGAAAACTTGAAAGTCATTGCATTAAACAACTGCATATTTGTAGTAAGGGGGAGGGAGAAATTGTACCACCCATTGAACGGACTTTTTCTGTCCAGAGACACACAAGAGGCAACCACCAATTGAGCCTATTTCAGGAGTGGGAGAGCGTTCAAAGTATATTGGGGCATCAAGATAAGGTGAAGTAGGAAGTTGCAGTGATACCTGTGAGGTGGGGAGCCAAGAATATAGTGCTGCTACTAATCCATATTGATCCTTTTCAAAAAGTAGAGAAAGGTACATCTTCCTCTGAGCAGGTGCAGGCCTACATCAGGGTGCATAGCTTGGTAAGTCTGTGCAGTGGCTCAAGTTGGGCCCCCATTCACCTCCATTAGTGGACAATCCTATGCAGTGCATGGCCTGCACAACTGTACACGGTGGCCCTGCATGAGAATACTTAATAGCAGAGCTACCTTAAAAGTCTCCCCGTGTGATTCTGACAACAAGCCAAGGTTGTGAATTACTGAGATACAGAATGTTTACTTATTTGCTCTATAAACTTTGTAGAATTCTTAAGAGAAATGCATTTTAAAAAGTGGTCTGTAATTCTGACATCTCACTAAATCAAACATGCTTCCACACCAAGGAGTTTGATTTAGGGAATATTTAGAACCAATTATACAGCTGTGTGATACTGAGATAATCACTTTCCCTCTCTGATGCCTCAGTTTCTTCAGTTATAAAATGAAAGGAGTAGAATTAGATGATCTGGAATGTCCTTTCCAGCCATAGCACCGTATGTTCTATGCATTTTGCTGCTTAGCAATCTATGAAAATTCTCTGCCAGGCAGCCTGTGCAGCTACATTTTACTGGCTGGTTTTGGCTCATTTTCCTAAGAGGGTTGAAGGCATATGTTCACTCTAACTCTGTTTTTAGAGAGGGGCCATTTTTACCATTAACTGCACTGTCTTCTTCTTGCCAGTGTCTAGCAGGCATCTCTAAAGTGGGGTAGCGGCATAGGCAGCATTTACAGCCAACCGTTGAGTGGCAATTTCAATTGTTTGATTTTCCTTCATATGACTACATGCTTAATTGAATATCACATTTACTCATATATCTTGTAAATTATTCAGAAAACATTTTCTTCCTTGGCTGCTCCTGTAGATAGCTGTGCAACCAAAGGTATAGCTTCAGCAATTTCAAGGCTTGATCAGAGCAGCTGAAGATCTGTGAACACTGGTTTTTGAATCTTTTCACTTTCAGTCACGAGGGTCATTAGATCTCCCTTAGACGCTCTGCCTAAATGCGCAGAAGAGTTTCTGCTTCAGCTGACAAGCATTAAAGCCTAATTGCAAGGCAAAAATATAGTGGGAGAAACTGTTTTCTTCTCAAAATTGGGGGAGGAAAGGGAAATGTGGGCAGATAGGTAAATAAATCAAGTAAGTTTTGTCTTCTCATCAATGAATGATTTAATAAAGATTTGCAACCAATCAACTAGCTCTGTGACCCAGGAAAAATGACTTTCTATCTTTAACCCTCAGTTTCCTTAGTTGTAAAATAAGTTTGTTTGGCTTCAAGGGGCTCAAGAAATGTATACAGCACAATTAAAGGGGTGTTTTTGCTTACACTTTTTTATTATTATTCCTGGAGACAGAAATATGAACCTCCCTTCAGGTAGTTTAAACTTCATATAGTGCAGGCTTTTCCCTGAACTACCAAACTTAGTCATCTTATTTTCAAAGCAGAAATGTGTGCTGAGTTTCTACAGCTTTTATTGATTCCACATTCCTATGTGCCTAATCACAGTGCCAGAAAATCTTCCCTTTCACCCCATTCAATCATCTCCAGCTACAATTAACACTTATTTTCTGTGCATAACTAACTTGTCCATAACTGAGATCTCAAATAGATGATCCTCGTTTCCAGTTGGATTCAAACAGCTGGTGATTGACTAGACCAGTGGTTCTTAAGCGAGTTTCTTAGTGGATAAATGAATCCTTAAAGGAGCTTATTAAAATTCAAATCTCTGGTCGCCACTACCATAGATTCAGATCCAGTGGGTTTGGGTGAGGCCTAGGAATCTAATATTTTAGCAAGCACCCAAGATGGTTTCACTTCAGGTGGCTAGTGGTCCACTGTTGGAGAAACATTCAAAAGATGGAAATGGAGAGAGACCACCACCTATGCCTGTTCTTGCTTGCCCTTTCTCTGGCCCTGGGTCTATTCTTGTTTCTGCTGTCTGTGTAGTGTCTTTGTGAGAGAAGGAGGGACAGTGATTGCAAACTCTGTTTTCTCCAGATTCACAAAGGTAAAGCGATTTCTCCAGAGCCCCTACCCAGTGAAGGAAGAATAATATTAGATTTTTCTCTCCTAACTTAGAGCTGGTCACCTAGGCGTCAGAGCAGACTTACCCTGACATTCAGTATAGCAGGCCAGGATAAGAAGCAAGCCAAAATGAAACTCTGTCTTTTTACTCACCAGCTGGTTTGTGTGATTCCAATGACCAGTGTCAGGTTTGATGGTGAACAAAAGGAAACACTTGATAAATAACAAATTATTCTCATATGCTTGTTACAACTTTCACTCTAAAGGAAAATCTCTACTGTCCCCTAACAGCTGGTGTGAGCAGATGAGCTGGGGGCAGGAGCCTTTGATTCCGTGCCTCTGATGTCATAGGGTTAAGAAAACAAGAAATGGCAGAGAGGAAAGTGTCACTCTCAGTCTTGTGGACTAAAAGTGTCTAAGGCATATGTAGGATATTATTCTCTTACACCAATATTTAAATAAAAAGAAGCATCAACTAATCTTGAATAAAAGGTTGTACTACCAAAAAAGTACTTGAAAAATCTTGTCATATACTCTCATAATCCCATTTTACAGAGGAAACTAAGACTCAGAAAAGCGATGTGACTTGCTTAAGATCTCTTCAAATCTTTAAACAGTGAGCATCAATTTTATGTTTATTCTTAAAAGCTTTCAAGAGGAAAGCATTTTAATAACCCTTTTGAGTACTCATTACATAGTAGGCACTGTTGTATGTGCTTCATATTTAGGCCCCACAATAATACTATAGGGTGGATCTTATGATCTTCATCTTATAGATGAAGGAACTAAGTACAGAAAAGTTAAGAAAATTTCCCAAGACCTCACAGATGACCTTAGAGTTGGAATTAGAAGAACCCAGACAGACTGGCTCAAGAGCCTACGGGTTTAACCACTAGGCTTCCTGTCTCTCAAACACAACAGGTAGGATTACCAAGATACTCTTTATCAAACTCTCTCCATCATGTCAATTCCCTTCTCAAAAACTGACATTGGATTCTGCTTCAACAATATTAAATATTAACTAGCTTCACCAGTTTCTAAGGAGCCCCAAATATGGTGAAATGAGAACCGCAATTCACCACCCACGTCTTGCATTGCCACTTCTGGATTTTACCATCTAATGAAGCCCATTCTGCCCTTCTGGGTGGTTATTCATCATTAATGAAATGAGTTTGGTGCTATTCTGTGCACAACACATGGAATGATCTCTGCTCTACAAGAAACTGTACATCTGAAAGATTCTCTGCAGCTGCATGGGCAGCAGAGCTTCTCCTTGCCTACTGTTATTTTGGTTGCTACAGTCTCTGCCACATGACGCAGTTCCATTTCTAGAACTGTTCAGATTCTTGACGTAAAACCCATTCAAAGAGCCTAGTTAAGGGTATGCACTCAGTGGACAAGGTTGTTTTCTGGAGCTTCTGAGTTATATCACCCTAGAATTTAAGGGATGGAAGGTTAGAAAGGTGTAAAAAGGAAAGGCCAACACCAAGTCAGGGGTTTTCTGATAACCCAAAATCTCCACATCTGTCCCTACCATCATAAACTCAGGCTAAAGTGTTTGTTTCCAAATTTTCACCTATGTGTATCTCAGAATAGGACCTAGTTAGGGCATCAGTTCTATAGTCTTCAGAATGCCAGAGTAGCTCTCACAGAGAGCAGGTAAGGACCAATGTTGATGGTAAATAAAGGAAATTTTATGAACATGTTTCAGTCAAAGGAAAACCATGCATTTTTTTTTATTCTGAGGGATAGAATAAGGGAAGTGATATTAAGGTATGAGAAAATGGATTTGTACTGAATCCCATTTAGAATCTGTCCAGTAAAGGGGGTTCTGATTGATTTGCAACATTTAATACAAAATAAACAAATGTTCAAGCTGAAAGACACTGAGGACTTATCAAGTCCATCCCTCTTTCCTTCGAGTTTTAACCAGAGATAGAAAACTAGGTGCCAGAGGTTAAGTCTAAAACTTAGAAACATATGTTTGACCAGCATGTGGCCTTAAAAAGTTTTGAACTGAAATTCTTGGTTGGGCATGCCCTCTGCTGATCACCACAGTTCTTACTACTCCCAATTATCTCCTACCCAATACTTTCACAGTTTTGTTACTGCCTGACCCCTGAGGATATTTACATTTGCAACCCCTGCCAAACTACCTGATAATGACAAACTTATATACCAATGCAGGGCGAGATAACCCAGGGCAACCCGCATCTATTCGGAACTTAAAACAAGAGGCAATAAAAGATATTTCCCTCACAAAATAAAGTGAGGTTGTAATAGTAATATTCTTTTGAAGGATCTAAGATATAATGTTTTCCAATATTGATGAACATGAGGCTGCTCCTATTCATGTAATATATTTAGCATAATAAATTACTTAGATATGACCAGATTTGAAATAAATAAACTTATCTGAGGTTATCTGAGGTTCTTTGTCAAAAACATTGGTGATTTCTGGTTCCTGCGTTTGGTTGGATTGATCCCTCTGATTTAACTCAGTGTTTCTCCACTGGGGGTGCACATGAACCTATCAACACTTCCCAAGCGAAGTTCTTATTGTAAATCACTTTATGCAATATGTTGCTAACTGCAGTTTGTTTGTTGTTTGCATGAATATCCTCCCCCCACCAAAATGATATATGACTGAGAACCATCAGCAGAGCCTATTTGGAAAGGCTTCCCCCAAAAGGGTTGCTTTGCTAGCTGCAATATGCTTTCTCTTTGAACTCATGCCTCTACAGTTCCTCTGTGAAATGGGGAAAATAAAACCTCTCTTTCTTGGTTTTCCAGTTTTGTAGACTCTTAGATGAAAATGCCTGATGGCTCGGCCTTGGCTTTCGCCTGGACCCTCCAACAACTGGCCATTTCCTGGACCTTAATTTTCTGTTTCCTCCTTAGAAACTTCCTTCCAATATTGGGGAAAACACGTTCTGGGTTGTCTGTGTCCTGATTTATGTCTAATTCAGCTTGTAGGCTATCAAAGCTGTTCAACAACTGTTTATTAATTAAACATCCACAGAATTTCTTGGACTATATTAAGCTCTGTTTACTATATGGCCAAGATCCATTTTGATCAAATCTGTGTTGAAGGCTACAGAAAGGGTGGCAAAAAAGAGACAGGAGTTGACAGAGGGTATCTTCATCTCCTACTGACCATCAGCACTCAGTCCTGTCAGATTCCCTGTGGTGTACAAGTCCTGGGGGTATCCTTGGAGATGGTCCTGGGATACAAAAACAGGCTTGTTTCATTGGGAGGCCAAGCGCGAGTTGAAACTAAGGGAGAATGCAAAGCCGTGCCTGAGGAGGAATACTGAGGGGGAAAACTGAGGACCATATTAGTCTTCAGATCTGAGATGAGGGTGGGGCCTGAAACAGAGTTGAAGCAAAAGAAGAGGAGGAGCTATGAAGGCGGAACAGGTCAGGAAGACTCTGAGAGTCTCTGGTATTTGGTTTGGGGTTAGGGCTGTGGTCCCTCCTTAACTGGAATACTCCAAGGAGACAGAGAAAAGCAATCTTTACAAAGGCAGCTAATAAACTTGTTTACATACACACACAACTATTAAAAACGTGTGTGTATGTGTGTGTGTAGGGGGTCTAGTGGTAGTTGGAGACGTAGCAGGGAGAAAATATCGGGAGAAGGAGGGAAAGTGAATAAAAGAAAAAGTCCAGAAGCAGGTTTTTCTGGTGCTAGCCACCTCTTTGCTCCTTCTTTACACTAATTTTCAATTTGCAAGGAACCGTAAAGTGAACTTATAACTGGAAATCATTGAAAGTTTTGAATTAGTTCTCCTGTCTAGAACCAGGAACAGTTTATTTCAATGATATAATGGTTTGATTTTCTTTTATGAGCTATAGTCATCTTTGTCTTTCTCCTATATGTTATAGGCATTCTTTATATCTCCAGGCCATAGAACAGATGTGTTTTCCTTCTAGACTTATAATTTAATTGTATTGTCTCCAAGAGAGCCAGTTGGTTTTGCTTTTGCTCTGCTTCATTTAGGCTGCTTTGATGCTGATGTGGTAACTCTTTCTCAGGTCAATAGGATTTCTGACTGGAAATATGCTGTTATAAAAATAATTAAAATAATATATATCTCCTTCCTACAAAATGCAAAGCAATGTGTTACTTTCAGGGTATGGAGTAAGGAGTGAGGGAAGAGAGAAATACAGAACCAAGTTCCTGCTCTCAAGAAGCTTACAGTGTTCTTGGGTACAAAAAACATTAATACAGAAAACAATGGCTAATGATTATATAAGAGAATCACTACAAAGGGCCAATTGTGATACTTAGACACTGCTCAATGGACTCAGAGAAGGGAGCAATAAAAGACTGGAAAAGCTAACAAGACTTTAAACTGCCTGGTGCATACTAGACATGCAGTATATATTTATTGGGTAAGGTAGAATTTGAGCTGGATCTAAGAGGATAGATGATATTTTGAGAGGCAGTTTACAATGGGAGCTATATTCTTGCTACAATACTGGTATAGGTAAATGCAGAGGAAGCAGAGGTTGTGTTGAGAGACACTGCAAATAGATTTTCTAGAGCAGAGGATTTATAGAGAAGGATCGTACTCAAAATGTTGTTGGTGCCAGATAAAGGAAGGCCTAGGATCCATGCGAAAAGGGTTTGAACTTTATCTTATAGGTAGTGGGGAACTACTGAAGGTAGAAGGGTAATGTCAAGGGAGGATGAATCTAGTGACTATGTGCAGAATGGATTGACAGGGAGAGACTGGAGGCAGCTGGACCAGCTCGGAGGCTTAGCTTGCGTTTAAGGGCAGTAAGCAGGGTAATAGCAGTGGAAAATGCAGTAAGATAGGCAATAACAAAATGCAGAATTCAAATGAAGAGTGCTTAGTGACTTATATATATGGGGCAAAGAGCGATGGAAGGTAGGATGACTTCAACTACTAGCGCATGAGACTGAGGAATAGTGGTGGCATTACCACAAATGTCTTTTATTTCTGCTTAGAAGTTATTTAATGATATCTTAGGCTGGTTTGCAAAAATATTAGTCTCAGTGCATTTCATATATCTTGAGACTCTGAGGTTTGAAGGGACCTAGAGATTCTAGACTGGTTTGTTTGAACCCTGGCCTATAGGAGTCAACCCAAACTATGACAGATCAATTCTATTGTTTCCTGATTCATCTCTCTTGCTATTTCATTCAGATTTCAAGTCCATTGATCCTGCCCCAAATTACCTTTCTAGGCAATCCATTCAGGGGTTGAATAACTTTTATCCATTGACATGTTTTCTTCCTTACGTATCTGTGCGGCACAGCCTCTCTGCTTGATATTAGCTCATGTCTTCATGCTTGTTTTGGCCTTTGCGAACTGTAGACATTTCAGGGACTGAGATTTGCTGCTTTTTTATACAGCCATAGACAACTAATAAAAAGTTTATTTTTGTTTTGTTAACATAAATAAAGGAGCACTTTTTGCCTCTAGATCAGGGCACAGGAAGGCATTTTTCCCCCCTTTCCTCACAGGGGATTGGGCTCAGTAGTGTATGCTTGCATGAATTCTTTGAAGAAAAAGAGATATCAGAGGAAGAGATATGAAAGATTAAAAGAATAATGTCAGGTAGTATATAAAAACCTACTTAGCATTTTTAAGTGCTTACTTATTCTAAAGCCATTTATGATAATTGTGTTTATATACAAGCCAGCACACATCCTGCCCCCTAAACACATGCACACTCCAAAATACAAAAGGTCTATGATCACTTCTGTCATATATAGGAAAATAAACGAAGGCAAAGTAAAATACCATTTTTAATTAGAACAACGAAGGATTGGAAACTAGAGTCCAGAGATCTTGGTGCTTGAAATTATAATACATTTTGCTTACAGTGTATTTTAAAAAGCATTTTAATACTCCATGATTAATTTGATCCTCACAACTTTCTTGTGAGGTATATCAGGTAGATAGCACTATATTTCAAGGCATGGAGAGGATAAATTACTCACCCAAGTTCACTGAGCATTTTAGCAAAAGTGCCCTTTTAAAAAATTCTTCTCTCTTTTTCTCTGAAAAGGAAAGGCTATTTGACAACCTTTGGTTTGGGCCACAATAGCCAGTCAGTCAACAAGTGTAGGGGGCAACTGGAAGAGAGATATATTCCCTCCTACAATGTGGAGACCCTAGAGCTGCTACCAATTGTGCCAGCTTCATACACCTCTGACAGCTGGTTTCCAAAACACAAAGGAAGTACCCGGAGTCTTTGGCTCAACCTCTCAGAATGGGAGCCAAGCCTCTGGCTCGTCCATAATCATTGACTGACTTTCCCTAAGCATCTAGAAATGTATCAGGAATAATCTCTCTACTGAAAAGTTTAGGAATGAGTATTTGAAAGGGAAGGCATCTCTCTTTTAAGACCTAGGTAGTTTCCTTTCAACATAGGATAGATCAAATCATGATCTGTGTGAGTTTAAAAGAAAAGATTAGGCCTGGTGCGGTGGCTCAAGCCTGTAATCCCAGCACTTTGGGAGGCCAGGGCGGGCGGATCACGAGGTCAGGAGATCGAGACCATCCTGGCTAATACGGTGAAACCCGGTCTCTACTGAAAATACAAAAAATTAGCCGGGCGTGGTGGCAGGCGCCTGTAGCCCCAGCTACTTGTGAGGCTGAGGCAGGAAAATGGCGTGAACCTGGGAGGTGGAGCTTGCGGTCAGCCGTGATCGCACCATTGCACTGCACTCCAGCCTGGGAGACACAGCGAGACTACATCTTAAAAAAAAAAAAAGAAAAATTAGTTTCATTCACACACACGGTTTCAATGATTGATATTGCACAGCAATGAATATCAAATCTAATTTTTTTATATCTCTCTCCTGAGCTTAAGATCTACATGTCAAACTGCCTACTGAGCATCACCACTGGTATATAATCCCTCCACACATACCTTAAACTCAACATGCTCAATACCAAATTTATCACCACGCTCATCTTAACCTACCTCGCATATTTTTTGGAAACCATAACATTCATTTTTGGAAATACCATCTATCTAGTTTCCCAGGCCAGAAAACTGGGAGTCATTCTTGAATCCTCCTTTTCCCTTATTCTTCCATGTCCTATCACCAAGAGCTATCAATACAGCCTCTAACAATCTCTGTCCTCGATTCAGGACATTGCCGTCAAACCTTCTGTTTTCTGGTCTTCCTGGCTTCATTGTCTCTTCCATCTTTCCCTTGAGGATTATGACATTTCCATAACACAAATCTGATTATCATATCTTTGTCCTACTTAAAAGTTTGCTGATGGGGCCGGGCACAGTGGCTTATGCCTGTAATCTCAGCACTTTGGGAGGCAGAGGCAAGTGGATTGTTTGAGGTCAGGAATTCAAGAGCAGCTAGGCCAACATGGCAAAACTCTGTCTCTACTAAAAATTAGCTGGGAGTGGTGGTGTGTGCCTGTAGTTTCAGCTACTTGGGAGGCTGAGGCAGAAGAATTGCTTGAGCCTGGGAGGTAGAGCTTGCAGTGAGCCGAGATGGCACCACTGAACTCCAGCCTGGACGACAGAGCAAGACTCTATTTCCAAAACAAAACAAACAAACAAACAAAGAAAAACTTGGCTGATGGTTCTGCTCTGGCTATAGGATCAAGTTTGAATTGACCAGTAGGCTCCCGCCTAGCTCTCCAAAGATACCTCTGGCTACTCCCATATGCATATCCTAGACTCCAACCACATCAACTACCTGTCCCCAGACAGCTCTGACTTTCCTCATGCCTTTCTCTTGGTCTAGAATACCTCCACCTGATGGCCATTCTCTGCTTGTGAATACCTACTTCTCCTTCAAGTCCCAGCTCTAATGTTATATACCTTCTGTACAGCGTTCCCTGACATCTCCAGGCAGAACCAAACCCTTCTGCTTCTATGTTGCTATAGCTCAGAGTCATCTACAGTTCTGCATATACATTGAAAATAGTTCCTGTCTCAAACTGTTGCAATTATTTTATTTGGCATTTAGTTGTTTTCATTGAATACTCATGAAATCATTAGTGAATTCATTTAATCATTCAGCCCCTGTGTTAGGCTCTGGGAATATGGTGGTGAACCAGAAAGGTCTGGCCCTGGCCTTCATGGTGCCTACCATCAATGCTTAGACTGGGAGGAGATACCCACCAATAAATATCAGATATCAACAGAACATGGTAGGTGTACGATTTGAATGTAAGTTGTCAGGAAGCACATCACAGAGGTGAAGAGCGTGGTCTCTTCTCTGGAATTGGGTTATCCTGGGTTTGAATCCTGGTTTCACCATTTATTAGCTGTGCTGTTTCAGGCAATTTACCTAATGTCCCTGTCTCTTGTTTTCCTCATCTGTAAAATGGGAATTATTACAGTCTTTATCTCAGAGGGCTATGAAGAGGATTATGAGAGTCAGTATTTGTAAAGCACTTAGTGTCTGGAATATACCAAGTGTTTAATAAAATGAATTAAATAAAACTTAGGGCAGAGTACAAAGAAACTTAAATTTCTCAGTTTGAGGGATAATGTGGCTGGCCTTGTTTCTTCCTTACCAGTTCTGATTTTACCTGTTCACACATGACCTTCCCCATTTCTGTCATTTTCAGTTCAGGGCTTATTTAATAAAAGCAAAGAGAAGGAAATGGTGAGAATGGCCTTTCAGGGTAATTATACAGCCCGGCACCCTACCACCCTCTCAACTTACCTCCCATACATACCCAGAGCTTCAGCCTTGCCCAGAGTCAGTCACCTCTGTAGTGGCTAGGGCTAAGTCATGACCTGATAAGTGGGCCTTAGGTATTTCTCTGTCCTATTAGCAGTCCCATATCTCTTCCATTCCTCACTAGAGGTGACTCTTTACCCATCCCTGCCTGCTTTCATCACAGAAGACTGTGTTGAGGAGGGGGGGTCCCTGGAACTTGTAGGTAGACATTTTGCAGGGTCCCCAATAGCCTCTGGCCAACTGGAGTCCTTGGCCCCAGCCATTCCTTCCCTTGTCACCTCTCTTACTCTGACTGGCACCCCTGTGGGGCCTCTGAATCCAGTAATGTCAAGAAGCAGCATAGGGGAGAAGATAAAATATAGCTAACAGCTTCAGTAATTATTTATAGATTGCTTTATTTATTTCTTGAGACAACTATTTTGCCATATTGCTGGATTGTGTGTCTGCCATCTCAGCTTTGTCAGGCCAATTATGTCACTGCTTTAATTACTCCAGAGTCTTGTCACTGAGAGGTCATCCTAATTGTCTCTGCTTCCCTGGGTTGGTGGCAGGACTTCCATATCTGTCTGGAGGCTGCAGCTGGCCAGTGGGAATGCATTCCGTCTCAGAAGAGCCTTGCCCTCTGCCAACTGCCTACCTCCACTCATCTCAGATCAGAGCTCTTGAGTCCTACTGCTGGCCCCAGGGAGAGCTACTAAATGCTTCCACTTTGCCAGAGATGAGAAGACTCAGAGAGGAAGCATGGCAGGTGCATGAAATGCTCCACTTAACAGAGAAGGGGATGGGAGGAAAGCCAGGTGCATCTCACCTGGCCATTTAGCTGTCAAGGTCACTGCAACCTCGAGCCTCCTCTGAGAAGTTAACTGAATCCTTGATGATCACTTAGATCTGGGCATTGATTTATAAGCATGTTCACACACATGTTTTTCTTCTTACACTTAGAACTATCTGGTAAGGGCGATGATCACTATGATCATGATCACTCCATTTTACAGGTGAAGAAACTGAGGCATAGACAGATTAGGAAATTTGCCATAATATTGGAAGTCTGACCTTGTCATTCTAAACGGATGCTCTTTTCACCATTCCAGGGATGTCTCTTCCATCTGTCCTGCTCCTGCACTTTCAAAATGGATAGAGATGGGCTGCTTTTGCAACCTACTCTTTATGTGCCCCTCTCTCCATTTATAATATTTTTCCTGGTGTCTCTAGTTTGTTCTAGCTATCCAGGAAGACTGAGCAGTGTCCTGTACTTGAAATCTCCCTCTTTCCCGCTTCCAGAGAGAAAAAGCACTGAATAATTTAATTCATACTGTTGCTCTGATTGCTGATTCTTGGTAGCAGGCATTGCATGCATGTCCTAGGGAGTTCACCTTTTGAACAGGGTCTGAAGCTTAAAAGGAACAAAGCTTGAATGATGGGGATTCATACACCAAGGTTGTGTGGTTGTGGGGAGAAGAAAGTATTTTGGGTATGAAGATGGCCCAAACTCTCTATTTTTGAATGCTAGTCACTTGCTACAGGGGCAAACAAAGAGCTTGAGGTTCTGGCTTCTGACATCTGCCTGCAAGGGGCCCAGTCAGCACTGCTGCCTTCTGGCTGGTGAGCATCAGGGAAGTACACACATCATCAGCACAGCCCGCACTGCTGGGACCATGTGAGACACTCTATTCTGAGTACAAGACCAAACTGCTCTCAGAGAATATAATTAGGAAGAGCCCTGGGTTGCAAGTAGGGGGCCTTGGGCTCTCATTCCAGGTTTGCTGTTGCTTCACTGGGTAAATGCCTTTACCTCTCAGGTCCTTTTAAAAGGACTTTAAAAAGGACTTTAAAATGTCTTTAAAAAGAGATGATGCTCTCTAAAAAGGAAAACGAATACTATAGCATTTGAAAAGTACTGTATAATTTTCACACACAGTATCTTGTATGATCAGCCAAGTCTACCTTAAACTGAGAAGAAAGAAATGGCTCAGGGAGGTGATGTGACTTGCCCAAGGTCTTACGACTCATAAGTGTCAGAGCCAGGCTTAAGCCTAATCTATGCTTCAAGTTCTTTATATGTTAAATGAGGATGATGAGGATGAGGATGGCAGCTAATGAGTGCTTATTATGAGTCAGACTCTATGCTAAGCACTATTATTTAATCCTCCCAACAACTCTATTAGGCCAGCACTACTATTATCCTCAGTTTATACATGCTAAAAGTTGAGGTTCAGAGTGGCTTAGTGTGTTGCTTAAGGTCACACTCCTAGTAAGTAGCAGGGCAAGGACTCTTGACTCCCAGTATAGTGCTTTTTTTTTTTTGTTTGTTTTTTATTATACTTTAAGTTCTAGGGTACATGTGCATAACGTGCAGGTTTGTTACATATGTATACATGTGCCATGTTGGTGTGCTGCACCCATCAACTCGTCAGCACCCATCAATTCATCATTTATATCAGGTATAACTCCCCAATGCAATCCCTCCCCCCTCCCCCCTCCCCATGATAGGCCCCAGTGTGTGATGTTCCCCTTCCCGAGTCCAAGTGAGCTCATTGTTCAGTTCCCACCTATGAGTGAGAACATGCGGTGTTTGGTTTTCTCTTCTTGTGATAGTTTGCTAAGAA
>NC_045445.1:41926352-41990696 GCF_002776525.5 Piliocolobus tephrosceles | reverse complement strand
TTCTTAGCAAACTATCACAAGAAGAGAAAACCAAACACCGCATGTTCTCACTCATAGGTGGGAACTGAACAATGAGCTCACTTGGACTCGGGAAGGGGAACATCACACACTGGGGCCTATCATGGGGAGGGGGGAGGGGGGAGGGATTGCATTGGGGAGTTATACCTGATATAAATGATGAATTGATGGGTGCTGACGAGTTGATGGGTGCAGCACACCAACATGGCACATGTATACATATGTAACAAACCTGCACGTTATGCACATGTACCCTAGAACTTAAAGTATAATAAAAAACAAAACAAAACAAAACAAAACAAAAAAGTATAAAGTTCTCTGGTGGTTCTTGAAGTTAAATATTTTATGTGAGTTGCAAACTTTCAGGCCATGTTCAGCACTGACTAGGGTCTCCTGAGCTACTGTATCCATAAGATGCCAATGGAAGTGACAACTAGGAAAGTCAATTCCAAATCTCGAGATGCTACAAATCTCCATATATTCATGCACCACAGATAAAAGACATTCCCATTTTTTATGGGATTTTACATTTTTCTTTGGATGCTTCCTATTTTCTGAGCATTGCCAGGAGCTGGGGACTACAATGCCAAGGGACAGTGTAGAATCTCCTTTTAGTTAGAAAAATACGTTCAGGAAGGCCAAGGTTTTTAGGTATGAGCGGAGATTCATTTATTTATAAGTATTCTGAAATATAACATCTGTTCAGTGGTTCCAATCATTTAAAGCAGCATTTATCAAACTTTGGGACAATAATCCACAGCAAGAAAACCATTTTACGTTGAACCTAATATATACACAAACATGAACATACTCACACACATGCATTACTAAAGTAAGATTAATGAAACAATGCTTGCTCTTACTGAGACTCACATTTCTCTCTTTTACTATATTTCATTTAAAAATAGTGGCTATGAACTACTAAACTGATTTCACAGTGCATTAATGAATCATTGCCCACAGCTGGAAAACCACTGGTTTAAAGGATAGAAAAAAAAGAAAACAAAAAACAAACAGAAGATAATAGGATGCTCTGTTTTGTGCCACTAGAAGGCAAGTGTATATTGTATGCTACTGACATGCTGGAAAGAAGAGGTTCTTATATTACAGCTAAAGAACAATGTTCACAGTAGGAATGACAAAATACTTCCTTCTGGCATACTGATTTTGTTACTAGCTTTATTCAATTCTTTGTTTAAACCAAACTTGTCATCTTGTTTTCGATGCCTATTGCTATATGATATGCTACCCGATTATATGGTAGTCTGTTTCAGTGTTTCTAATTATGTAAGAGTTCCATGTTCTTTTGCAAGATACATAACTGTGTCTATTTTATGAAAGATTATTTATAAATAAGACATTATGCTTATTTATGCTAAAATATAATCACCCCATTACAATATGGAATAATAATAAAATATATTTCATAAATGTATGTTTTTTCTCACTGTACACTGTGGGAATTTTTCTTCTTCTTCTTCTCCTTCTCCTTCTCCTCCTCCTCCTTCTCCTTCTTCTTTCTTCTTTCTTCTTCTTCTTCCTCCTCCTCCTCCTGCTCCTTCTTCTTCTTGTTCTCCTTCCTCTTTCCCTCTTCTTCTTTCTCCTCCTCCTTCCTCCTCATCCCCATTCTCCTCTTCTTCCTCTTTTTCTTCCTCCGACTCTCTGTCTTCTTCCTCCTCCTCCTCCTTTTTCTTCTTTTGTATTTTCCTTTCTGTTTTCTCTACCTCCTTCTCCTTTCTCTTCTTCTGTCTCTGTCTCTCACTGTCTCTCTCTCTCTTGTTTGTGCTTCCTAAAATTCCAGGACTCTGGGATGTTCAGATAAAATTGATGACATACATAATATTGAGGCATTAAGGTTACATAATGTATAGAGTATTCAAGTGAGCATCATGGGGTGAAAAGGATTATAAGGCATTTTTAGAAAGTAAGTGGAGTCACCGGTTGCTTAGGTAACTGGCCCAAAGATCTGTCACTTAACACAGATGTTAGTTCTTCCAAAGTTGCATTGTCATGAGAATGCAACAAAAGGACAAAATGGATTTGAGCTGTAGTTTGAGAGATTTTGTTACAACGTAAAGATATTTCTGTACATCTATTCATGATTGCTTGTATTTTCATTCAGAAGTTTTAGAGGGAAACAAATCAAATGAGGGAGGGGTGGGGACAACCATGCAGATGGAAAACTGAATACCTTTTTATATATTTTTATTTTTAAACCATGAATTACCTATTCAAAAACGTGAAAAGAAAGATAAAAAACAAAATAACAACAACAAGTGAAACAAAAACCACCAAAAGAGCTTTCCAACAATGAGGCAGCTACATAATGTAAGCCAATAGGGAGAATTCAAGATTTGGAGGAAGAGTGACCTGTGTTCCAACCCTGCCTCCACCATTCACAAGCTGTGTGGTGTTAAACACACCAGTTAACTTGTCTCATCCTGTTTCCTCATCTGTTAAATGGGAATAATAATAATACTTATCATATAGAAACTGTAGTGAATGTCATTTAAGACCACATTATTTGTAGCACTCAACACATAGAGGATTATGGTAGACAAGATATGGCCACCCCCTAAATATGTCAATACCCTTATTCCCAGAACCTGTGAATATGATATGTTACATGGTAAAAAAGATTTTTCAGATATAATTGAAGTTTCTAATTAGTAGACTTTAAAATAGGAGATAATCCTGGATTATGTCGGTGGACCCAATGTAAGCACAAAACAAAGCAGAAGAGGAAGGCAGAACAGTCAACCAGAGAGAGATGCAAAGGGAGAAGAGACAGGAGTTAGCCAGCTGAGTGCCCCCTCACCAAAGTGTAAGAGGATACCCAACAGGCCCTTGCTGGCTTTGAAGTCAGAGGAATGGGGCCATGCACTAAGGAATGTGGGTTGTCTCTAGAAGTTAGGAATGAGCTTCAGCTGATAGCCACCAAAGAAATTAGGACTTCAGTTATAACCTCAAAGAAGTGAATTAGGCCAACAATCTGAGAAAGTGAGGAAGTAGATTCTCTGCTAGAGCCTCCAGAAGGGAAGGCAGTCCGGCTGAAACCTTGATTTTAGCCCAGTGATCCCTGTGTCAGACTTCAGAACTACAGAACTATAACAGTAATAAATTTGTGTTGTTTTAAACTGATAAGAATGTGAGAATTTGTTATGGCAGCAATAGAAAACTAATATAAAGATAGTCAACAATTGATAACACTTGTTATTGTTTATTTAGGGTGATCACAGAAATCTTAGCAATTAGAGATGTATATTGTCTATTATAAGATTATTGATACTTTACTGATCTGATACTATTGAAAATCAGGGGAAGCTGGAGGCCCGGAACATACCAAACGACTGGGACCCAGAGGTGGTAGTGTCTGTCTCTGTGTCTTTACAATCAGGTTGCCCAGATTGCACATGCCAGTCAATAAGTCTTTATAGAATCAAATGCCTAGAGATTCCTTGGACTTTATAAGTACCACATGTATCATATTTTACTGGTGAGAAAATTGAGCAGATAGGTAGCACCATGGGCTGGGAAGAGGTAGGAATTGCTTATTTTTTTCACCTACAAAATAGTAATATCTAAGTCATTAAACTGTGCAACATGAGCAAGTTATGAGGTAGAGGTTATTATTCATGCATTTTAAAGATTTTATCAGGCAGAAACCTTGTTCTGATCCTAGAACGTCGTTTCAGCCTTGAATTATTTAATAGTTTGTCCATCAAAGGATGTGTCCGTGTGTGTGTTTGTATGTATGTGTGTATCCATGTGTTTTTCATGCTGCATATATATGCAAACATGCAGAAAATGCTTCACTTTTGACTTTCTAACTTGGTAATATTTTGAGATATGCTTCATAGAACAGGGTCATTTCTGACTTCAGTCTTCTTCCATGGAGGGATTCCACTAGGGACACCTGTAATTCCTTCTGAAAAAATCTTTGTTTCTAGTGGCCTCCATTATATTTAAATATCTTTTACTGTTGTATATCTTAGCATTCTATCTGTAGAAAACCCAATAAGATTCACATCAATTAGAAATGATGCTAGGTGCCCTAAGACTTCACATCTAGTGGTTGGTTTTCTACCAAACTAAAAATTGTTGGCCAAATCATATGAATTATATCTTCTATTTATTGATTGTTCACCATATCCCAGTGCCTTATAGTGTCTTATTTAATTTTTCATGACAGCCCAGTGCCAGTTGGTACTATTATTAATCCCATTTTATAGATGGGGACTGTGAGGCTTAAAGGCAAAGTGCATGTTTACACAGCTAGTAATTCGTGAGCAGGGCCTGGATTTGAACTCAGGTCTGTGTGAGTTCCCAAACCCAAGTCGTCCTGGTAGATAGACAAATCCTATGATCTTACTCCCCTTACACGAAACTCTCTTGCCCACACTTAAGGGTTTTACTGTGAATAACAAGATAAGTGGACCTGGAAAAAGTTTATATTTTATTTTTTAATTGATAAGCCACATGAATTGTCCCTACATGCTCGGTAGGTAATTGTTTATTTTCAAGTATCTTTCAGATACTTTTTGGATAAGCTCTAGCCCAGTGCTTCTCAAATTTTAGTATAAAAATGAACCACTGGGGATCTCCATAAAAAATAGATTCTTATGCAGTAGGTCTGGGGAAGGATCTGAGATTCTACATTTATAGAAAGCTCCCAGGGGATGGTGGTAGTCCTGGTGTGGGGACTACACTTGGAGTAGCAAGGCTCTAGCTCGCTAAGTCCTAGCCTTTTCCCTATCCTTGTGATATTCTCACTAAAATGTGGAGGTTTTCCAGATCATCCTTCTTGGCTGTAGTAAACATGTTTGCATTGGCCTATTTTCTCAGATCCTAAAATAAATTGGGGTGGAATTAATGAAAATTAGGCAGTAAGGCTAAAAAATGGGGGAAGGTGATAATATCCCTCTGCAAACCTTTCCTTCTTGTACTCTGCTCTAAAAACCACCTGTCTTATCTTTTCTATTTTCTTTGTTTTAATTTTTCGGAAAGTGTGTGACTGTATGTGCATGTTTGTGTGTGTGTGTGCGTGTGTGTATTTGCATATGCATTTGGGGGTGCTGATTCTGAGATTGAGTATACAAAACCAGAGCCATAGTCACTGGATTCTGCTAGCTTCCATTCCCCAAAACTACTGTGGTGCAGCAGAGACTGGGACTTCTAGATGCCTTGCTGTTGGTGGTGTGAGCCAGATCAGACACATAAATGTGAGCAGCTAAATTTTTGTCATGTTTAATTCTGCCTTCCATCTGAATATGCTAGCTGTAGGCACATACAATGTTTTCTTAGCTAGCAAGATAGCATTGTGTGTGTGAGTGTGTGTGTGTTAGGGGGAGGTGATGGTTGAGAAGGTAAGTCACAAAGATATGATAGTAGCACGTAATATAAACATGTATAGATAAATATGGAATGGAAGTAGAGGGTTATGATCTTAGTAAACTTGGCTTTAGTTACCTCTCGATTTCTTGGGAAGATCTCCAGAGAGCTTCAGAAAATGTATTTAGTATCAGCAAACAGTCCTGGGTTTTGGTTTTGCCGCTGTTGTTAGCTAGTAGTCTGTTTTAGACAAGTCATTTCTACTCTCTGGACTTCAATTTCTCTATAGGTGAAATGAGAGAATTGACACCGCCAAGATCCCTGCTTGTTTCTCGTCGTTATTTTTTTCTTTCCTTTTGCTAAGGCAAAAACCTGGGGCAATTGCATTGGCCACCTCCATCAAAGGGCCAACTCCGCAGTTGGTGACAGAGAACAAAACCTAAGAAACTTGCAAAGTTCCCTTCACCCAGCGAATTGCAATTTTTGCTTAGCTCCTATCAGCTTTTATAATTTCTTTAAATCATCTTTTCTCACTCAGTTGAGCATGATGTACATGTTTGTTTATAAGACCACAGCTGAGTCATTCAGGAATCATTCCTTGCTGGCAGTATGGGTCTTCTGGTCTCATTGGACAAAGTTTGAGGGGCCCATCAACAGAAGAAAAGCTTCGTTGAGTTTTAGAAAGGATGACACTACGGATATATCAGCTACTAGCTCTGGACATGATGGCTGGCCTTAGCTTATCCCTGATCTGTAAGATGAGGAATAACTTCTGCCTAGAATGAGCATTATTTTTGTCTATAGGCTGCAAACTTTGTCATACCTTTCCCTGAAAACCTGGAAAATGACTGGGCCAAATTAGGCCTGGCACCTTGCGGCACAGAGTGCTTTGGGGAGAGAGATTCTGCGCCTTATATTCTTCATCAGTTAGCAGGAGGCATCTGAATAGCTTAGTATACTAAGGTGAAAACAGGAACCTTTGGCAGAAGTAAAACAGGCAGAAATGCTTCAGTCTACCACCTTCAGTGATAGAGCCATGGCAAAAGATAAATTAGAACATTCGAAAATAGGCTACAGGAAAGCAGCATGACACATTTGAAATATCCATTCAATAATTAAGCACCTGAATGGCTTGCAGATTGGAATTTAATATTGTAAGGAGTGAAATGAGACGGCAACACTGAAAATGTACTCCAAGGTTCCCAATTCCTTGGTACTATGGAATTCTATCATTGTTTACACAGTGTTTGCAAGTCAAATACAGGCAATTTTAAGATGCTTCACATATGAGTTGATTTCTGGATTAATTCCATTCCCAGCCAAAGCAAACACCTGGATAGTTTTCTTTCCGTTTGTTTCAAAACATCTTTGGTTCTCTCATATTCCTCTCATCTTCCTCCCTTCTGCATCTCTAATTTCCTGGCCTAGTCTTCTCTAAGTACTGTGGTTCTGCGTGCCTTTCTGGTTTTAGTCGTTAGCTATAGGAAGAACAGAATCTTAGGATTATAGCTCTTATGGCTGGGAAGGATGGCAGATATCTGGTTCAGGTCTCCATGTTGAGATGTACACTGAAGCCAGGTGAATTAGTATCAATGAAGCTGGGGGCTACATTGGTTCTGAATCCCAGAACCTGCTCACCTGCTTATCCCCTGGGTAACCATCAGGACTCACCTCAACAGCCAGATATTCACATCACCAAGAACAGAGCAAAACCTACACTATAGGCTTCATTCGTGTTGGTATTTTGAGTTTTCTGTCAGTTATGATGCTGCCAGTTCGTTCCTACCTGTCTGCAACCCGGTCTTTAGTATATCTATTTGAAAGTGTAATTTTAACCTAAGAAAATACTTACTTATGGTTGCTTTAAAAAGTAACAGAATGGGCACCTTTTCAGATCCTACTTGAGTAATCCTCATTCTCCTCTCTCTTAGCAGTGAACATTAGAACAAATTGCCTGATGCAACATAAACAGTTTCACTTCATGCAGAATGCGTTTGTCTTATTTGCTGAGTTGGAAGGAGGCAATTCATTACATTTTGGTAATGTAGTAATAAATAGAAAGTTTAACAGAAGAACCTGGGTGCTTTGGAAGCACAAATTCACCTCCTGCTCCCCTCTATTACAAAAGCACAGAGCCCAGATTGTATGATTGTATGGGGTTGATTGAGGTCCTTGAAAAATTACACATACACATATGCGCGCACACACATACACACACACACACACACATTCTCTATCTCTCTCTCTCTCCCTATATATGTAGTGAAAGTTTATGAAAACAGCATCTTCCAGGGACCAAAATGTGGATTTTAGGTGACATTCAATTCTTCCTTCGACCTCACAGAGAGCGCTTCAGAGATTCCTTGACCCTGTGAGTTTCTTTTATCCCAGGCTATATATTTGCTTTGAAACGAACTTCGTACTATGTAAATGTATTAACATGCCTTTTGATTTAGAATAAGCAGATTTTAAAAACATGATGAAAGGTACCATGTGACGTCATTTATATCTCAGTTTTTAAAGAGTTTATGGGAAAGGAGACATAATATAAATCATCAATTAAACATCAAAAAACCTATGAGACCAACAATGGACAATTATGAATGCTGATATATAAACCTGTTATTCTTGCTAAACACCATGAAGACAAATATATGGCAATAGGAAAGTGGGTCTGGGTGTGCCATGTCAATGTATTAATTATTTCTCATTTGAAGCCAACGGTTAACATGCATAATCTCTAAAAGGAGCATTATCGATTAGTCTGTGTCTCTCCTACTCTTATAATAAACTCGGGTAAAGTTCAGAGATTCTATCTTTCAGGCTGGCTTCCCCGCTTCAGGCTTTTCCTGAGGGAGTAATAACCTTGCTAAAAACTTAACCATCACCAGGTGCATGACTGATCCAAAGAGCACAGGTTGTCATAGGGGAAAAGCCCTTCTCCTAATCTCATTCATTCTAAGAGACCATGGGGAAAGATCAGCATCTGTGAATTCAGCTCAGTACCTGCATATGTGGGACATGATCATGACCATTTGTCCCAGTAGATGTGTGTGTAGGGAGGGAGGGAGGTGTCCACTTTGAAGCAGAGATCTGACTGATGCCCCTCCATTTGCATTTTTTGGTTCCTTTAAGGAAGACAGGCAAACAGATCTGGCCATTTCTTAAGTTCGAAGGATACAAGACAAAGAAGGTAAATGGGGACCCTGGTTTCTGAACCTTCATGATGCGGCTCCTGACTCTCTATTTCTGAAGGTGGCTTTTGACAAAAGGCAGGTATCCTTGGTCCTAGGGCCACACTAATCGATTTTAAGGAGGCCTGGGAGCAGGTTCCCCAGGGATCTTAAAATCTACCCAAGAACGGAGCAAATCATTTTCCAGGGACAGGACAAAGCTGTGGTTCAGGAAAATATTCCCAGTGAAAGGATGTTGTTGGTCATCGCCGGCAGCACCTTGTCCTGTCACCCCTAGAGCTTCTCCCCACTGCATTTCCTCTTCCAAAACAATCTGTTGCTGGCCTCCCTCTGCTCCCTACCACCCTGAGCCCACAGCCAGTCGTTCAATGCTTCTCAGCCTACAGCAGCCCAGCATCTTCATTCAACCTGCACTTCACTGCCCCTTGCCCGTCAGCAGCGCTCAGGCAGCGTAACGGACCGCACCGGCCGCCTGTAGACTTACCCTGAGCCAAGTGGTTTCTTCGGATCAGATCTGTGTCGTCTGGGTGTCCGTGGGCCAGGATGCGTGGTGCGGCGCCTTGCCGGACTCCTCTTTTGCGGCGCGCAAACAGCAGCCGACTGGGACAGCCCGGGGCCTCTAGGCTGACGGGTGGGTGGGTGGATAAGCACAGGGAAAGGGGCGGGGTGTAAAGACGAGCGCAAGTACTGGCTCCTACCTTGACTTCCCCTTTGGATGCTCAGTTATTCCCAAACTTCCCCGTAACAGATCGGCCCTCCTCACCTTTCACCTTCGCCAGTGCCCCGAAACTCTTTGCTCTACCAATGTCCCTGCCCTGTTCTCCCAGCTCTCTAACCCAACCTGAGCCCCTTAAAGGGCACCCACTCCTTTCACGCAGCCAGCCACACACAATAAGAGCTAGGGAAGAAACTGACACAGGGAAACTGACAGGGGTAGCTGACACTGTAGTGTGAAGGAAAGGGAGAAGGAGGGAGAAAGGAAGGGATGGAGAGAGAGGGGAGAGAGAGAGAGAAAAAGAGAGAGAGCGAGCCGCATTCACACTCTTACACGCACACTCAAGCTCCAGCTGTTAGGTAGCGGCTGGCGGGAGCGCTAGCCACCCCTCCAAAACCCTTTCCTACACTAGAGGTTTCTGTCCCCTTCTGCTGCCGTTTCTGGAATATGCTATACAGGGAAGGGGAGAGAAAAGCAAAGAGGGGTGGGGAGGGGAAAATCAAGGAGGCACGCTCCCTTTCTCCTCTCCACCCCTGTCTCCAAAAATGTCCAACCCTGAGCTCTTCCTTTTCCCTTCTTTCTGCGCCCGGCTTCCCTCTGCTCCTGTTCTTTCTTCCTCCCTTTGGGGTGGCTGCGAGCTGCGGACAACCCGTCGTGGTTGTGATGTGGGGTGTGTGTGTGCGTGTGTGCGTGTGTGTGTGTGTGTGTGTGTGAGAGAGAGAGACTGAGACAACCGTGGTTGCAAAAGCACCCCTCACCTCCCCCAGCCCCCGGGCCGCGGAAGCCTCTCTCAATCTCCCAGCGGCGGGGCGGGGCGGGGGAGGCGGGGAGGGGGGAGGGAAAGAGGGAGGACGGGGCAGGCTGCAGGGGCAGCAGCTTCTGCCTTCTCGGCAGCTCGGCGGCCAGGGGTGGAAGGAAGCCGCAGCCGCAGCCCCAAGTCAACCCCCGCTGCCCCGTCCCACCGTCTCATCTCTCCCCCCTCGGTACGGAATTTTCTGTCTCATTTGTTTGCTTCCCCAGACCTCCCCCTCCCCTGGGTGGTGGCAGAGACTGGAGGGGAGGTGGGAGGCTAAGCTCGGGTGCGGGTAGAAGGGACAGGAGTCCTTCGGAGCATAGGGCTAGCAGAGTCTCTCTCTGCCCTTTGGCCTGAGTATCCCCTGCTTTGGGCAGTGACCTTTGCCCACCCCCCTCAGCCCGGACTCTGGGCCAGTGGTGGCCAGGCTGCTCCGGCGATCACAGGTCATTCAGGGGGAAAGGGAGTTGAACCTGAGAGAGTAAGGGCAGAGGGCGGCTGGTAGGACAGGGGGACAGCGGAGCGCTGGGGTCCTATCGGGCGGACTTGGATCCCTGATAGATCTAGATTAATCTAGTTGGAGCTACCTAATTCTCCCATCCGTGCCCCTCTCACCCATAGGGTCGGTCTCCCAAGATCCAGCCTAGATTGATGCAGGGAGGGATAGCAATATTGTAGGATGGCGGGGGGTGCTGAGGGGTGGGCTAAGGTTGCTTAGTGGTATCTGTGGTGGAGGGAGAGGGGCGGTGTCACCGGACTCTTGGGCGACTCTTTTATCTTTATGCCTTCCTTTCACGTGAAGCACCTCTCCACTTCTATCTTTCACTACCCTGGCGCCCAGAATGTTCACCCCCTTGAGCTCAACTGGAAGGGGCTACATAGCCCCACCCCCACCACAAGCCTGAGACTTCTACCTGCAACCTGCAGGCGCATAGGTCCACTAGCTGGCAGCATCTCATGTCCCGGCCGCACAGCCCCAAATCTCCGCTTTGTCTTTTATCTCCCTTCCTAGCTCTCTCAGGAAAGAGGCATGTGAGTCTCTGCTGGACACTGGGCTGGTACCTGAAACCCTTTTCCCTACCCATTCTCAGAACAATCCCTAGCTCTGAGAAAGCTCCACTGTACTTCCTGCTGCTCTTTAAACCCCTCTGCACACCCTGGGAGCCTAAGTGTAAGCTCCCGAAAAAGCCAGAATCATCTCCCTTGCCTGAATGGCCCAGTGTTTTCATTGCGGAGCCTGTGAAGCTGGTATTAGTTATGTTTAGTGGAAGCCCTAGACACTCTCCTCCTAGCCTACCTTGGAAAAGTCGCTAGGGGCACCAAGCAAGACAAATTTTCCCCTTGTCCTTAGTCCTCCTAGTCCCGAGGCGGTCCGATATTCTGGAGAGTATTTAGCTTTTGTATGGAAGCAAGGTATTGGAGAAAAGAAAATTAATACCCTGGGGGATGAAGAGTTTGTATCTGTGGGGAAGCATGTTGGGGAGGGAGAAGTAAGGGTGGAGCTTCCACCGCTTAACGACTTAAATACTTCAGGAAGTGTTTCTAAAGATTGGCCAAGAGGGTCGCTGAAAAAAAAAAAAAAAAAAAATCACTTGATTCTTTGCCTTTCATTCAAAGACAGTTTTACTGTGAACCAGCCAACTAATATATAGTCTCCCAAACAAGGGAGGTCTCTGTTGTGATTAAGTCATCTTCCCTTTGGCATGAGGGTGAGTAGAATATGTGACTGGATAAAACTTTGGGGCATTTCCCTCTCTTTAGCCAAACTGCAGTCCAGCTGAGACTTCCACTCCAAGCCCAGATGGAACCAGAAGCAGTGCCCAGGGAGAGCAAAATCCTTATTCTTGTGAGCTGTTTTCTTTAAAGGCCCTATATACAATGCACTTGTCTTTAATATATGAGGATTGTGTGTGCTTCTGAAATTTGGAGCTTTCCCATTGGATTGTGGATAAGGTTGAAATTTCCTTCTCTGCTCGTGCCCTATCCTGTTTCTGCCCTATCCTTCTAACCTCTTCAGATCAAGGATATGTAAAGAAAAATGCTTTCAAAAGTTAAAAACACCATACAAATGCCAGGCATTACTATACGAATTTCAAAACAAACCTAGCAGAGTATCTCCTAGTGCAATTAGAAAGCTGACTCAGGCAGGGACCCAAGCTTTGTCTAGATTGCTTCTCAGCCTTGGGGCTGGGTGGCTCATCTTCTCTGTCAATAGGGAAATATTCTGGTTTTCCACTTGGTGGCTGAGAGTGTATGCCTCCCAGGGTAGTTTGCAACTAGAGGCTACATCTGCAAAAGTGGCTCGAAGCCAAAAATGGAAGCAACTATCTGAATAATTTAAGCCCAGAGCTACCTAGCTTCTAGGCTAGGTTTACTTACATGGCCTGGCCTATTCAAATATCATGACAGGTATGACTGTCAAAATGTAATTGAGACACATTCTTTTGTCCTCTCTTCTTACAGTCTTGACCATAGTGGTAAATGGTCTATGTAGACCAGAGTTTAATGTAATATGGTAGGTGAAGAGAAACTGTTATGAGGAACACAGAGAGTGGGCTTTTCCCAGTCATTAAGCAGGGTTTCTTAACCTCGATGCTATTGATATTTTAGGCCAGATGCCTCCTTTTGGTGGGGTGCTGTCCTGGGCATTGTAGGATGTTTAGCAGCATCTTTCGCCTCTGTCTACTAGATTCCAATAGCAACCCACCCCCATTTGTGACAACCAAAAATGTGTCCAAGCATGGCCAAATGTCCACTGGGGAGCAAGATTATCCACTCTCCATATAGAACGAGTGCCATTTGAGGTAATGTCACATTTTGAAGACCATATGTGAACCTTAATTCTATCCACATGGCATGTCCAGACTTTGCATTGAACAAAGTCTTCGAAAATAATGAATATTTTGTGAGGAAACAACATAAAAAGGAACCCTCACAAATTAAGTTTTGATAAATGGTGGAATTCATTGTTATCAACAATGCCATCTTCCGGTCACCATCAAATTGTTGTCAAGCACACACTATGAGTAGGGTATTGATTACAGCAAGATCTATAAGGCATAATTCCAGCCTTCAGTATGCTAAGAAACTATTGACCTTTCTTTCCCCAAAGGTAAAGGGTTACTGATTTTCATAGATAACTAGTTTCTGGATTGAATCCAACTTGGCTTTTTCCCTCTTCTATTTCTTTCTTTCTTTCTTTTTTTTTTTTTTTTTTTTTTTTTCCGGGGGGCGGGGGGACGGAGTCTTGCTCTGTTGCCGAGGCAGGAATGCAGTGGAGCAATCTCGGCTCACTGCAAGCTCCGCCTCCCGGGTTCACGCCATTCTCCTTCCTCAGTCTCCCGAGTAGCTGGGACTACAGGCGCCCGCCACCACGCTTGGCTAATTTTTTTGGTATTTTTAGTAGAGACGGGGTTTCACCGTGTTAGCCAGGATGGTCTGGATCTCCTGACCTCGTGATCCGCCTGCCTCGGCCTCCCAAAGTGCTGGGATTACAGGCGTGAGCCACCGCGCCTGGCCTCCTCTTCTATTTCTTATTTGTCCCCAAACAGTGACTTATTCTTTGAGGTTCTGTCTTACAGAGATTGCATTTTGTTCTGCTAATTAGCACAGCCCTACAACAATTTTTTTGTGACTTCTCCGCATGTGGCATTTGTGTCATAACAATGTATCCAGCATAAAAATGGCTACAACATCATGAAGCCTGTAACAAATTGAGCAACTTGAAAGCAGGTTTTTGTTTTCAAGGAAAGTTTCTAACTACTTTGCATGTTAGAGAAATACTCAACAATGGCAAAAACAAAAGAAATGGAAGGTAAAAAGAGGTGATTCTTAAAATACTGTGAGGTGCTGAAAAAATATCTCAGTGTGATTATGGGTTTTAACACTCAGCACTCACTCTACCCTAGGAAGTCAAACAACACTAATGCAAGTTGTATGATCTTGATCAGGAATTCAACAAAGGAAAACGCAGGAGGAATCATGGAATATCTGTTCAAATCAGCTGAGTAAGCTCTTGCCTTAGAAAATAAGTTTCCGGTGAGCCAGGCAGGACTCCATCAGTGTTACTTGCTTTGGATAATTCTCAGCCCAATACCACACATATACATAGCAACATGTCACTTGTGAAGACTAATGCAGGGACCAACAATTAGCATATTCAAACTTTACACATTCATAAATCATGATGCTATTGCCAAGACTAATTATTTATTTAAATAAAAGCTTTGCCTGAATTGGGACGATGAATGACTGTAATTGAAAAATATGTTTCATTTTCCAAGATAACATTTAAACTGTTATATCAGAATGGGATCCCTGTAATCAAGGGATAAGGCCTTACATTAATTAATGATTAATCTTAATAAAAGATGTGCAAACAGAGCTCACTTCATGGATTAGCTAAGGACTTTGCTGTCCTCACCATTAATAGCAATGCAAATGGGGCCAGCTCTGAGCAAATTTATGAAGTATAATTACAGAATCATAGGGCATTGCAGAATATTGGACCACTGAGAAGCACCTTGCCTGAGGTTAGAGGATAGTGACAGACAAGGCTCCAATTTTGTCTTGCTGGTCTGTGACTGACTTTGTGGGACCTCAGGAAGAGTAGGTTTAGTCTTTACTCTGCCTGCCCCCTCCCCAGCTCATTAAAAACTATCCCTCATGGAGTGATATAATCTGTCCTTATCCCTATGCTAATGTGTTCCCTCTCCCAGGAGTAGATTGGTCTTCAGCTTTTTTAAATTTTTTTCCAATTGTGGGGAAAAAGGCTCTATCTCTTTAATAAAAAGAGTTCAAGCATGAGGGAACATGCATGTCCTTGGGATGAGGACTTCCTGAAGCTCCAAAAAAATCACCCCAACTGCAGATTATGTTTTGTAAAATCTATGGAAGCTGGGAGTAGGGCCGTGAAAGTTTGTTTTCCCCATCTTTTCAAGAATGGGCAATTTTTGATATCAGGGAGGGCTTGGTGCAAAAACGAAATTTTAATTTCAGCATTTCTCTCTGGAAAGTTTGCCATTGTGAAGGCGTAGTTGGTGAGCCATGCTTTAGTCTTGATCAAAGGCATGAGTCCTTATGGACAGAGCAATGAGAGGCGAGCTATGGGAGGTTCCTAGAGAGTAGGTGGTGGTAAAGGGTGTAGGCTTTGAAGTCAGACCTGGGTTTGAATTCCAGATTCATTTTTATTAGCTACGGAAATTAGGTTACATGGACCTTGGTTTGCTTATCTGTAAGCTGGGGGCAATGACTCACAGTGTTGTTTAGTGGATTTAATTGCATAATGCATAAGCCTAGCACACAGCCTAATATGTAGCAGTAGCTCACTAACTGCTAATTTCCTTTCTTCTCCCTTTCTGCCTTTTTGTGTTGAAGTGACTCATAACATAAAATTAATCATCTTAAACTATACAATTTAGTGACATTCAGTATATTCACAATGTTGTGCAACCTTCACCTCTGTCTAGTTCCAAAACATTTTCTTTTTTTGTCTTTTTTTTTTCCTTTTTGTGGAGAACGGGGCCTCGCTGTATTGCCCAGTCAGGTCTCAAACTCCTGGGCTCAAGCTGTCCTCCCACCTCTGCCTTCCTAAGAGCTGGGATTACAGGTGTGAGCCACCGCGCCTGGCTCCAAAACATTTTCATGATACCAAAAGAAGATCCTGTATCCCTGAATCAATCACTTCCCCATTTCTGCCCCCTCCAGCTGTTGACAGCTAATTTACTTTGTGTTTCTGTGGATTCAGCTATTCTGGATATCTCATTAAAAAATGGAGTCATACAATATCTGACCTTTTGGGTCTGGCTTCTTTTTCACTTAATATAATGTTTCGAAGGTCCATCTGTGTTATAGCATATAATCAGTACTTCACTCCTTTTTACAACCTACTAATGTTCCATTGTAGAGATATAATATATTTCACTTAATTCATTCATCAGATGTCAGACATTTGGCTTATTTCCACCTTTTGCCTATTATGAATAATGCTGCTACAAACATTAGTGTACAAGTATTCATTTTAATACGTGTTCTCACATCTTTTGGAGATAAACCTAAGAGGAATTGCTGGATTATGTGGTAATTCTATATTTAGCTATTTGAGGAACCACCAAATTGTTTTCCACAGTGGCTGTACCATTTTACATCTCTATCAATAATGTGCAAGAGTTCCAGTTTCTCCACATCCTCACCAACAATGGTTATTTTCCATTTTGTTGGTTACAGCCATCCTAGCGTGTGTGAAGTGGTATCTCATTGCCGATTTGGTTTGCATTTCCTTAGTGACAAGTGATGCTGAATATCTTTTCACATGCTTATGCACCCATTGTATATCTTCTTTGGAGAAATGTCCATTCAAGTCCTTTGCCCACTTTTGAAATTGGGTTGACTGTCCTTTTGTTGTTGAGTTATAAATGTTCTTTAAATGTTCCATAAACTAGTTCTTTATCCAATATATCTAAATATTGCAAATATTTTATCTCATTCTCTAGGTTATCTTCTTATTTTTGGATTGTGTCCTCTTATGTACTAAACTATTAAAGCTTATTGAAGCCCAATTTATCTGTTTTTCTTTTGTTGCTTATGCTTTCGGTGTCGTGTTTAAGGAACCGTAGCACAATCCAAGGTCATAAAGATTTACTCTTGTGTTGTCTCCTAAGTCTTGTGGTTTTAGCTCTTATGTTAAGGTCTTTAAACCACTTCGAATTAATTTTTGTTTATGGTGTGAGATGGGGTCTAACTTCATTCTTTGGCATGTGACTATCTAGTTGTCCCAGTATCACTTGTTGAAGAGACCATTCTTTCCTGATCGAGTGATATTGGCACCTTGTAAAAAATCAATTGGCCATAGACATACAGGCTTACTTTTGAACCTTCAATTCTATTCCACTGGTCTATAGATCCACCTTTATGCCATACCACACTGTTTTTATTACTATTATCTTTGAATTAGGTTTTGAAAATGGGAAGTGTGGGTCCTCCAACATTGATCTTCTTTTTCAAGACTGTTAAGATTGTTTTGGCTGTTCAGGGTTCCTTAAATCCAAATGCAGATCAGCATTTCCATTTCTTCAAAAAAATCCCTTAGGCTTTCGATACTGAGTACATTGAATCTGTTGATAGTTTGGGAAGTATTTCCATCTCAACAATATTGTATTCTAATCCATGGCACAATGATGTCTTCCCATTTATTTAGTTCTTCCTTAATTACTTTCAGCAGTGTTTTGTTGTTTTCAGTGTGGAAGTCTTGTACCTTCTTGATTAAATTTATTCCCAGATATCTTATTCTTTTTGATACTATTGATTACTAAATTGTTTTCTGAAATTCATTTTTTGATTTTCCATTACTAGTTTACAGAAACAAATGACTTTTGCATGTTGATCGTGTACTCTGCAATTTTGCCAAATTTTTTCATTGTTCTAATCATTGTTTTATGGATTCTTTAGGATTTCTTATATATAAGACCATATAATCTGTGAATAGAGGTAGTTTCACTTCTTCCTAATTTAGAAGCCATTTATTATTTCTTGTCTAATTGCTCTTGATAGAACTTCCAGTACCATGTTAAATAGAAATAAAAATGTGGACAACCTTGTCTTGTTCCTGATCTCAGGGGAAAATATTTAAAATTTTCACCCCTGATTATGATGTTAACTGTGGGTTTTTAATAAATATCCTTTATCAGGTTGAAGGAGCTGCTTTCAGTTCATACTTCATTGAGTGGTTTAATCATGAAAGGGTGTTGAGTTTTGTCAAATATTTTTTTCCTGCATTAATTGGGATGTTCATGTGGTTTTTTCCCTCATTCTGTTAATTTGTATATCACATTGATATTAATAGATTTTAAAATAATGTTTAACCAACTGTACGTTCCTGGGATTAATCCCACTCAGTCATGGTGGGGTGCGACTAGATTTGGTTTACTAGTATTTTATTGGGGATTTTTGTATCCATATAAATAAGTAATATTGCTCTGTAGTTTGTTTCTTGTGCTATCTTGGTCTCGCTTTGGTATCAGAGTAATGGTGGCCTTATAGGAGGAGTTAGAAAGTATCCTCTCTGATTATAATTTTTTTAGAAGATTTAGACAAGAATTGCTCTTAATTATTCTTTAAATATCTGATAGAATTCACCAATGAAGTTATTTGGTCCTGGGCTTCTTAAGGGAGCAAGGGGTGGATTGATCAGTGATTCAATCACCTTACTTGTTATATTTTCAGAATTTCTATTTCTTCTTGTGTCAATTTTAATAGTTTGTGTGTTTTTAGTAATTTTCCCATTTCATCAAGGTTATCTAATTTCTTGGTGTATAATTATTCATTGTTTTCTCTTATGATTATTTTTATTTCTTTAATATTGAAAGTAATGTCCCCACTTTCATTTCTGATTTTATAATTTGAATCTTTCCTTCTTTTTCTATCAGTCTAGCTAAATGTTCTTAATATTGTCAATCTTTACAATGAATTAACTTTTACTTTTGTTAATATTCTGTAATGTTTTTCTAATATTTGTTTTATTTATCTCTTGTCTCATAATTACTACTTTCTACCTACTGCTAGCTGTGGGTTTAATTTGTTCTATTACTGGTTCCTTAAATGTAAGCCAGGGTATTAATTTAGGTTGTTCTTTTTTAATGTATGTGTGTATAATATAAATATCAGTTGGAATATTGCTTTCACTGTACCGCATAAGTTTGGTATATTGAATTTTCATCTTCATTCTTCCCAAAGTGTTTTTAATTTTTTTTGTGATTTCTTCTTTGATATATTCGTTGTTTAAGGGTTTGTTGTTTAATGTCCACATATTTGTACAATTTTGTTTTTCTTCTGTTATTGATTTCTGTTTCTAGCTTTACTTCATCGTGGTCAGATAGGATACTTTGCATTATTTCAGTCTTTGTAAATTGAGGACTTGTTTTGTGCCCTAACATACAGTCTATTCTGGAGCATGTTCCACATGCACTTAAAAATAATATTTATTCTGATGTGTTGGGGTGACATGTTCTGTATATATCTGTTACATCTAGTTGGCTTATAGTTTTCTTCAAGTCTTCTATTTTCTTATTGATTGTCTGTCTTATTTTATTATTGAAAGTGGGGTATCGAAGTATCCAACTATTATTGTAGAACTGCATATTTCTCCCTTTAGTCCTTGCTTTATATATTTGGGTTTTCTGTTGTTTGGTGCCTGTATGTTTGTAATTGTTGTTTTCTTGATTAATTGACCCTTTTACCAATATACAATATCTTTCTTTGTCTCTTGTAATAATTTTTGACTTACGGTTTATTTTGTATGATATTATTATAGGTATCCTAGGCCTTTTTTGTTAGCTATTTGCATGGAATATCTTTTTTGTCCTTTCACTTTCGTTTCTTTGGATCTAAAGTCTACTTCTTTTAGATAGAGTATAGTTGAATCTTGCTTTTAAAGTCTGTTCTGCCTATCTCTGCCTTTTAATTGGACAGTTTAATCAATTTATGTTTAAAGTAATTACTGTAAGAAAGAACTTACTTCTGCCACGTTGCTGTCTTTGTCTATATGTAAAATATTTTTTGTTCCTCAATTTCTCATTTGCTTGCTTTTGGGTTTGGTTGATTTTCTCTTCTGCTTTGAGATTCTGCTTTTTAAAAGACCAGTATGGGAAAGCTGTAAATCTATTCTTGCTCATATATTCATGCAGTAACTGTGAAATAGAAAACCCTCACTTCTATATGTACTTCCTCATTTTCTCTCAGAGACATGCAACTCTGCCTCTCACTCCCATATCTATTCACTTAAATGTTAAACCATCAGTTCAAACTCCGTGGTTGTTGAAACTGATTGCATCTCATCAGTGGTTCTGAAATTGATTGCATCCCATCAGATGATATGGTTTGGCTTTGTGTGTGTACCCAGCTCTCATCCTGTAGCTCCCATAATTCCCATGTGTTGTGGGATGGGCCTGGTGGGAGATGATTCAGTCATGGGGGCGAGTCTTTCCTGTATTGTTCTCGTGATAGTGAATGGGTCTCATGAGATCTGATGGTTTTAAAATTGGGAGTTTCTCTGCACAAGCTCTCTCTTTGCCTGCTGCCATCCACATAAGATGTGATTTGCTCCTCCTTACCTTCTGCCATGATTGTGAGGCCTCCCCAGCCATGTGGAACTGTAAGTCCAATTAAACCTCTAAATTGCCCAGTCTCTGGTATGTCTTTATCAGCAGCGTGAAAATGGAATAACACACCAGAAAATTCATTTCACTTTAATAAGTGAAATATAACTAGGAGTTCTATTATTCCATTCCTCAAGGCTTAAGGTTATCTTGGCCTCCTCCTTCTCCCTTAGTCCTCCATTCTCATACAGTCTCTAAGTGCAATTGCCAGTTCCTCTCTGTCACTTGGATTAGATTTATTCTATTAATTTCCACTACTACTCCTATATTCATTGCTCCACACCTGGATAATTGCAGAAGACTTCTGAATCATGTCTTTGCATTGGGTTTTGGCACCTCCAATATACTCTGCTTGAGTAATCTTCTGAAAGTATCCTTTTAAATCAAGACACTTCCCTACTTAAGAACTCATAATAACTATTAATATATGGCCTATCAGTTCAAGTCCTGGAAACTCCCAGCCCTCTCTAATCAGGTTCAGGTTTATGTAACCTTCTCCCCAACCGCTGTTAAGATATGTTGAGCTTCTCATGTCATGTAAGAGCCCATCACTGACCAGTCAGCATTCCTTGTTCATGCTAATTACAGTATCCCTCTTCCTTTGCCTCTTTAATCATCTTTCAGGGGAGTTTTCTTCCTTCCCCAAATATTTGTTGGATACTTCTTGTGTGCCAAGGCATATGCTAGATACTGTGGATATAGCTGTTATTGGTACCCACTATCATACACCTTATAATCTGTTGCAGAAGATAAACAATGAATCGGTAACTTAAATACTGTGTGATAGTTGTTAAAATAGAGGAAGGATTTGATAGCAGGATTTAGTTCAGAGGCCTGGAAAAACTTTCCTACCAAAGTTATTATAAAGTGAAACATAAATAATGAGTAAAAGTTAGCCAGGTAGAGAGGATTTGGGATGATATTCCAGACAAAGGTAATAGTGTATGTGAGAACACCTAGGCAAAAGCACAATCTGTTCTAGGAAGTGAAATAAAAGAAATGCAGCTGCCACATAGATTCTACAGAGAAAGATTGACAGCAATAATAGTCAGGGACTGTTACGCAATTATGTGTGGTCATGTGAAGGCTTGTTGCCATGCTAAGTTCATCCTAAGAACAATGAGAAGCCATTGAAGAAGGAGACTTATATGACTAGAAATCCATGTTAGAAGGATCACTTTAGCTATGAAGAATGGATTGCTGGGGAAGAAGAGTAGAAGCAGAGAGACTAGTTAGGAGTGTATTGAAATAATATCAGAAATAAGTAATGGTGGCTTAGAATAAGCTGGTCACCATTGGGATGTAGAAAAGATGACAGGCTCATGAGATAATTAAGATATACAATCAATAAAACCTAGTGACGGAATATGGTGGGTAAGGCAGGGGGATGTGTCAAACATGGCTTCCAAGTTTCTGGCTTGAACAAGTAGGTAATTACTGATACAATTTCACTGAAATGGGGAAACTGAAGGATATGTGTATCTTAGGGGGAGAATATAAGTTCAGTTTAGGATGTGGAGAGTATAAGACGTGAGACATCCAAGGGGAGATGTTAGAGAGTTGGTCATATAAGTCTGGAATACAGAAGAGGGGTCAAGGTCAGTGACAAGATTGGGAAATTGTCACCATATAGATAGTAAAGCCATGTGATTGAATTATATCACCTAGGGAGAGAGAATAAATAGAAGAGAGAGGAGGACTGAGCTGTGGAGTTGTTCAGTGTTTAAAGATCAGGTAGTGAAGTAAAGGTCATCAAAGGAGACTGAAAATACTGGGGAGAAAGGAGAAAACTCAGAATCGTTTGCTATTCAAACAACATTTGAATATGGTGACCAAGGGAAGAAATGTTGCAAGAGAGATCAATCGACAGTATTTGATGCTGCTAAGAAGTCTGGCAAAATAAGGACAAAAAGTGACTACTAGGGTTAATAACCCAATGGTGATTGATTCCTTGATTTTAGTTAGAATGCACTGGACTGAGGAGTGAGAGGGAGTTGAGGAAATAGTTCAAGAGATTCCACAGAAGAGAGGAAGTGGAGAGACCAGCTAGTGCGGATGTAGGGTCAAGAGAGTTTGGGTAAGTTTCTTACTTGTTTTCAAGATGAGAAAACCTTTGATATGTTTATATGCTGACATAAAAGAACTAGTAGAAAAAGAGAGGACAAGGAAAGAAGGGATAATATGATGGGATCAAGAAAAAGGCAGGATTAACCTTAGAGAGGAGGGAAGACACCTCTTCCATTGTAACATGAAGAAAGGAGCAAAAAGTATCCACATGGATTCAGATAAGTTTGTAGGTTTCATGGCACAAAGCCGGGACCATTTCCTTCTGACTCTTTTATATTTTCTGTATAGTAGTAGGAGATGAGATCATTTGTTGAGGGAGGGTTCAAGATATGAGAGCTAGGAGGTTTGATGAGAGTGGAGAAAATAATTTTGAGAATGAGAAAGCCAGCTAACTAAGAAAATTGGAATCACCAGGCAGTGTTGAGAGCAGGTTGGTGGTTCTTCTGACACTACTCTACAGACTGAGTGCAGATGCAGTGAAGGAAAATGGTTAATTTATCCAGGGTTTTGCCAAGTGGGTATGATAGGAGTTGAATGGATCCAGGGAGCTGGGAATGTGATGAATCATTGAATCCAAGCCCAATATATAGATAAATGAAGGCAGGGGACATCTATGGATACAGTAAAAATAGAGAGTTCAATATACAGGTGGTCCCAATGAGACGGAAGAGCCTCATTGTGTTGAGAATGATAGAGTGCATGCAGTAGAAGGTAGGAACTTGTGATAAGAGAGTAGGCCCAGAATTTGTCATTTTAGAGAAGGAGCAGCTTCTGATACTGACCAAGTCAAGGTTGTGGCTGTAAGAGTGGATGGCTGAGGTACAGTGGTGAAGGAAGAGATAATTGGGAATATAACCAAAGGGTCAGGGCATTGGTTGGATCATCTATACTGCCATAGATGTCACCCAAGGTGATGGAAGGAATTGGTGTGTACAGGAAGTTGAGCACTTAAAGTTTCTAATGAACAGCAGAAGATACAGATGGTGGAGTAGTGGTGAGAAAGTGACAGAGATATTGGTGTATGACAACAACAAGAAAGTTAGGAGACTATTTAGCCAAATGACAGGTGCCTTAAAGTATCAGAGCTTATATGGGATCTGGAGCCAAACTGCAAAAGCTTGAATTTTGGCTCCATCCACTCTGAGTGATGATTGCCAAGTTATGTAGCCTCTCTGCTTCAGATTTTTTACTTGTAAAATTGGTAGGATAATAGAGTCTGCCTTCTAGAGTTGTTAAGAAGATTAAATGAATTAATAGCTGAAGAACACTTAGAACAGTAGCTGGGTTATAGTAATTGCCACACAAGTGCCAATTTTCATACAGGGTTCTACTTTACAGAAGGCTGATGCCCAGCTCTGATTGTATTCATATAAAGGTCTAAACCAACTATAGGCATCCCATTTGTCAATAAGAGGTTTTGTTCCAGTTATCTGTGACCTAGTTTTATCACAGATATGTTAACTACATCAGTAGTGGCCCATTCCAGTAGTGGGTCCTCAGATCCAGGCATGTCAACAGCAGGGATACCATGCTTTCTGAAGCCCACTTTTATTGAGCAAAGGACTGATGGGAAATGTATCACCTATCTCACCAAAGGCTATATTGGTAGTGACATTAGACTTATTATATACAGAGTGACCCAACAGGAGCTTCATCAGCAGCTTTACACTAAACAATATGGTATAGTCATTCCTATTGGGAAATCACAAATCACAAACCAACTAGCCATCCCCACACTATGAGAGCCCAGCACTACATAGCAAAGCAAGGATGTTGGATAGGAAGATAAGAGGATGAAGCCACACTCAAGTAGATACTCTGTGAGGGAGAGTTACACATCACTATAAATCAGTGATTGTCCTGGAGGGTACAATTGGAGGATGCCATCATGACTTAACATTTTAGGGCATGTCCCAAAGTAAGCATTTATTCTTTAGTGTCCCCTATCAGATGCCACCATGAGGTGATTCTAATAATAGAATGATAGACTCTGAGATGTAGAAGAAGCCTTAGAGATTAAAGTATGCCTTTATTGGGAAATTGGGAAGATTATATAATAGAATGCAGCATCTTTGATTGTTGAGGTGTATGGGAACTCTGAAATCAAATAATGTAACCAACCTTACCCCCACCCTCACATGCATTCATTTATTCATTCATGTATCCATTTGACAAATTTACTGGGATATATTAGTGAACAAACCAAACAAAAATCCCTGTCACTGTGGAATTTACAGTCTAGTTAGTGTGAAGAAAGGAGGAGGGACCACATAGCAGTGTATTCAACTGAAAGAATCATGGTAATTCATTTAAAAAATAATGAGTTACTTCATTTTTACCTGCCAAGGTGACACAAGACTATACTGAAAGAGAAACAGGCCAGGCATGGTGGCTCAAGCCTGTAACCTCAGCACTTTGCAAGTCCCAGACGAGAGGATCACTTTACCCAGGAGTTCAAGACCAGCCTGGGCAACATTGCAAAACCTCACCTCTACAAAAAGCACAAAAATTAGCCAGGTGTGGTGGTGACCATCTGTAGTCCTACTTACTTGGAAGGCTGAGGCAGGAGGATTACTTGAGCCTGTAAGGTGGCGGTTCCAATAAGCTGAGATTGCGCCATCTCACTCTACCCTGGGTAACAGAGCGAGAAAGAAAAACAAAGACTCTGCCAACAAAGTATAATGTCTGTTTTCCCCCATTTCCCTAATAAATGCCCAATGCTGAAAATGCACTTTTTAAGTATGCTTTTGGAAAATGTCTGATAAAATGACAGTGAGCACTTCTGGCCCATTCCGGAGACATGTATTAACAATGGTGAGTGCCTTAAGCCAAAGGTGGAAAGGTAGAATTTTAGGCATTAGAGGAAGGGGCTGGGTGTTTTGAAGACCAGAAATCTTTTTTTCAATTTGGCCCTGGCTGTTGGTCCTCTTTTTTGAGCTAGACACTGTGCTAAGATTCTAGATTTAAATAAGTTAGTTCTTGGTTTTGAGAAGCTCATGGTCTATAGGAGGGAAATAAATGCTGCCAAAGATAGTCAGGACATGCCTTAGTGCTATACCAGTGGTGTGGGCAGCATAGTGAGAGTCTAGAGCAGAGAGAGAGAATGACTAATTTCTAACTCAGTCTGTGAGTCAGGGTAGGCTTCATGGAATAGGTGAAATTTTAACTGGGACTTGAAGGATGAATCAAAGTGTGCCAAAGAAAGACTATAGAGAAAGTACTCTATCCAGAGGGAACAGCATGTGCAAAACTAGGAAGCCATAAAAGGATTTACAGAAAGCATATTTTTAGTGATGTGAGAAATCTACTGTGCTGGAGCCTAGGAAGTGGATGGAGAAGGTGTGGCAGGAGATAAAGTAGGAGACAGTGTGTCCGATTGTCAAAAAATTTGTACACCCTACTACAGAGCTTGGCAGTGGAGAATCAACAGAGATTGTTTTTAAAGGAAAATGAATATGTGATCAAATATGTTTGGTTTTAGTTTTCAGAGAATGGGATTGGTACAGCTTTATGGAGAATGAAAGACAGACTAGAGGCATGGAGATAAGATTTTGGAGCAGTCCAAGCAAAAGACAATAAGGATCTGACCTAAAATAGACATTTAAGAAAATTTGCAATAGATATTTGAGGTAGGATTGACAAGATTTGTAACTAGTTGGAAATACAGAGTGAGGTAGAAAGAAAAATAAAGGATGACATCAAGCATGGCTGTGTAGACATTAACCAAAATGAAGCATACTGAAGAAAGTAGGTTTCAGAGGGGATGAAATCAATTGAATTTTGAGATGGCTATGAGACATTCAGCTAGGCAGTTAAAATATGGCTCTGGGCTTCAAGAAGAAAATAATAACCAGAATAATAACCAGAAGAAAATAATAGAATCTTGAAACACAAGATTGTGAAATGTTCCAGAAAGATAAAGTATACTGAAGATTGAAAACAGGCCACTGGAGTTTAGCAGTGAAGGGACCTTAACAAGAGCACTTTCAGTGCAGTGGTGGGAGCAGACGTAAGATTGCATCGGTTTGAAATTTAGAAGAGAAAACTTAGAAACAAAGAAATTCTCAAATAATAAAAATGAGAGATACTAAAGTTAATATTGGATGAATTAAATGAAAAAGCAAGACACAGACTATTAGGAAAATGAGAGTTATTTTTTTACTGACAAAAGCTAAAGTCTATAATAAACATGAGTCATGAATGTATATACATGGAATGATGCAGCATGACAATTTATAAAACAAAGACTGTTACAAGAAAACATTGGCAACATTATAATCCTAATTGGAGACATTATCATACCTGTATTAGTTAGGATTTATTTTAGCTTCAGGCAAGGAAAAACCTAAAATAGCAGGGGCTTAAACTAGATAGTGGCTTATTTTCCTTCCATGGAAAAAAGAGTCTGGATTTATTCATTCCAGAGCTGTATATCTTACTATCCTGCCATCATTAATGTATTACTTCTTGAAGTCTAGCTATCATATCTACATTCCATGTGGGAAGAAAGAGGAAGAGGAGCTACCCCCACCACACACACCTAAATCATAGTAGCCAGAAGCTAGTCAGATAGGAGCTGTGAGGGAGGCTGGAAAAGGTAGTCTTTTATTTTGGGTGTTAATATGCACGTGTAAAAATCAGGCAGGCCCTCTGTTATCAAGAAGAAAGGTAAGATCAGATGTTGGATTGACAAGTAGCAACTTCTGCCTTACAATTGTCTTAGTTTTTGACAGACCAAATAGACAAAAAAATAACAGGTCAATTGAATAATCCAATTAGTAAGTTTGACTCTATACATATATCTGTAACTATACCTTTGTGCCCTATACGGAACACACATCTTTACTAAATGTTCATGAAACATTACAAAAATATTTTCATATTTAAGACCACAAAGGAAACAATATATTACGGAAAGCAGAAATAGTTTAGGCCATAATTTCATAGTTTGTGATCACAATTCAATCAGGCTAGACATGAAAATCCAAAGGGAAATAAACAAAATCAAACCATGCAGAACATAAAAAAAAAAAAAAACACTCTACTGAATAGTTTTTGAGTCAAAGATAGAAATAAAAACTTCAAGCATATTCTATTTAAACAGTAATGGTGAATGAAGCATGTTAACAATTTAGGGTACATCTCCAGTGCTTTATTCGAAGGAAAAGCTGCATGACTTTTTGTCAAACAAAAAAGGGGAAAAATAAAGCATGAAGGTAGAAGAGGCAAAATAAAGGAAAATTTGGAAAGCATAAATTATTATAGATAAAAGAAGAAATGAAACAGAAAACAGAAACCCAGAAAAACTGACAAATAAATATTAGAACCAGTTTTTGAAATGACCCATAGGTGACAAATTCCTGGTAAGACTAATCAAGAATATAAGAAATAAAGAATTTTGAAAAGCATATTAGAAATATAATACAGTGAATTGAACACTGTCCCCCTCAAATTTATGTCCATCCTGAAGCTCAGAATATGACTTTATTAATAATAGGATATTTGCAAATGTAATTAAGATAAGAGGAGGTCATACTGGATTAGGGTGGACCCTAAATACAATGACCAATGTCCTTATAAATAGAGGGGGTATATAGAAAAGCAGGGAGACATAAGGAAGAAAGCCATGTGAAAATGGAGCTAAAGATTAGAGTTCTGCTGACACACACCAAAAACTGCCAGAAGCCCCCAAAAGATGGAAGAGGAAAGAAATAACTCTTCTTCTGCAGCCTTTGGAGGGAGTGTGGCCTTACAGACTTTGATTTTAGACTTCTGGCCTCCAAAACTGTAAAATAATATGTTTCTTTTGTTTTAAGCCCCTCAATGTATCATACTTTGTATGATAGCCCTAGGAAACAAATATAAATAAAAGCTTGATAATTGATGGCAAAATATAGTATAGGGACTCTCTATGTGTTTTACATTTCTATATACATTAACTAATTTCATCCATACAAGAATCTAATGAAGTGGGTGCTATTTTATAGATAAACATACTGAGAGTTTAAGTAATTTGTCCAAACAAATAATTCAAATTTAGATTGACTTCAAAGTCTGCAGTCTAAATCACCACATGTAACTTCCTATCTTATATATATAGTAAAAACATAGTATATTTTTCAAAGAGAGAGACACACATGGAGAGAGATAATGTTATCAATTTAAAATCCTAGGGAAATTATAAATAATGACTCAAGAAAAGTAGAAAATTAATAACCATAAAAAGTTGTTAAACAACTGTCAATTCTTCCATCACAAAGTAAAAAACAAACAAACAAAAAATACAGCAATAACACCTCATAAAGTTCCATAGGTGAGTTATTTCAAAGAAAGATAAATTTTAGTTGTTCCAGAAATAAGGAATTTCTCTCAAATCTTTTATAAAATTAGCCTATCTGGGAAAATCATATCCAACAAAGACAGAACCAAAACGAAAAAGAAAAGCACAACCTGCAGAATGGGAGAAAATTCTGCAATCTATCCACCTGCCAAAGGACTACTATCCAGAGTCTACAAGGAACTTAAACAAGTTTACAAGAAAAAAACAAACAACCCCATTAAAAAGTGGGCAAAGGACATGAACAGACACTTCTCAAAAGTATTCCATTGTGTATATATACCACATTTTCTTTATCTACTCATCTCTTGATGGACACATAGGTTGATTCCACAATTTAGCTATTGTGAGTAACACTGCAATAAACATTGGAGTGGAGATAGCTGTTCAACATACTGATTTCATTCTCTTTGAAAATACACTCAGTATTGGGATCACTGGCTCATATGGCAATTTTATTTTAATTTTTTGAGGAAACTCCACACTGTGTTTCATAATGGCTCTACTAATTTACCTTCCTACCAATGATGTGCCTGTTCTCCACAGCCTTGCCAACACTTTTAATCTTTTGTCTTTTTGATAGTATTCATTGTAGCATGTGTGAGGTAATACTTCATTGTGGTTTTAATTTGCATTTCTCTAATGATTAGTGACTTTGAGCATTTTTTCATGTACTTGTTGGCCATTTGTATGTCTTCTTTTGAGAAATGCCTATTTTCATTCTTTTCCCATTTTTAATTGGGTTATATGCTTTCTTACTGTTGAGTTGTTTGAGTTTTTTATATATCTTGAATATTAATCCTTTATCAGACCCATGGTTTAAAAATACTTTCTCCCATTCTGTAGATTATCTCTTCACATTGCTGTTTCTTTGGCTCTGCAGAACCTTTCAGTTTGAAATAATTCCACTGTGTATGTTAGATTTTGTTGCCTGTACTTTTGGATTTATATCCAACAAATCATTGCCCAGACCAATTTCATCAAGCTTTCCTCCTATGTTTTCTTTAATAGTTTTCCAGGTTCAGATCATACATTTAATTCTTTATCCATTTTGAGTTTACTTTTGTATGCAGTGTGAGCCAGTGGTCTAATGTTACTCTTCTGCATGTTAGCTATCCAGTTTTCTCAATAATTTATGGAAGAGACCATGCTTTCTCCCTATGTATGCTTGGTAGTTTTGTCTAAAATCACTTGGCTGTAAACACTTATATTTATTTCTGGGCTTTCTATTCAGTTCCATCGGTCTGTCTGTTTTTATGCCAGTACCATATTGTTTTGATTACTATAGCTTCATGGTATATTTTGAAATAAAGTAGTGTGATACCTGTGCTTTGTTCTTTTGCTCAAGATTGCTTTGATTATTTTCAGTTTTTTGTGGTTCTGCACAAATTTTTAGGATTATTTGTTATATTTCTGTGAGAGATATCATTGGTATTTTGATAGGAATTGCACTGAATTTATGGATTTCTTTGTGTAGTATGGAGATTTTAACAAGACTAATTCTTTCAATGCATGATTGTGGGCTATCTTTCTATTTATTTGTGGCTTCTTCAGTTTCTTTCATCAGTATCCCATAGATTTTAGAGTGTAGATTTTTCACCTCCTTGGTTAAATTGACTCTTAAGTATATATTTTTTTGGAGTTTTTGTAAATGAGATTATTTTCTTGATCTTATCTCTGAAAATTTTCTGTTAGTGTATAGAAATGCTACTGATTTTGTATGTTGATTTTGTATCCTACAACTTTACTGAATTTGTTTATTAGCTCCAATAGGTTTTTGGTGGAGTCTTTAGAGATTCCTATATGTAAGTTAATGTCATCTGAAATAGAAACAATTGAACTTCTTCCTTTCCAATTCGTATGTCTTTTTACTAAAATTTTTAATTTTGCCTAACTATTCAGACTAGGACTTCTAGTTTTATGTTGAATGGAAGCAGTGAAAATGGACATCCTCATTTTGTTCCTGATCTTAGAGAAAAAGTTTTCAACTTTTCCTTGTTAAGTATGATATTATCCATGGATTTGTCATAGATGAACTTTATTGTGTACCTTCTACTCCTTCTTTGGAGTTTTTATCATGAAAGGGTTTTGAATTTTGCCAAATGCTTTTTGGGTATCTATTGAAATGATTATATGGTTTGGTCATTCAGTTAATGTGGTGTATCACGTTTGTGGATTTGTGTATGTTGCATCATCCTTGAATTCCTGAGATGAATCTCACTTGATAATGGTGAATAATCTTTTTAATGTGCTATTGAGTTCAGATTACTAGTATTTTGTTGAGATTTTTTGCATCTATCTTCATCAGGACTTTGTTTGGCTTTGGTATCAGGGTAATGCTGGCCTCATAAAGTGAGTTTGAAAGTATACCCTAGACTTCAATTTTCTGGAGTAGCTTGAGAGGGCTAGGTATTAGTTCTTTAAATGTTTGGTGGAATTTAACAGTGATGCTACCATAAGCATCGGAGTGGAATAAATGTGCAAGTGCAGATATCTCTTTAGTATACCAATTTCATTTCTTTTGTATGTATATGTCTCATTATGATTTTTATTTTCATTTCCATGATGATTAGTGATCTTGAGCACTTTTTAAATATATCTATTGGTCATTTTTATGTCTTCTTTTGATAAATGTCTTTTCTGGTCTTTTGCCCTTTTTAAATCACATTATTTTTTCTTTATTTTGCTATTTAGTTGTTTGAGTTCCATTTATATTCTGGTTATTAATGCCTTGTTGGATAGACAGTTTGCAAATGTTTTTTCCATTCTACAGGCTGTCTCCACACTTTGTTGATTGCTTTCTTTGCTGTGCAAACGTTTTTTAGCTTGATGTAATTCTATTTGTCTACTTTTACTTTCGTTGCCTGTGGTTTTGAGTTCTTACCCAAAAAATTACTATAGGTTTTTGCTTTGTGGTTACCATGAGTCTAACAGAAAACCTCTTACAGATATGACAGGTTATTTTAAGCTGATGACAAATTAACGATGATCACACAAGAAGAAACTCTACACTTTTACTCTACTTCCCCTCAATTTGGAATTTTTGATGTCAGAATTTACATCTTTTTATAATGCTTATATTTTAACAAATGTTTGTTACTTATTATTTTAATGGTTTTGTCTTTTAACCTTTGTACTAAGTAAATAGATGATTTTCACACCACTATTAGAGTATTAAAGTATTCTGAATTTGACTGTATTATATGTACTTTTTTCAGCATGTTTTAAACTTTTTGATATTTACTGGTTACTCATTAGTATCATTTTCTTTTATCTTGAAGATCTCTCTTTAGCATTTCTTGTAAAACAAATATGTTGTTGATGAACTCATTCAATTTTTGTTTGTCTGGGAAAATGTATTTCTCCTTCATTTCTGAATGCCAGCTTTGCTGGGAACAGTATTTTTGGTTGAAGGTTTTCTTCTTTCAGTACTTTGAATATATCATCCCACTCTCTCCTGGCCTGTGAAATTTCAGCTGATAAATCTGCCTTTGGCCATGTTGGAGCTCCCTTATGTTGTTTACTTCTTTTCTCTTGCTTCTTTCAGTGTGTTCTCTTTGTCTTTGATTTTTGACGGTTTTCGTATAATATGTCCTGGGGTAGTCTTGTTTTGATTGAAACTGATTAGAAATCTTTGGCTGTTAAAAAAAAAAAAAAAATCTCCCCCTTGGATTTTTACATCTTTCTCCAGATTGGAAGGTTTTCTCCTATTGTTTCTTTAAATAACCTTTCTACTTCCTTTTCTTTCACTTTTTTATCTTTTTTACCTCAAAAATTTGCTCTTTTTTGATGCTGTCCTGTAAAGCTTTCTTCTTTCCATTTTTTTCTTTTTTCTTTTTTATTGTCTTAGTGTATATTTTCAAATAACCTGTCTTCAAGTTCACAGATTGTTTCTGCTTGATCAGTTCTGCTATGGATGCTCTCTGCTGCATTTCATATTTCATTCATTGTACTTTGCAGCTTCAGAATTTTTATTTGTTAATTATTTTAATCTCTCTATTAAATTTATCATTTTTATCACCTACTGTTTTCCTCATTTCATTTAATTGTTTCTTGTATTTTTTTTGAAGTTCACTGAGCTTTCTTAAAACAGTTATTTTGCATTCTTTGTGTGGCAGTTTATCCATCTCTATTTTTAGGGTCAGTCACTGATGTTTTATATTTTCTCTTTGGTGATGTCATGTTTCCATGATTGTTCTTGCTATTTGATTGGGATCTGCAAATTTTAAGAGGTAGATACCTACTCCAGTCTTTTCAGACTGCCTTTATCTGGGAGAGCCCTTTAACAGTGCGCCTGTCCAGAGATTCTCAGCAGGCTATCTGGTGTGGTCCATGGAATGTCTTGCTGCTGAAGTCTTTGGGCTGTCTGGCATGGGTCAACAGGTGGGCAGGCCTGGAACTGGACCTACTCGGGTAGACCTATCAATTGACTCTTCTGGTATAGGCCTGTAGCCTATATCTCTGGGGGCTGGCCTGAAGCCCATGTCCACTGGGGCAGTACTGAAACCCAGAGCTGCTGATGCCAGCATGGCTCTGGGCTGGACCTCAAGTCTTCAACCACTTGGGCTGACTTGCTGCTGAGTGCTGTTTGAAACCTGGGGCATCCAAATTCATCCTGGTAATAGTGCAGACTGGAGATAAAGTCCACTGTGCAGGCCTAAAACCTGGGGCTGTGGAATCCGGCCTGGCCCTGAGACAGGTCTGAAAGCTCAGTCTGTGGGTACTAGCCAAAGGTGTGGGCTATGTAGGCTTACCCAGTGCTGGGTTTTACTGTGGCAGGCCCAGTATTGAGGTCCAAGTTACTCTGTGATCATTTTTTTCCCTTTCCCTCAAGCAGATGTTATCTCTTTTCAGGCTGTGCTGCCTGGGGTTGAGGGAGGGGTGATGTAGGAAATGTATAACTGTTCTTACTACTGTCTTTTATGTGTCTTTTCTTATTGCTGTGCTACATCAAGGTGTTTTTCTCTCTTACCTGGTTTCCTTATCACTGGTAAAGGTATTTTTGTGCATAGAAGGCTGTTCAAATTGATGCTTCTGTGAGGAGACAATCTCTGGAGAGTGCTATTTTGTCTGGAATTGGTTCCTTCCAGTGGGTTCTTGGTCTCACTGACTTCCAGAATGAAGCTTTGTGGTGAGTGTTACAGCTCTTAAAAGTAGCATGGACCAAAGAGTGAGCAGCAGCAAGATTTATTGTGAAGAGCGAAAGAATAAAGCTTCCACAGTGTGGAAGGGGACCCAAACGGGTTGCCACTGCTGGCTGGAGTGGCCAACTTTTATTCTCTTATTTGTCCCCGCCCACGTCCGGCTGATTGGTCCATTTTGCAGGGTACTGATTGGTCCATTTTACAGAGCGCTGACTGGTCCATTTTACAGAGTGCTGATTGATGCATTTTACATACCTCTAGCTAGCCATAGAGTGCTGATTGGTGTGTTTTTACAGAGCACTGATTGGCTCATTTTACAAACCTCTAGCTAGCTACAGAGTGTTGATTGGTGCGTTTTACAATCCTAGCTACAGAGTGCTGATTGGCGCATTTTACAATCCTCTTGTAAGACAGAAAAGTTCTCCAAGTCCCCACCCAACCCAGAAGTCCAGCTGGCTTCACCTCTCAAGTCCTCCTCTAAACAGGACACACCAACTGTTGTTGTAAATTGGGTGATGATGGCTGTAGCTACTTCCTGCTGGATAGGGATGAATAACAGGCCCTATAGATGTAGTGTCCTCCAGAGTGGAACTCTCTAGGCCAGTCAAAGGCCCAGTGGGTTGGTCCAGGAGTTCTCGGTAGAAGTTGTTAGTTGAGCTCATTTGGGGTTTCGTTTGCAAGACCATCTGTAGCTTCATGGCCTCGATCCTGGAAGAAACAAATTTGACAAAGAGGTTAAAAACAGGGCCTGAAGGCGAGTAATAGCAAGATGGTTGTCACGGGGCCTAAAAAGGGGAGAAGCTATGTTGCCCAACTCCAGCAGTTGGTATGAGAGTTTGAAAGGTGTTGTCTGATTTCAGAAGCCTTTTCCTGTAAGTGCTGGGCAGTGTCTTGTACTATCCCTGACTGGTTAGTGTAAAAGCAACACTCTTCCCCTATGAAGGTGCAAAGTCCTCCTTTGTCAGCAGTGAGGAGGTGTAGGCCTTGGCGGTTTTGGAGAGTCACTGCTGCCAAAGAGTCTATTTGCGATTGTAGAGTAAGGATAGATTTTGTTATTTATTGTAAACTGTCCAAGAAATCCTTTGAGAGCGTGTGGTAGTAGGATAGTGAAGTAGATAAACTGGCTATTCTAGCTCCTGTAGCAGTGGCCATTTCTAACCCTATGAGTAGGGGTATTAGTTGTATGGCCCTGCGCTGATGGACTTGAGCTCTGAGAGGCACTGATAGGGTCTAATTTCCACAAGATTAGAAGTTAGGATAATACATGTTGCACTGTTAACTTTTAGAAAACTTTACTTTTGTTGAAAACCTTGTGAGTTTGGGATTTCAGTTATTCTTTGCTATTAATAAGACCTCGTTCAGTCCGTGTTAACTTACAATTGGTATAGATGGCTCCTTCCTGATTCTGTAAGTACTTTAAGGTTTAGCTGAATGCAAACAGCTCACACTTTTGAGCAGACCAATTATTAGGCAACTTTCTTAACTCTGCTTTTACAAGAGCTTCCTTATCACTTATTGAATACCTTATTGTGTCTTTTTCCGTTAATCGCCCAGGAGGAACCATCTATCTCCTGTCCTGAAGGGAGTTCCTCCTAGATCTGGTTGGACCTTTGTATGGTAATTAATTAAGATTTAGATTCCCTGTTAGGAAACCTGTTGGATTAAGGATTTTTGAGAGGAAGGCTATGTGTTGTCAGTGGCCTCAGTGCTATGGGGCTATGCCCTTGTTTACACTGACAACAAGGTGGTATTGGAGTGTTATAGGGTCACAGAGAATAATTCAATTATCAATTATAGGTTTTAAATCTACCCTGGCTTTTAAAGGAATAGGGTACACAGTGTTTTTCTTTACTACTTCTCTCTCTTTCTCTTTCTTTCTCTTTGACTTTTTGTCTTTTTCTCTCTCTTTGACACCTTTGTCTCTGTCTTTTCCTCTCTCTCTCTCTTTGACTGCCTCTTTGTCTGTCTCTTCCTCTCTCTCTTTCTTTGACTCCCTCTTTGTCTCTCTGTCTCCTTCTCTTTGACTTTGTCTCTTTCTTCCTTTCTCTCTGACTCCCTCTTTGTCTCTCTGTCTCTTCCTCTCTGTGTCCTTCTCTCATTGAATTCCTGTCTTTCTCTTTCTCTCTTTCCTTCTCTCTCTCTCTTTCCTCTCTGCTGGTCTTTCCCTGCCTCTGCCAGATGCTCATGCTGCTGTTATTCCCTCTCCTTCTGCCTTTTCTCCCCTTTCCTTCTCCTTTTTGATGGCTTTGGCAGTGTAAGACTGTCGCCTCCTTGGATTTTTGCACTGCGTGCAATAACTCCATGATTTCCTTGTGGTACTTCAAGGGGATTCCCCCAGAGGTTAGGAACTCCTTTTCTTTCCATATTGCAGCATGGGCATGTAGGATTAGATAAGCATACTTGCTATCTGTGTAAACATTTATTCTTTTTCCCTTTCCCAGTTCTAAGGCTTGGGTAAGTGCCACTAAGTGTGCTAACTGGGCGTTGGTCCCTGGGGGAAGAGGCTTACTTTTAGGTACTGTTACATCACTAACTATGGCATAATCTGCCTTTCGTATCCCATTCTCCACAAATGAACTTCCATCTGTATATAAGTTCAGGTCAGGATTAGCTCGGGGGACTTCTAAGAGATCCTCTCAGGCAGCATAAGTCTGGACTATAATTTGTTGGCAGTCATGCTCGATTGGTTCTCCATCTTCTGGGAGAAGAGTGGCAGAGTTGAGGGCTGCACACATGTGTATTTGAAGCACTGGTCCTTCAAGGAGTAGCACTTTGTATCTAAGCAGGCGGTTGTCTGATAGCCATAAACTTCCTTTGGCACCTAGTATGCCATATACATCATGAGTACTCCAGACAGTGAGATCCTTTCCTTGTATTATTTTGATAGCCTCTGACACTAAGACAGCTACTGCCACAACTACCCATAAACAGTGAGGCCAGCCTTTTGCTACTATATCACTTTCCTTACTTAGGTATGCCACTGGTTGTGGGGTTGTCCCACGAGTCTGAGTAAGGACTCCAAGAGCTATTCCTGCTCTATCTGTGTCATGTAAAGAGAAGTTCTGTCCTGTGGGAAGGCTTAAGGCTGGAGCTTGTACTAAGACTTGCTTTAAGGATTTGAAGGCTCTTTCTGCCTCTGGTTCCCATTCTACTAGATGAGTATTTGCCCTCTGGGTCTCCTTGATTAGAGTATAGAAGGGCCTGACTATCTTGCTGTATCTGGGGATCCATAGTCAGCGAAAGCCCGTGATTCCAAGGAACACCCACGACTGTTTGAATGTCTTAGGGTGGGGATAAGCCAGTATAGGCTGTTTTCGTGCATTGCTGAGGGCCCTGGTTCCTCTGGCTAAGATTAGGCCTAGATATTTGACTTGCTGTAGGCAGAGCTGGGCCGTCAATTTAGATGCGTTGTACCCTTAATTAGCTAGAAAGTTCAAGAGATCTACAGTAGCCTGCTAGCATGAGGCTTCCGAACTGGTAGCCAAAAGTAAATCATTCACATACTGAAGGACTAGAGTGCCTGGACTTGAGAAGTGGCCTAGATCTTGGGCCAGTGCCTGACCAAACAGATGAGGGTTATCCCTAAACCCCTGGGGCAAGACAGTCCACGTAAGTTGGGACATGTGGTCTGTGGGATCCTTGAAGGCAAAGAGAAACTGGGAGTCAGAGTGCAGGGGAATACAGAAGAAGGCATCCTTGAGGTCCAAAACTGTGAACCATTCTGCTTTCTCTGGTATTTGAGCGAGCAGGGTATAGGGGTTGGGTACAACTGGATATAGAGGAATTACTTCCTCATTGATGAGTCTAAGATCTTGCACTAATCCCCACTGAACTTTCAGTTTTCGTGCTCCTAGAATTGGGGTGTTGCAGGGACTGCTGCATTTTCTTATTAAGTCTTGAGCTTATAAATGTCTAACAATATCCTGTAAACCTTTATGAGCTTCAGGCCGTAACGGGTGTTGCCTTTGATAAGGAAAAGTGGTGGGGTCTTTTAGCCTGATTTGGACTGCGCGGGCATTTTTTGTCCTTCCAAATTGTCCTTCCAATGCCCAGGCTTCAGGGTTGATTCCCTCCTCAAGCAGGGGACAAAAATGGGTAACTTCTTCCCCATATTCATGCAGATAATAGCTCCAGCTTTGCCTAATATGTCCCCCCTGATAAGGGTGTGGGACTTTCAGGCATAACTAGAAAGGAATGTGAAAAGAGCAAAGCCTCCCAATTACAACTGAGGAGGTGGAAGAAATACCTGGTTACAGCTGTCCCAAGATTCCTTGGATGGTAATGGACCTTGAGGACAACTGTCCTGGACAGGAGATTAATACTGAGAAAGCTGTGCCAGTGTCCCTGAGGAAGTCAATTTCCTGGCCCTCAATGGTTAAATGTACCCAGAGCCCAGTGAAGGTGATGACATGAGCTGGCGCTTGCCCTGGGCACGCTCACTCCTATTGTTGAATGATCTGGTTGGGGGCTCCTGGCCCTGAGAACCTTTGTCCTCTGGGGCAGCGTGCCTTCCAGTGATTGCCTCAGCATAGTGGACATGGGCGAGGGGGCAGCTTGTTTCTCATTGGACAATCTTTTTTAAAGTGTCCTTGCAAACCACATTGATAACAAGCCCCACTGGTTGATTGGCCTGCTCCATTTTCTGTCCTCTCTGAACCACCAAGGTTTGTTTGTCTGAGGGCCATGACTTAGGCTATGGCCTTTCTCTGATCTCACTTTTCCTTTTTGGCCTGTTCCTCTTGGTGCCTATTATAGAACACCAAGGTTGCCAGATTTAATAATTCCTCCAGATTTTGTTCAGGGCCCAGTGCTTGCTTTTGGAACTTTCTCCTGTTACCTGCATCTGATTGGGTAATAAACTTATCTTTTAGGCTCAATTGACCCTCAAGGGAGTTGGGTGATAGGGGAGTATATTTTCTTAAGGCGTCCCATAGTCGCTCGAGGAAGCTGAAGGATTTTCTTCCTATCCCTGAGTTATGGCAGACATCATTGAATAATTCATGGGCTTTTTCCTAATTCTCCTTAGTCCTTCTAGAACACAGGGCAGCAGATGTTTATGACTCCAGTCCCCACAATCTGAGTCAAGGTCCCAGCGGGGATCCATATTGGGAATGGCTTGTTGACTGGTAGGGAATTTATCCCTTTCTTCAGCTGTCATTCTGTCATTTACTTCACTAAGATACCAGGTATCTCCAAACTCTTGGGCTGCAGCTAAACCCACATTCTTTTCATTAAAGGCCAGGATTTGATCTAACAATAGAATGACATCTCTCCAAGTGAGGTCGAAGGTTTGCCCTAGACCATGTAGGACATCTATATACCTATCAGGATTGTCTGAAAACTTCCCCAGGTTTACCTTGATCTGCTTTAAATCAGAGAGAGAGAGAAGGAGACATGTACCTGGGTTGGGCCAAATTCCCCTCTCCCTACAGCTTGAAGGGGACATAACTGATAGACAGGGGTTTTTTGTGGTCCTTTGGAGATTTCTTTGCTTGTTTCCTTCTGGGCAGGGGAGATTAGAGGAGGCTTATCATTAATAGAAAGGGGAGCTATAGCGAAGCTAGGATATGGGGGTAAGTTGAGAGGTCCTCTTGTGGGATGTAAATGGCAAGCTTTGCATAGTTGTAGATTATCCTTCAATGAAAAGAAAGCTTGGACATAAGGTATTTCACTCTGTTTGCCTTCCCTCTTACAGAAAATGTCAAGCTGCAGGATAGTATTATCATTTATACTTCCCTCAGGTGGCCATTTTTCCCCATCAGAGAGAGAATATTGGGGCCAGACTGTAGTGCAGAAAAAAATAAGCTGCTTCTTTTCAGGGTTTGCAGGTCAAATTGGTCCCAATGGCTTAGGATACATTTCAAGGGTGAGCCTGTTGATGCCTGAGTGTTTCCCATCTGAAAGAAAAACTGCCTGTGGATCTGGTTTGTTTTTCTCCCCCCGCCCCCCCGCCGCCCCAAAGAATCTGCAATAGTCCCTGGACCCTGCTGATCAGAATAGTTGTGCTCACCAACGCAGCATCAGAAACACTAGTTTTCCTATTAGACCACAAAGAGGACTGAGGAAGGTCGGATTTAGTGGCCCTTAATGATGCATTCTCAAAAACCTGCACCCTTGCCTTTCCTCTTAGACCACAAAGAGGACCAAGAAAAATCAGATTTAGTGGTCCTTACTGATGCATTCTCGAAAGCCTGTTAGAGTCCTAAACACTTTTTCCTGTTAGTATTGGGACCTTACCCTTGTCCTATAAAGATGTTATGCCTCAAAATGGAGTGGAGGGCCATACCTTCAGGGAGGGAAGGGATCTCCAGAGTTGGAAGAGTGATACCTTTTGTCCTCACTTCTCATCATATGAATAGGAAGGATATCATTTCTAAGGCTCCCCATCTCCTAGCTTTGGGAATAGCCTTTGTTAGGCCTGCTAGTCTGAGGAGGGATCCTAAAATTCCAGATTGTAACTCCCCACCACGCCCCCAACAGGACTTTGAGCAAAAATTATACCATTCTGTTTGGTGAGTCTTGGTGCCTAAGGAAGGGAACAGAATTCTGAAATTTACAGTAGAAATCATTCTTATAGGAGAAACTAGAAAAGCACCAGAAACAGGGAGTGGTTTTTAGAAGCAGGACTAGCCACAGAGAAGAGAGGCAGGAGGAAGTTTGTCTGACAGGCATTAGGACCCAGGAGGCCAGGATCAGGATAGACAGGATAGATGGGTGAGTCTCACTTGGGCAACATGACTTTGAGAGTTCTGCTCATGGCTGCAGGGTCAACCAACCTTTTGTCGAGACACCGGAGCAGAATGACTTTCTTCTCTGTCAACCTTTGGCTCGGCCCGGAAGTACAGGAAAAGCGAAGCTGGTTCCAGGTAAACAAATGCTCCCAATTCCGAAGAGTCGGGGTTTGTTGGAGAGCCCTTTCCCAGAAAGCCTGACACCTGTGTCTTTAGTCTGATGGCCATGCTAGTCGTTTCTAACTGGCCGACAGGTGCCTGGTCTTTAGCCCCCAAATTCTAAGGAAAAATAAGACAGAATAGCAAGCAAAAGGTTCCAGTGGTATTCACCACTTGGAGATAGTCCCTTCGTGATCGCCAAGATGTGTCTGAGTTGGTTCCTTCCGGTGGGTTGTTGGTCTTGCTGACTTCAAGAATGAAGCTGTGGACCTTCGCAGTAAGTGTTACAGCTGTTAAAGGTGGCACAGAGTCAAAGAGTGAGCAGCAGCAAGATTTATTGTGAAGAGCAAAAGAACAAAGCTTCCACAGCGTAGAAGGGGACCCAAGCGGGTTGCTGCTGCTGGCTGGGGTGACCAGCTTTTATTCCCTTATTTGTCCCAGCCCACGTCCTACCGATTGGTCCATTTTACAGAGTGCTGATTGGTTCATTTTACAGAGTACTGATTGCCCCATTTTACAGAGTGGTGATTGGTCCATTTTACAAACCTCTAAATATCCACAGAGCACTGATGGGTGTGTTTTTACAGAGTAGTGATTGGTACATTTTACAAACCTCTGGCTAGCTACAGAGCACTGATTGGTGCATTTTACAATCCTAGATACAGAGTGCTGATTGGTACATTTTACAATCCTCTTGTAAGACAGAAATGTTCTCCAAGTTGTCACCCTACCCAGAAGTCCAGCTGGCTTCACCTCTCAATAAGAGTCCAACAAAGTGGCAAAAATCAGCATATTGCCTATAGAACAGCAGAAATTACTGAGGGTATATGATGGACCTGTTCAATTCATACTAATATAAAATTAAAACACTTAGAAATAAAATTATAGAGGTCCTACATGAAGATAAATGTCACAAAGACCATATGTCACTAAAGGCCATACAAGGAGTTCTGGTTATACATTTGAACATAAAGTGAAAACATAAATTGACTAAAAGAAACATAAGTAAATATTTTTGTAAATGCAGGATGGATAAGTGTGTTATACTTCTAAGCGTGTTACAACAAGCATATCTTGAAAAGAAAAAAAACTAATAGATTTGACTACAAAATCTTAAAAATCGTTATATGATAAATACACTAGTAACAAAATTTCAAAAGATGGAGAAAATATTTTCAACATACATGTCAAAAATGGTGTTAATACCCTTAACATATAATAAGCTCTTATAAATCAATGAAAAGCTAATTATTCTTATATGAAAATGGGTAAACAACATTAATATGCAATTCACAAAAAAGAAAAGAAATGCGAATTACTAGAAATCATATGAGAAAAATGCTCAACCTTACTTGAAATCAGAGAAATGTATTTTTTTTAAAAAAGACAACAGACTAAAGCGAACAGCAGTAGTACTGGCATGGGAATGGGGAAATGGGTATGTGTACAATTAGTGGGTAGTAAAGTCATACGAGCTTTTTGTAAGGCATTTTGACTATGTCTTTTAAAAGTTTAAAAACATATTTATAGTCTTTAAAGGAGCAATTCCACTTTCACTAATTTTTTCCAAGGAAATAATTCTATAAATATGCAATGTGTAACATACAGGTATATTAATCATAATTATAATATTGTTTCTAATAGTAAACATTTGGAAACAGCCTAAGTGTGCAGAAGTAGAGGACTGTCTAGCCAAATTATGGTATATCTTTAAAATAAGATGTAATACAATCATTAAAAAGAATAATATAGGGCTTATATTTATGGAAATGGAAATATGTACTTGACAGATTATTAATTGAGAGAACAGGTTCCAGAATACTATTATATTAATTATCTTTTTCTTTCAAAAGAAATCACACCAAAACTTAGCAGTTTAAAACAACAAACTTTTATTACACAGTTTTTGAGGGTCAGTAACCTGGGAGTGGCTTAGCTGGATAGTTCTGACTCAGAGTCCTTCATCAGTTCGCAGACAAGATGTTGATCTGTTCTGTAAGCAGTATGTTGGGTTGATGTTGTTTTCAAGGCTTGACTTGTGTTGGAGAAACCACTTCCAAACTCATTCACATGGTTGTTGGCAGGTTTCAGTTTCTCTCCAGCTATTGGCCGGAGTCTTCTTTTCCTTGCCATATGAACCAAGTGATAGGCTACCTGATTGTCCTCATGACATGGCAGTTGACAACCCCTAGAGTTAGGAATCCAAAAAAGAGTAGGGACATAGTCAAAGAAGGAAGCCACAGTCTTCCATAATTTAGTCTCCTAAGGATCATGACATTACTTCAAATATCATATGATATTTGCACACAAATCAACCCTGTTACAATTTGATAGAATTATACAAAGGTGTTAATACCAGGAGATGGGATCATGGGGAGTCACCTTGAAGGCTGGATACTACAACTATGTGTGCTATGATATAATTTTATAGAAAAATATGCACATATTTGTGAGTATGAAGATGTAGAGGAAAAAGAGACATCAAAGTGTCAAGAATGTTTATGATGAGATTATAGATATTTTAAAACTTAGTTTCTTTTTTATCAGTTTTCCAATTTTAATGATGAAAATGGATTACTGATGTTTGATAAAACCAGCAACCATTTATTTTGTACTATTTTATTGTCCGTGATGGAGTCTCGCTCTGTCACCCAGACTGGAGTGCAATTGTGCAATCTCAGCTCACTACAACCTCCGCCTCCCAGATTACAGGCATGCGCCACAACACCCAGCTAATTTTTTTTTGTTTGTTTGTATTTTTAGTAGAGATGGGGTTTCGCCATGTTGACCAGGCTGGTCTTGAACTCCCGGGCTCAAGTGATCCACCTGCCTCAGCCTCCCAAAGTGCTGGGAATACAGACCCATTTTGTACTTTTGTTTAAAGAAAAAGATTAAATAGGAGCCGGGTGCAGAAATACGGTGTGTATAGACTATTTTTTTAAGAGGTCTGGTAGTCAAGGGAAGACAGAGAGGTAAAGTCTTTAGTTTTGGAAATAGTCATGGTTGATTACTGTGTTTTTTTAAAGGAAAAATGTGTTTATAGGCTGAGGGGAAGGATCTGCAAGTGAGGTCAAGGTCAGAAACAGGAGAGAAAACCGACCATTGATGGATGTGTGAGGGAGTATGCGTCAATGTAGAGGTGGAGACCATTGTCATGATTGCAGTGAGCAATAATGAAAGGGTAGATGTGTAAACGCATTGGCCTTACACATGAGAATGTGTACGCCTTGGACAGGATATATTAGGTCAATAGTAGTTAGGCTTGAATTGGAGTGGAAACACACATGCCTCTCAAATATGAAAGGAGGAAAAATTGAGTGCCATTATTAGAAATGTTAGAGTATTAAGGCAGGAAAGTTGATGAAGTTTACACATAATGATTCCCTTTTCCTCACTAATAAAGGAAGCAAAGCATTCTGTGGAGTCTAACTGTGATGGGTAAAAGGCCTAGAGAGGGTTTTGCAAGTTTAAAACATCTGTTGTTTGTAATGGGAAAGAACACCAACCAGGGAAACGACTGTAGAAAAACTTGAGAGCCCAGATGATAATATTTGTGTCTCTCTCATGTCATCTTTAAATTCAAAGAACATTACTAACTCTAATGTGTAATAATGTTCATCTGTTAATCATTACAATGCTTGCTACCTTTCACGTTATTGGCAAGCCTCTGGGGTGGCTTTACGTCTTTTTGAAAGTTATAATGAGTTAATGTAACATGTTTTCATAGCATTTCTCCTTACTACTTGCGAGGTTGGCTTTCTTGAATTATGTTTACAGAAAGCCCATGATGTATCTACTTTTAATTTTACAATGAGAGTTATTAGTCCCTATTTGGAGCCAAATGAAAAGCAAAGTTGTGGTCTTCTTTCCCAAATGGCCACCAATACAGGATCTTTTCAAGGATATTTTATCCAGGCAACATGAATTATTTTTAGGTGGAAAAGACTGCATTACACAGATCAAGAGTTTGCACATAAGTACATAAAACTTTAGGGGTATTTTTTTAGCACTTGGAAGATCATAAACATTTAAGACAAGTCCTCAAGCCTAGTAGTTTCCATTTTTCTAGGAAAAAAAAACCCACCAAAACCTTATGTTACTGAAGAACACAAAAGACACTAAATACATAAGCATAGTGGCTGAAAAGTATGTTAAAAATGCTTTTCAGCAAATTGAAACATAACTCTTTTCCTGCTGCATAAAGACAGGGAATTTGACATACAGTAAAAATTATGTATGTGCATTTCAGCCCCTCTGTAAAACTTGCTGGCTGATGGCCAGGGCACTCTGAATGCTTACAGTTAGTAAGTGCCTCTTTTTAAGCCAGAATGCTCTTGCTGCCACTAGTTGAGAGATATGAGTCAACATACAGTTATATAAACTGGGGCCTACCAGAGGGTAGAGGTTGGGAGGAGGGATAGGATCAGAAAAAAATAACTAATGGGTACTGGGCTTAATACCAGGGTGATGAAATAATCTGTAAAACAAACACCCATGGCACAGATTTACCTATATAACAAACCTGCACATGTGCCCCAAACTTAAAATAAAAGTTAAAAAAGATAGTTGTTTTTGTTCCCAAACTTAAGTCAATTGAACCTATTTTTGCAATTCTAAACTTAAATTTTAGTATTATGAAAACCAATGAAACCATGACTACAAAAATGAAATTATTGTTTCTATAGAAACTAACTTGAATGAAGAATTTAAGAATGAATAAAATAAGGGACTTAATTAGTGATACAGCAGAGATTATTAAGATAATTTTATGAAGTACCTTATGCTAATACACTAACAACAAAAAGAACAAATTTCTAGAAAAGTGTAAATTATGAAAGATAACTAAACAAATTTATTAACTATAATATTTAAGGAAGTTATTCACTGGTTGAAAATCTCTCCATAGGTAAAACAGGAGATCCAGAAGTTTTAATAATTGTACATAAAGTATTTTAGAGGAGAGAAAAAGATACAACCCTTCTCAAATTATTTTATGAGGTTAGTATGTAACCAAGATAACAAATCAGAGAAGTAAAATATATGTTAGAGGAATTATAGGTTAAACTCACCCATTAATATAGGTAAAATATTTTTAAAAATATTAACAAATTGATTCCAGCAACATTTTAAAAGATTCATTAAGACCCAGATGGGCTTATTTCAGATATGCATGGTCTTATTTCAGAAATGCTAGGAAAAGAAACTTTAGGTTCCTTTGTGAAAATTCTTTCTCTATGCAATTAATATATTAGAAAATCTATTAATATAATTCATCACATAATATCACAATAGATACAGTAAAAGCATTTAATAAAATTTAACATATATTCGTAATAAAAAATCAGCCCTTAGCAAGCTAGGCATAGAAGGAAATATTTTAAATTTGATTAAGGAGATTTTAAAAACCTAATGCAAACATTATACTTAATGTTTGAATTCTAAATGCATCCCTTTGAGACAGGGAGGCCACTAACTCCACTTCTATCTAATAGTTTATAGGAAGAAAGGAAATCAGTATATCAAAGAGATATCTACACTCCCATATTTTTTGCAGCACTGTTCATAATAGCCAAAATATGGAATCAACCTAAGTGTCAAGAGGTTGATGGCAAGAGATGAATGGATAAAGAAAATGTAGTACATATACACAATGGAGTAGTATTCAGCCATAAAAATAATGAGATCCTGTTATTTGCAACAACATGGATTGAACTGGAGGTCATTATATTAAGTGAAATAAGCCAGGCACAGAAAGACAAATATCACATGTTCTCACTTGTCTGTGGGAGTTAAAACTTAAAACAATTGAACTCATGGAGATTGAAAGTAGAAAGATGGTTACCAGAGCCTACGAAGGGTATTGGGGAGGTGAGGGTAGGTGAGGGATGGTTAAGGGGTAGAAAAACTGGTTAGAAAGAATGAATAAGACCTAGTATTTGATAGCACAAACAATTTTTTACTATAGATGACTACAGTAAAAAATAACTGTAAATTTTAAAATAATTAAGACTATAATTGGATTATTTGAAACACAAAGAAAAAATGGTTGAGGTGGATAAATACCCTAAAAAATAGTTGATAGGATATGCAAGCCAGAAGAGTAAGACAAGGTAAAAAAATGGAAGTTATAACAGAGTTCAAAAGAAACAAAACTGTATTTTTTCTAAGATTGTATCCTTTAGAGATTATATTAGATTATATCTGAGAAAATTAGTATATCTGTCAATTTTATGTGTTTATATGCCTGTATATTGTATGACACCTTACTTTCTAGAAATAAGGACTGTCAATTTATTATTTATTTTTAAATTTTTCAATATCTATTGTAATTTTAATTGGTAGAGGTAAAATTTTAACCTTTGTTAATTAGGAGAAACTTGCTTTCTATAAAGTGAGTATGTTTTTCTTTCACAATAATAAAGTAAAAATTAGAAATATATAAAACACAAATAGCTCTGTGGAAGAATAACTTATCAAGTTGCAATACACTGATTTTTAAAAACCCAATATAGTCCCTTCTTTTTCAAACATTAGAGCCTGGGACCAAGAAAGGGTCATAATAAAATATCATCCAACCAAATCAGAACTAAACGCTTTTTTGCCAATAATGTTTTTGTAGCCTCTTAGCAGTTACCAAATGCTACTTACATACATTCAACATCTAACTTACTGGCATGATTTCAAATTTGTTTATAAAAATGAGAAACTTTGAAGATACACAAGTATAAGTTACACAAATTGCATTAAATTAAACACAAACACAGTGTGATCGTTGTAGGAGAAGTCAAGTCAGTGCCCTCTGGTAGAAACATTCTATAAAAATGTGTCGTATTGCCTAGGCTTTCTTCTAGAGTTTTTATGGTTTGGGGTTTCATATTTAAGTCTTTAATCCATCTTGAGTTAATTTTTGTATACAGTGTAAAGAAGGGGTCCAGTTTCAGTTTTCTGCATATGGCTAGCCAGTTTTCCCAGCACCATTTATTGAATAGGAGATCCTTTCCCCATTGCTTGTTTTTGTCAGGTTTGTCAAAGATCAGAGGTTGTAGATGTGTGGTATTATTTCTGAGGTCTATGTTCTGTTCCATTGGTCTATATGTCTGTTTTGGTACCAGTACCATGCTGTTTTGGTTACTGTAGCCTTGTAATATAGCTTGAAGTCAGGTATAGCATGCCTCCAACTTCAGGACATAGGCATGTGCAAAGACTTTATGACGAAAACACCAAAAGCAAATGTAACAAAAACCAAAATTGACAAATGGGATCTAATTAAACTAAGGAGCTTCTCACAGCAAAAGAAACTATCATCAGAGTGAACAGGCAATGTACACAATGGGAGAAAATTTTTGCAGTCTACCCATCTGACAAAGGTCTAATATCCAGAATTAACAAGGAACTTAAACAAATTTATAAGAAAAAAAAACTCATCAAAAAGTAGGCAAAGGATATGAATAGACACTTCTCAAAAGAAGACATACATACGAAAAAAGCTCAAAATCACTGATCACTAGAGATACGGAAATCAAAACCACAATCAGAGACTATCTCATGCCAGTCAGAAAGAATGGTGATTTTTAAAAGTCAAGAAACAATAGATGCTGGCGAGGCTGTGGAGAAATAGGAACACTTTTACACTGTTGATGGGAATATAAATTAGTCCAACCATTGTGGAAGATGGTATGGCAATTCCTCAAGGATCTAGAACCAGAAATACCATTTAACCCAGCAATCCCATTACTGGCTATATACCCAAAGTAATATAAATCATTCTACTATAAAGATGCATGCACATGTATGTTGATTGCAGCACTATTTACAATAGCACAGTCATGGAACCAACCCAAACGCCCATCAATGATAGACTGGATAAAGAAAATGTGATACATATACACCATGCAATACTATGCAACCATAAAAAGGAATGAGATCATGTCCTTTGCAGGGACATTTTGGATGAAGCTGGAAGCCATCATCCTCAGCAAAATAAGACAGGAACAGAAAACCAAACATCTCATGTTCTCACTCACAAGTCGGAGCTGAACAATGAGAACACATGGACACAGGGAGGGGAACAACTCACACCAGGGCCTGTTGGAGGATGGGGTGTGAGGGGAGGGAACTTAGAGAACGGATCAATAGGTGCAGCAAACCATCATGGCACACATATACCTATGTAACAAACCTGCACGTTCTGCACATGTATCCTGGAACTTAAAGAAAAAAATATGTGTCACATTGAAGTGTCAGTATTTTCTGTCAATTATCTGCCCTTGATGTATTTTCTCGGAGTGTGTAATCTATTAAGACTTCAGATTTTTTTTTTTGAGACAGTCTCATTGTCTCACCCAGGCTGGATTGCAGTGGTCTGATCTCAGCTCACTGAAACCTCTGATATCCAGGTTCAAGCGATTCTCCTGCCTTAGACTCCCAAGTAGCTGGGACTACGGGTGCATATCACCACACCTGGCTAATTTTGGTATTTTTTTTTTTTTTTTTTTTTTTAGCAGAGACGAGGTTTCACCATATTGGTCAGGCTGGTCTCGAACTCCTGACCTCAGGTGATCTGCCCACCTTGGCATCTCAAAGTACTGGGATTACAGGTGTGAGGCTTCAGATTTATTAATCCAAAATATCTGACTGAATTTAATTAAATCTAGAAAACAATTGCAAGGGTTTCTCCTATAGTCTGACATCACAGAAAGTGGATTAAGAAATCTTTCTTTACTTGAAGATGTACTGTTCTACTTCCGTTATCAACTCACAAATGAAAAAGAAAAAAGCACCAATCAAAACCTTACCTCGCACACACAATTCCACACAAGTTAAACAAAAACCACCACTCCCCCCCACAAACCCCTAGTACCAAAGTGTCAATCATTCTTGGAAAATAGAACATGCCCCTTGGATTATCTGATTTGTTAGTTGTTCAAACTTTAAGGACAGAAATGTCCTATATCCTTATAGGGAAGAGAGAAGACATGTTAATTATGACTACAGAGCCATTGAGAAAATCCATTATCCATTACACAATTAACTTAGAGCCCTGCCCGCCAATGGAGGTGGTCACAACTTCATTTAAATTCCTCAGTAATTGAATATTTATGTCTTTGGGATAAAGGAGAGAGAGAAAAACAGAGCTACCAGCAGGGTGAATGTATTTAAACCAACCCTCCATTTAAAGAATTAAAAACTGTGTATAAAATACTGTTTAAAATCATAAAGACAACCAAGAGATGACTAGATATCAATACTCTAAAAGGCCAACATCTACGATAACACTGGAACAGAGAGCTATAAGTTGAGTTCCAAAACCACTTTTGTCCTTAAGAGATTTGACAAGCTAGGTGTCTGGAGATTTTGTTTTTGACAGCTTCATGGTGGCAGGTGGGAGAGAAGTTATACACGGCCGGCGGCCTAAGGTGGGGAGTTTAGTAGGAGACTATCCCTATTAAAATGAATCTTAAGAGGCTAGGCCCTTGAGTAAGGGTGATCATCCCATCCCAACAATTCCACCCCCTTGGAAGACTGCATAAAAAGTTGCCTTAACCTTGAACAAAATATGGTGATAAGATGACTAGTCCCTAAGAAGTTGTTAACACAAGCTAGTCCTCACATATATTTGCAACTGAAATTATCACCTGGTTGGACAAAACTCATCAAGAAATGAATGTAGGAAAAAAAAAATTGAAGAAAAGAATGTAATTTAAAGTAGCACCTTAAAGGTACCTAAGTGCTTTGCAAGGCAAACACAAATACTCTATGGAGGAAAGTACCTTCATCCTAACTCCCAAAGAATATCCATAAATGAAAACACAACATACTGAATTTATGTGATGAAGAAAAGCAGTGCTCAGAGGAATATTTGCAGCTGTAAAAACCTGCACTATAAAAGGCAGATCTCAAATCAATAACCTAACTTTGCACAACAAGGATCTAGAGAAAGAAGAGCAAACTAAACCCAAAGCTAGCAGAAGGAAAGAAATAAGAAAAGTTAAAGATAAAACAAATAGAGAATAGAAAAACAATGGAATCAATGAAGCCAAAAGTTGGTTAATGGAAAAGATCAACAAAATTGACAAGCATTTAAGTAGGCTAAGATAAAAAGAGAGATGAAAAGAACTAAAATTAGAAATAAAAGGGAAGACAGCACTACTAACCTTAAAGGAATAAAATGAATTATAAGACAATACTGTGAACAATTATACCCCAACAAATTAGATAACCTAGATGAAATGGACAAATTCCTAGAAACACACAAACTACCAATTCTGACTCAAAAAGAAATAGAAATTCTGAATAGAACTATAAAAAGTTTTTTAAAAACCCATAAAAAGACTGAAGCAGTAATCAAAAACATCCCAAAAAAGAAAAGTCCAGGAACAGATGGCTTCACTGGTGAATTCTACAAAACATTTAAAGAAAAATTAACACCAATCCTTGTTAAACTTCCAAAAAATAGAGGAGGAGAGAACACTTTTAATTCATTTTTTGATACCAGCATTACCCTTATACAAAAGCCAAATATATCATAAGAAAATAAAACTACAGACCAATATCCTTTATGAACATAGGTGCAAAAATCCTCAGCAAAATAATATCAAACTAAATCTAACAGCATATTAAAAGGGTTATACACCAAGGCTAAGTGGAGTTTATTCCAGAAATGCAAGAGTGGTTCATTCAAAGAAAATCAATGTAATACACCAAATTAATAGAATGAAGGGTATGAAAATCACATGATCATCTGAATTGATGCAGGAAAAGCACTTGTCAAAATTCAACAACCATTAGTGATTACAAAAAAAAAAAAAAAAATCTAAGAAAGTTAGTAATACAGGGGAATTTTCTCAACATCATAAAGAGTATTCATGAAAACCCACAGCTCATCACATGTTTAATGGAGAAAGGCTGAAAGCTTTCCTCCTGTGATCAGGAACAGGGATGTTTGCTTTCACCACTGCTATTTAACATTGTAGTGGAAATTCTAGCCAGAGTCATTAGGTAAGATGAAGAAATAAAAGGCATCCAGATTGGAAGGGATGAAGTAAAACTCTATTTGTTTACATATGACATGATTGTATATATAGAAAATCTCAGAGGAAAATCCCTATAAAAACTTCTTGAGCTAATAAACTAATTCTACAAAGTTTCAGAGCACAAAACCAATACATGAAAATTAGTGTTTCTGTATACCCACACTGAGGAATATGAAGAGTAATTTAAGAAAATAATTCAATTTATAATATCATCCAAAAGAATAAAATACAAAGGAATAAATGATTAACCAAGGTAGTAAAAGACTTGTACAATGAAAACTACAAAACCTTGCTTAGGAAATTAAAGAATACCTAAATAAATGGAAAGATATTCCATGTTCATGGATTAGAAGATTTAATATCATTAAAGTGACAATATAAACTGAAGTAGTCTACAAATTCAATGTAATATATATCAAAATTCTATTGCCTTTTTTCGTAGAAATGGAAAAGCTGATCTACAAATTCTTAAGGATTTTCAAGGGGCCTTAATTTAGTGAATTAATATATGTAAAGTGATTATCCCAGCGCCTGCTATGTGATAATTGTTTAATAATTGTTGGCTGTATTCTCATTATTGATCTATATAGTTTTAAACAAAGGCTTTGCTCTTGAAAAATTAGTTCACCTAGCTTTCCCATTCCGCTCTCTTACTAAGTAATTTCATCTTTCCTAATCCATGCTAGAGGTAATACAACTAGAATATTAAGCAGGACCTCCCAATCTCGCTAATGTTTTAACCACACTGCAATAAACAAATGTAGTGAAAATTCAGTTGCATAGCAGACGGATTGAGCTATACCTGTGATTTTCAAATTCTTCTTCTTAGTTGTGGAGTGCTTTTAATTTTTAAGTAAATTGTTACTCTGAAACTCAGTATATAAAGCAGATAATAGTGGAGCCTCACTGAAGCAGGATTACCTTCTATGTCTTTTCAATCCTCTACACCACCATATTCCCATCCCCCCAACCATATACTCTTGAGAAATCAGAGAAACTCCAGTGCTTTGTGGAGTGCAGCAACTCCAGTACTTTGTGGAGTGCAGCAAAGCACTGGAAAACCACTGGACCACTAACACTCTTACAAATATTAGATTCTGTGGGACTAAATTATTTCAGACTTGGACATACAGTTTGGGATTTTCCTTACTCCCATGATTTTTAGAAAAGTGCAAATTGTAGAAACAGACATCTCACTCCTATAGATCATTCTTACACCCTCTGGAAAGGAAAGGTAGGCCTCCATGTCCTACTGCTGTGATCCATCTAGAGTCTACTTCCACTGACCTCCCATAGTACTTTTTTTTTTTTAAATAGCTTTATAGAGGCATAATTGATACAGTATCAACTGTAAAATCTAAACTGTACAATTAGACACATAATTGCATATGTGTACACCCACTGAAACTGTTATTGCGGTAAGGATAATGAAATATATCCATCACCCCTCAGAGTTTAAGCAAGCTCCTTTGGATTTTCCTCCTAGCCCTCAGAAACTGCTGAATGGCTTTTGGTCATTATAAACTAGTTTATACTTCCTAGATTTTTATAGAAGTGGAATCTTATTATATGTACTTTTTTTGGTCTGGTTTCTTAACTCAATGTAATTATTTTGAAGTACATCTATGTTGTAGTGTGTATCAACAACTTACTCCTTTTCATAGATGAGCAGTATTTTATTGTATGGATACACCACATTGTCTATTAGCATATGGATGGGCAGTTGAGTTGTTTCCAATATCTAAGTATTACAAATAAAGTTGTTATGAACATTTATATGCAAATGTTTGTAAAGACATATTCTCCTTTCTCTTAGATAAACATGTAGGAATAGAATGACTAAATCATATCATATGTGTATTTTTAACTTTTAACATTTTAAGAAGTTGCCAAATTATTTACCAAAGTTATTGCACCACTTTACATTTCCAACAGCGTTTTATGAGATTTCTAATTAATTAATTAGAAACCTAATTACCAACACTTCGTAAGGTCAACCTTTTTAATTTTAGGCATTCTAATAGTTGTGTAGTGATATCTCATTATGGTTTGAATCTATATATCCTTAATGACTAATGATGTTAAGCATCCTTTCATGTGCTTATTGGTCATCTGTACGCTTTAATTGTTGAAGTGACTATTCAAATTTTTTTGTCAATTTAAAAATATGGGCAATTGTTTTCCTTATTATTGAGTTTTGTGGTTCATTCATTAGATATACTTCCTAATGATTTTCTCCCATTCTATAGCTTGTCTTTTCATTCTCTTATCAGCCTCTTTCAGAGAAGGAGTTGTAATTTTGATAAAATCCGATTTATCAATTGTTTTGTATGGGTTTTACAGTTTATAATGTACCTAAGAAATCTTTGCCTAATAATGTTTTCCTATATTTTCTTCTAAAAGTTTTAAAGTTTTAGGTTTACATTCACATCTATGATCCATTTTGAGTTAATTTTTGTATATCATGTGAGATATGGGTTGAAGTTTTTTTTTGCATATGCATATCCAAGTTTTAGAGCACCACTTACTGAAAATACATTTTCCCACTTTTGACTTTTTGCCAAAAATTAATTGAATATATAATTAATTTTTGGCAAATATATTTATATACATATATTTATATATGTACATATACACACACATACATATAATACATACATATATGTGTATATCTTGGCTCTCTTTTGGGCTCCATTGACCCATTTATTCATTCTGACATGAATATCACACTGACTTGATTATTTTAGCTTTGTAAAGGGTCTTGAGTGTTTCATAGTTCTCATTGTACAAGTATTTTATCACTTTGGTTAAGTTTATTCCTAAGTGTTTTATTCTTTTTGATACTATTGTAAATGGGATTATTTTCATCATCTCCATTTTAGATAGTTTGTTGTTAGTGTATAGAAGTACAATTTATTTTTGCATGTTGATCTTGTATCTTGCAACTTTATTGAATTTTTTTATTTGTTACAACAATTTTGTGGTATCATTAGGGTTTTCTACATATAAGATTATTTCATTTATGAACAGAGATAATTATACTTTTTTCTTTCTAATTTGAATGTATTTTATTTCTTTTTCTTACCTGATTGCTTTGACTAGGACTTCCAGTACTATGTGGAACAGCAGTGGTGAGAGTGGGTATCTGTGCCTTGTTCCAGATCATACAGTAAAAGCTTTCAATTTTTCACCATTGAGTATGATGTTAGCTGCAGTGTTTTCATAAACTTAACCAAGGAAATGAAAGACTTGTACATTGAAAACTGTAAAAACATGTATGGAAAAAACTAAAGCAGACACAAATAAATGGAAAAACATCCCATATTTGTGGATTGGAAAAGATTGGAAAAGCAATATCGTTAAAATGTCCACACTACCCAAAGTGATCTACAGATTAAATGCATTTCCTATCAAAATCCCAGTAGCATTTTTTACAGAACTGGAAAAAACTGTCCAAAAATTCAAATGGAATCAACAAAGATCCCACCTACTCAAAGCAGACTGGAGGAAGAATAACAAAGCTAGAGACATTGTACTTCCTGATTTCAAAATATATTGCAAAGCTATAGTAACTAAAACTGTTTTTATGCCAGTTTTATACCAGTATGGCATTGGCATAAAAACAGACATATAGACCAATGGAACAAAATGAAGACCTGAAACTGTAAAAGTTCTAGAAGAAAGCATAAGACAAATCTTGACATTGGCCTTAGCAGTGATTTCTTCAATATGACACTAAAAGCATAGGTAACAAAAGCAAAAATAGACATGTGAAATTACATCAAACTAAAATGCTCTGTACAACAAAGGAAACAATTAATAAAATGTAAAGGCAAACTCCAGAATGGGGAAAAGTATTTTCAACCCATCTACCTGATAAATATATAGGAATTCCTAGAACGCAATAGTAAAAAAAAAAAAAAAAAAAAAAAACCCACAAATAATTGTATTAAAGTGGGCAAAAAACTGCAGATGCATTTCTCCAAGGAAGACATACAAATGGCCAACAGGTATATGAAAAGGTGCTCAACATCATTGATCATCAAGGAAATTGAAATAAAAACCACAATGAGATAATCGCCTTGTATCAGTGAGGATAGTGTATTAGTCCGTTTCACATTGTTATCAAAGACGAGGTAATTTATGAAGGAAAGAGGTTAACTGACTCACAGTTCTGCATGGCTCAGGGGGCCTCAGGAAACTTGCAGTTACAGAGGAAGGGGAAGCAGACACATCCTTCACAAGGTGTCAGGAGAGTGAGTGTGGGAAGGAGGAACTGTCAAACACGACACATCTTGTGAGAACTCACTGACTATCATGAGAATAGCATAGGAGAAACCGCCCCCATGATCCAATCACCTCTCTTTCTCCACAAGTGGGGATTGCAGGTCCCTCCCTCGACATGTGGGGATTACAGGTCCCTCCCGCCACACATGGGGATTACAATTCGAGATGCGATTTGAGTGGGGACACAGAGCCAAAGCATATCAGATGGCTATTATATATTAACAAGATAACAAATGTTAGCAAGAATGTGGAGAAAGGGGTAATCTTGTACATTGCTGGTGGAAATGTAAATTGTTGCAGCCAATATTGAAAACAGTATGGAGGTTTCTCAAAACATTAAAAATAGAACCACCATTTGATCTAGCAATCTTACTTCGCGGTATATACCCAAAGGAATTAATATCAAAATCCCAAAGAGATATCTGCATAGCCATGTTCATTGCAGCATTGCTCACAATAGCCAAGACATGGAAGCAATCTAAATGTCCACTGACAGATGGATTTAAAAAATGCAGTTTATACATACAATGGAATACTATTCAGCCTTAAGAAAGAAGAAAATCCTGCCTTTTGCAACAACATGGATGAACCTGTAGGACATTATGCTAAGTGAAATAAGCCATATACAGAAGGAGAAATACTACATCATACCACTTATATGATACTGCTTTTTAAAATGGTCAGACTCATAGAAGCAGAGATTAGAATGGTGGTAGCCAGGGGATGGAAGAAGAGGGAAACAGGGAGGTATTTGTCCAAGGGTATAAAATTTCAGTTATGAAAGCTGGATAATTCCTAGAGATCTACTGTATAGCATAGTGACTTATAGTTAGCAATACTGTTTTACACACTTCAAAATTGGGTAAGAAGGTAAATCTTACATTAGTGTTCTTATAAAATGATAATAAAGACAGTGAGAAAAGTTTTGGAGGTGATAGACATGTTTATGCAATAGATTGTAATGATGGTTTCACTAGAGTATACTTATCTAGGAACTCATCTAGTTATATACATTAAATCTGTACAGTTATATACATTAAATCTGTAAATATCTGATTGATAGTTTTTTAAAATATCAGTCATACCTCAATAAAGTGTTTTCTTAAGTCTTGAAATTACATAGTGCTTATCCTCCAACTTCGCTCGTATTTCCCAAAGTTGTTTTAGCTATTTCAGGTCATTTGCATTTGCAAATAAATTTTAGAATCAGTTTGTCAAATTTTAGAATTAGCCTTATATACAATAAATCTTGCAATACCTTTTTAATTATTAAAGCATAACATTCAAGAAAAAAGTTCCAAAAATCATGCATAATATTTATATCTACACTTTGCCGAAGTTCTCCTAGTGTTAACATCTTACATAAACATGGTACAATGACCAAAATTTAGAAATTAACATTGGTACAATACTATTAACTATGGACTTTATTCAGATTCTCTTTGTTTTTAAATAATGTCTGTTTGTTGTTTCAGGATCCAAACCAGGATATCACATTGCATTTAGTTGTCGTTCCAATCTGTGATGGCTCCTCAATCTCTCATGTTCCTCATGACCTTAACACTTTTGAAGCATATTTGTCAAGTATTTTGTAGACTATCCTTCAGTTTGAGTTATTAGACTGAGTGCCTGGATTTTGGGGAGAAATATCATAGAGATAAAGTGCCATACACATCACATAATATCAGGGGTTGCATGATATCAAAATGACTTATCATGGGTGATATTAACCTTGATCATTTGGTTAAGGTTGTGTCTGATGGATTTCTCCACTGTAAACTTGCTATTTTTCTGTTTCCGTACTCCATTCTTTAAAAGGAAAGTCACAGAATTCAGCCAACACACAAGGGGAGAGAAATTAAATTCCCTCCATCTCCAGGAGGTAGGAATATTTTTAAAAATTGTGGACACATGTTAAAACTACCACAGTAATTAATAAATATTTTGGAAAATACACTTTCAGGTTATGTTAATACCCAATTTCAATTTCACTTTAAAGTTTTATCTACTCATTTTAGCATTTATCAGTGTATTTTGCCTGCAGCAACTGGTACTGTGGTGTTCTAAAAGTTGTTTTCTATTTTCCCCATTCCTTCTACATGTATTAATTTGAATTATTCAGTAAGGAAGAGTTGTTACTTCTTTCTCATTTCTTTCTTTATTGAATCATTTATCTCAGCATAGAATTACAGATATTTATTCTTTGGGTTATTGATATGGTTTGGCTCTGTGTCCCCATCCAAATCTCATCTCGAATTGTACTTCCATAATTCCCACACATTGTGGGTGGAACCCGGTGGGAGATAATTTGAATCATGGGTGAAGTTTCCCCCATATTCTCTTGGTAGTCAATAAGTCTCACGAGATCTGATAGTTTTATCAGGGGTTTCTGCTTTTGCATCCTCCTCATTTTTCTCATGCTACTGCCATGTAAGAAGTGCCTTTCACCTCCAGCCATGATTTTGAGACCTCCCCAGCCATGTGGAACAGTAAATCCAGTTAAACCTCTTTTTCTTCCCAGTCTTGGGTATGTCTTTATCACCAGCATGAAAACAGACTAATGCAATTATAATCCAATAATATTAGTATATGGTTTATTGCCCAAATTTTTCAAATTTTGGTCATTGAAAGCTCTTTCAGGTTGACTAATGTTTTCTTTTGACATGCCCCTTCTTTTGTTCTTTTAAGAACTTCTTTGCTTTTTGACACTACAAGATGCTCCAGGCCCACCTAGTGATTTCCCTGTCCCAGCCCCAAAATCAGACACTTCTCCAAGTATCCCTGGTTCCTTTGATTGGAAAATGGCATGAAAAATGAATATCTGGGCTCTAAGTGTGCTTATTGCTGCTAGGTTGTCACTGCTTCTATCTTTTAGTGGACAGAGCTAGAAATGTATATGTCTTAGTCCATTTGTGGCTGCCGTTATAAGAAAATACCTTAGACTGGGCAATTAAAAGCAACAGAAATGTATTGCTCACAGTTTTTAGAGATTGGGAAGTCCATGATTAAGGAACTACAGGTTCAGTGTCTGGTGAGGGCTTGCTCTGCTTTACAGATGGCACCTTCTTACTGAGTCCTCATGTGGTGAAAAGGGCAAACAGGATCCCTCAAGCCTTTTTTAAAAAGGCACTAATCCAATTCATGAGGGCTCTGTCCTCATGATCTAACCAAGTCCTAAAGACTTCACCTCTTAATACTATCACACCGGGGATTTAGTTCCAACATTTGATTTTTGGAGGGACACCAGTATTGATACCATAGCAATATGTCTGTATACTAACCCATTTTTGAAAATTTTCATACTAAGATTCACTCTTTATGTTATATGATACTATGAGGCTTGATAATGCACAGACATGCATCCACAACCACAGAATACAGAATATAATACAGAATAGCTGTAGCCCAGTTCTGTCCCTTTGTAGTAAATTCCTTCTCTACAACTACAGTCTCATGCTGGAATTTTGCTTGTGATTGCATTGATTTTATAAATCAGTTTGGGGAGAACTGACGTTTTGACAATACTGATTCTATCTCAGAAATGCAGTATGTGTTTCCATTTATTTAGGTCTTTAATTTCTCTCAGCAATATGTTGTTGTTTTTAGTGCATAGCTCTTTTACATCTTTTGTCAAATTTATTCCTAAGTACTTAAATATATGTTAATGCTATGGTAAATGGTATTTCTAATTTTGTTTCAATTTATGATTGTTCATTGCTAATCTATATAAATACAATTTTTATATTGATATTTTATCTTCAACCTTACTAAGCCCATTCTTTTGTTTTTGGATCGTTTTTTTTTTTTTTTTTTTTTTTTTTGTAGATTGAATTGAATTTTCTACATAAATATTTTCTACATGTCATCCACTAATAAAAGTTTAACATCTTTCTTTTCAATCTCAATAACTTTTCTTGCTTTTTCTTGCCTAAATATAGTTGCTAAATCCTCTGGCACAATGTTTCCTGATCTCAGGGAAAAAGAATCAGTCTTTCACTATTAAGTATGATGTTAGATGTCTACAGTGTAAGCTTTCAGTCCACTGCCTCCAAATATCAATTCTGTCCCCTCTAATTCTGCTTTTGGAGATCCAATTCTGTTGGTATTGAAGGTTATTTGTGGCCTCAAGAATTCTTTTCTTAAATGCCACTGTGTCTTGGAGGGTTCATATATTACGTGGTCTAGAGATATCTAGTATATCAAGTAAAACCTAAGCTAGGACATTATCAGGCTGCCTTGAGGGAATAGGGGGAATGTACTGGAAAAAAAGGAAATAAATGGTGGTGGAGACATGGGTAGTTTCAGTGACACATTTGTTTAATTTTTATTTTGTTTAGACTTCATAAATTCCATTACTTTGGAAATTGGTAGTTGATGTCTAATATCTTTAAAGTTTAATAACTAAAGGTTTTGGCATTTTTATCACTGGTGATTTTTTGAAAGAGAAGAGATACTATTTCTATGGTTCTTTAGACAAATACCTTTTAGGAAACAAGGAACTGGGAAGATAATCTCTTGCATTCTCTTCTGGTACTACAATATTACCATCTGTACTTGCCAACAGTAAATAAGGATGCTGAACGAAGCTGAGGGTCATATAGCCAAATCAGAGAAGATTGCAACTTGGTCTTTCATACAAATCAGTAGAACCACCAAAGAGAACAAATCAAATAAAACCTTTGAAGACAAGAAAAGACCAGCACTATCACTGGGCTGACTCCTCGACTGACTTTGGGTTGTCCCCATGAGGGTGAGGAGAGCAGAGAAGGATAGGGCAGACTACATTGCATGACAGGTTCCTGTCCTCAGTGTGTCTGTCTTAGTGAACTCAAAATCTCTTTCAGGCTCAACTTCATGGGAAGAAGCCACAAAATATAATCCACAGGGACTATAACCTTCCTATCCCGATGGTGGAAGGATTTAATGGGTTGATTATTTAATTCTACCTATGATCACGTATTCATATAGGTATCTGGAACCATCTCCTTCTTCCCCAATAATTTTTTTCCCCCTGACACCATGTGTAGTCAACGATCAGAGTCTGAACAACTGCCTAGGTTGGCCATGCCCGAGGCAGGGTTCTGAGACTAAACAACGGCCATGGTCTAAAACAATAAATGAGTTGTCCATGTTCGAATCAGTATCCAAACCATGGAATGGGAGACTACAAAGCTACATGGAGTTTGAAAGTCCTGTAATCGGGATGTGTGTGTGTGTGTTTCTGTGTGTGTAACTGGGATGTGGCAGTATATCTTGTTTAAGCTGAATGGTAGACTATTTCATCTTCCATTTATGGCTTATGTTAGCATACAGCCAGGCATATCCTGATGACAAAGGAGAAAGTTTTAGATATTATATTGCTATTGCTGAATATTTATATAGCAATAGTTACAGCTGAAGATGTATGGTATTAGGCTGCTGTAGGATAAGTCAGTCAGTAGCTGTGACCTCTTTATGCCTTTACATGTTTTGAGGTATTAAAAACACCTCAAAATTACTCTCAGATGAACTTAGGCATTTTTTTCATAGATTTTAAATAAGTAGGTCTCAAGGAAGAATAGAAAATATAGGGAGGGGCGGAGCAAGATGGCCGAATAGGAACAGCTCCAGTCTCTAACTCCCAGCGCGAGCAACACAGAAGACCGGTGATTTCTGCACTTTCAACTGAGGTACTGGGGTCATCTCACTAGGGAGTGCTGGACAATCGGTGCTGGTCAGCTGCTGCAGCCCGACCAGGGAGAGCTGAAGCAGGGCGAGGCATCGCCTCACCTGGGAAGCACAAGGGGGAAGGGAATCCCTTTTCCTAGCCAGGGGAACTGAGACACACAACACCTGGAAAATCGGGTAACTCCCACCCCAATACTGCACTTTAAGCAAACGGGCACACCAGGAGAATATATCCCACACCTCGCCGGGAGGGTCCCACGCCCATGGAGCCTCCCTCATTGCTAGAACAGCAGTCTGCGATCTAACCGCAAGGCAGCAGCGAGGCTGGGGGAGGGGTGCCCGCCATTGCTGAGGCTTAAGTAGGTAAACAAAGCTGCTGGGAAGATAGAACTGGGTGGAGCTCACAGCAGCTCAAGGAAACCTGCCTGTCTCTGTAGACTCCACCTCTGGGGACAGGGCATAGCTAAACAACAACAACAAAAAAAGCAGTAGAAACCTCGGCAGATGCAAACGACTCTGTCTGACAGCTTTGAAGAGAGCAGTGGATCTCCCAACACGGAGGTTGAGATCTTAGAAGGGACAGACTGCCTGCTCAAGTGGGTCCCTGGACCCTGAGTAGCCTAACTGGGAGACATCCCCCACTAGGGGCAGTCTGACACCCCACACCTCACAGGGTGGAGTACACCCCTGAGAGGAAGCTTCCAAAGTAAGAATCAGACAGGTACACTCGCTGTTCAGCAATATTCTATCTTCTGCAACCTCTGCTGCTGATACCCAGGCAAACGGCCTGGAGTGGACCTCAAGCAATCTCCAACAGACCTACAGCTGAGGGTCCTGACTATTAGAAGGAAAACTATCAAACAGGAAGCACACCTATACCAAAACCCCATCAGTACGTCACCATCATCAAAGACCAGAGACAGATAAAACCACAAAGATGGGGAAAAAGCAGGGCAGAAAAGCTGGAAATTGAAAAAATAAGAGCGCATCTCCTCCTGCAAAGGAGCAGAGCCCATCGCCAGCAATGGATCAAAGCTGGTCAGAGAATGATTTTGATGAGATGAGAGAAGAAGGCTTCAGTCCATCAAACCTCTCAGAGCTAAAGGAGGAATTACATACCCAGCGCAAAGAAACTAAAAATCTTGAAAAAAGAGTGGAAGAATTGACAGCTAGACTAATTAATGCAGAGAAGATCATAAACGAAATGACAGAGATGAAAACCATGACACGAGAAATACGTGACAAATGCACAAGCTTCAGTAACCGACTCGATCAACTGGAAGAAAGAGTATCAGCGATGGAGGATCAAATGAATGAAATGAAGCGAGAGGAGAAACCAAAAGAAAAAAGAAGAAAAAGAAATGAACAAAGCCTGCAAGAAGTATGGGATTATGTCAAAAGACCAAATCTACGTCTGATTGGGGTGCCTGAAAGTGAGGGGGAAAATGGAACCAAATTGGAAAACACTCTACAGGATATCATCCAGGAGAACTTCCCCAACCTAGCAGGGCAGGCCAACATTCAAATTCAGGAAATACAGAGAACGCCACAAAGATACTCCTCCAGAAGAGCAACTCCAAGACACATAATTGCCAGATTCACCAAAGTTGAAATGAAGGAAAAAATCTTAAGGGCAGCCAGAGAGAAAGGTTGGGTTACCCACAAAGGGAAGCCCATCAGACTGACAGCAGATCTCTCGGCAGAAACTCTACAAGCCAGAAGAGAGTGGGGGCCAATATTCAACATTCTTAAAGAAAAGAATTTTAAACCCAGAATTTCATATCCAGCCAAACTAAGTTTAATAAGTGAAGGAGAAATAAAATCCTTTACAGATAAGCAAATGCTTAGAGATTTTGTCACCACCAGGCCGGCTTTACAAGAGACCCTGAAGGAAGCCCTAAACATGGAAAGGAACAACCAGTACCAGCCATTGCAAAAACATGCCAAAATGTAAAGACCATCGAGGCTAGGTAGAAACTGCATCAACTAATGAGCAAAATAACCAGTTAATATCATAATGGCAGGATCAAGTTCACACATAACAATATTAACCTTAAATGTAAATGGACTAAATGCTCCAATTAAAAGACACAGACTGGCAAACTGGATAAAGAGTCAAGACCCATCAGTCTGCTGTCTTCAGGAGACCCATCTCACATGCAGAGACATACATAGGCTCAAAATAAAGGGATGGAGGAAGATCTACCAAGCAAATGGAGAACAAAAAAAAGCAGGGGTTGCAATCCTAGTCTCTGATAAAACAGACTTTAAACCATCAAAGATCAAAAGAGACAAAGAAGGCCATTACATCATGGTAAAGGGATCAATTCAACAGGAAGAGCTAACTATCCTAAATATATATGCACCCAATACAGGAGCACCCAGATTCATAAAGCAAGTCCTTAGAGACTTACAAAGAGACTTAGACTCCCATACAATAATAATGGGAGACTTCAACACTCCACTGTCAACATTAGACAGATCAACGAGACAGAAAGTTAACAAGGATATCCAGGAATTGAACTCATCTCTGCACCAAGCGGACCTAATAGACATCTATAGAACTCTCCACCCCAAGTCAACAGAATATACATTCTTCTCAGCACCACATCGCACTTATTCCAAAATTGACCACATAATTGGAAGTAAAGCACTCCTCAGCAAATGTACAAGAACAGAAATTATAACAAACTGTCTCTCAGACCACAGTGCAATCA
>NC_045445.1:41925253-41926252 GCF_002776525.5 Piliocolobus tephrosceles | reverse complement strand
AACAAAGATACAACATACCAGAATCTCTGGGACACATTTAAAGCAGTCTGTAGAGGGAAATTTATAGCACTAAATGCCCACAAGAGAAAGCAGGAAAGATCTAAAATTGACACCCTAACATCACAATTAAAAGAACTAGAGTGGCAAGAGCAAAGACATTCAAAAGCTAGCAGAAGGCAAGAAATAACTAAGATCAGAGCAGAACTGAAGGAGATAGAAACACAAAAAACCCTCCAAAAAATCAATGAATCCAGGAGTTGGTTTTTTGAAAAGATCAACAAAATTGACAGACCGCTAGCAAGACTAATAAAGAAGACAAGAGAGAGGAATCAAATAGACGCAATAAAAAATGATAAAGGGGATATCTCCAACCCCACAGAAATACAAACTACCATCAGAGAATACTATAAACACCTCTACGCAAATCAACTAGAAAATCTAGAAGAAATGGATAATTTCCTGGACACTTACACTCTTCCAAGACTAAACCAGGAAGAAGTTGAATACCTGAATAGACCAGTAGCAGGCTCTGAAATTGAGGCAATAATTAATAGCCTACCAGCCAAAAAAAGTCCAGGACCAGATGGATTCACAGCTGAATTCTACCAGCGGTACAAGGAGAAGCTGGTACCATTCCTTCTGAAACTATTCCAATCAATAGATAAAGAGGGAATCCTCTCTAACTCATTTTATGAATCCAACATCATCCTGATACCAAAGCCTGGCAGAGACACAACAAAAAAAGAGAATTTTAGACCAATGTTCCTGATGAACATCGATGCAAAAATCCTCATTAAAATACTGGCAAACCGGATTCAGCAGCATATCAAAAAGCTTATCCACCAAGATTAAGTGGTGTTCATCCCTGGGATGCAAGGCTGGTTCAACATTCGCAAATCAATAAACGTAATCCTGCATATAAACAGAACCAAAGACAAGAACCACATGATTATCTCAACAGATGCAGAAAAGGCTTTTGACAAAATTCAACAGCCCTTC
>NC_045445.1:41923274-41925153 GCF_002776525.5 Piliocolobus tephrosceles | reverse complement strand
ACCCCACAGAAATACAAACTACCATCAGAGAATACTATAAACACCTCTACGCAAATCAACTAGAAAATCTAGAAGAAATGGATAATTTCCTGGACACGTACACTCTTCCAAGACTAAACCAGGAAGAAGTTGAATCCCTGAATAGACCAATAGCAGCCTCTGAAATTGAGGCAACAATTAATAGCCTACCCACCAAAAAAAGCCCAGGACCAGATGGATTCACAGCTGAATTCTACCAGAGGTACAAGGAGGAGCTGGTACCATTCCTTCTGAAACTATTCCAATCAATAGAAAAAGAGGGAATCCTCCCTAACTCATTTTATGAGGCCAACATCATCCTGATACCAAAGCCTGGCAGAGACACAACAAAAAAAGAGAATTTTAGACCAATCTCCCTGATGAACATCGATGCAAAAATCCTCAATAAAATACTGGCAAACCGGATTCAGCAGCACATCAAAAAGCTTATCCACCATGATCAAGTGGGCTTCATCCCTGGGATGCAAGGCTGGTTCAACATTCGCAAATCAATAAACGTAATCCAGCATATAAACAGAACCAAAGACAAGAACCACATGATTATCTCAATAGATGCAGAAAAGGCTTTTGACAAAATTCAACAGCCCTTCATGCTAAAAACGCTCAATAAATTCGGTATTGATGGAATGTACCTCAAAATAATAAGAGCTATTTGTGACAAACCCACAGCTAATATCATACTGAATGGGCAAAAACTGGAAAAATTCCCTTTGAAAACTGGCACAAGACAGGGATGCCCTCTCTCACCACTCCTATTCAACATAGTGTTGGAAGTTCTGGCTAGGGCAATCAGGCAAGAGAAAGAAATCAAGGGTATTCAGTTAGGAAAAGAAGAGGTCAAATTGTCCCTGTTTGCAGATGACATGATTGTATATTTAGAAAACCCCATTGTCTCAGCCCAAAATCTCCTTACGCTGATAAGCAATTTCAGCAAAGTCTCAGGATACAAAATTAATGTGCAAACATCACAAGCATTCTTATACACCAGTAACAGTCAAAGAGAGAGCCAAATCATGAATGAACTTCCATTCACAATTGCTTCACAGAGAATAAAATACCTAGGAATCCAACTTACAAGGGATGTAAAGGAACTCTTCACAGAGAACTATAAACCACTGCTCAGTGAAATCAAAGAGGACACAAACAAATGGAAGAATATATCATGCTCATGGATAGGAAGAATCAATATCGTGAAAATGGCCATACTGCCCAAGGTTAATTATAGATTCAATGCCATCCCCATCAAGCTACCAATGAGCTTCTTCAGAGAATTGGAAAAAACTGCTTTAAAGTTCCTATGGACCGAAAAAAGAGCCCGCATTGGCAAGACAATCCTACGTCAAAAGGACAAAGCTGGAGGCGTCACGCTACCTGACTTCAAACTATACTACAAGGCTACAGTAACCAAAACAGCATGGTACTGGTACCAAAACAGAGATATAGACCAATGGAACAGAACAGAGTCCTCAGAAATAATACCACACATCTACAGCCATCTGATCTTTGACAAACCTGAGAGAAACAAGAAATGGGGAAAGGATTCCCTATTTAATAAATGGTGCTGGGAAAATTGGCTAGCCATAAGTAGAAAGCTGAAACTGGATCCTTTCCTTACTCCTTATACGAAGATTAATTCAAGATGGATTAGAGACTTAAATGTTAGACCTAATACCATAAAAACCCTAGAAGAAAATCTAGGTAGTACCATTCAGGACATAGGCATGGGCAAGGACTTCATGTCTAAAACACCAAAAGCAACGGCAGCAAAAGCCAAAATTGACAAATGGGATCTCATTAAACTAAAGAGCTTCTGCACAGCAAAAGAAACTACCATCAGAGT
>NC_045445.1:41923101-41923174 GCF_002776525.5 Piliocolobus tephrosceles | reverse complement strand
AAAAGTGGGGAAAGGATATGAACAGACATTTCTCAAAAGAAGACATTCATACAGCCAACAGACACATGAAAAA
>NC_045445.1:41895263-41918101 GCF_002776525.5 Piliocolobus tephrosceles | reverse complement strand
CCCCATCAGAAAGTGGGCAAAGGATATGAACAGACATTTCTCAAAAGAAGACATTCATACAGCCAACAGACACTTGAAAAAATGCTCATCATCACTTGCCATCAGAGAAATGCAAATCAAAACCATAATGAGATACCATCTCACACCAGTTAGAATGGCAATCATTGAAAAGTCAGGAAACAACAGGTGTTGGAGAGGATGTGGAGAAATAGGAACACTTTTACACTGTTGGTGGGATTGTAAACTAGTTCAACCATTATGGAAAACAGTATGGCGATTCCTCAAGGATCTAGAACTAGATGTACCATATGACCCAGCCATCCCACTGCTGGGTGTATACCCGAAGGATTATAAATCATGCTGCTATAAAGACACATGCACACGTATGTTTATTGCTGCACTATTCACAATAGCAAAGACTTGGAATCAACTCAACTGTCCATCTGTGACAGACTGGACTAAGAAAATGTGGCACATATACACCATGGAATACTATGCAGCCATAAAAAAGGATGAGTTTGCGTCCTTTGTAGGGACATGGATGCAGCTGGAAACCATCATTCTTAGCAAACTATCACAAGAAGAGAAAACCAAACACCGCATGTTCTCACTCATAGGTGGGAACTGAACAATGAGATCACTTGGACTTGGGAAGGGGAACATCACACACCGGGGCCTATCATGGGGAGGGGTGAGGGGGGAGGGATTGCATTGGGAGTTATACCTGATATAAATGATGAATTGATGGGTGCTGATGAGTTGATGGGTGCAGCACACCAACATGGCACATGTATACATATGTTACAAACCTGCACGTTATGCACATGTACCCTAGAACTTAAAGTATAATAAAAAAAAAAGAAAATATAAAGTAAGCTGCAGTCACCTTTCACGTGATCACCTTGTGGGGTTTGCTTTTGCCATTACTATTGTTACTCTGTATTCCTGAGGATGTATATTCAGCAGTCAAGATTGACTGCTTCCTGTCTGATCCTTTGTTCCCAATTAGGATACATTCATTAGAATGATTCCAGGAGGTGTCTTTATTTGCAACGTCAGATGATAAAATCTATGAGGCATCACATTTCATCTACATCACTGACATTAGTTTTCAATCAGAATTTTTTTGATCAGTCATTAATAAAGCAGATGAAGTTCATATAGAACAGTGTTTCTTAAAGTTTGGTAAGAGGTCCACCTACTATAGAATCATCTAAAATAATTATTAATGTAAATTTCTAGACTCCACTCCCGATCTGCAGAATCAGAATTTCTGGGTATGGGTCCCAGGAATCTACATTTTTGACACACTGACCATAGATCTCTGTTGCAAGCTAACAATTCTCTTAAAGCACATCTTTAGAACTAGTTTTTAAGATTTCCTCCCAGCTTTATTAAGGTGTAACTGATAAATAGAAATTGTACATATCTGCAACATAAAACATGTTTTGATAATGCATACATTGTGAAATGATTAAATCAAGAAAATTAACATATTCATCACCTCACATAGAACTATTTTTTATAAAGAAAAGAATCTTCTGTGTACAAATCAGTGCCTTTTTTGTTAATCTTAAATATTTCCAGGTATATCATCTTCTAACCTTGGATTTAACCTTAGAGTTGCATTTTAGTTCAGTGCTCATTTAATTTCCTAACATCTTCTCTTGGGGTGGGGTCCCTAAAAAAACAGCTCTGGCTGCATTACTTCAGTTCAGTTTGGAGTCAAATTGCCTCTAGTTGCTCCTTTTAGCTCCAGCTGTTTAACTCCATTACAATCAGAGTGGGTACATTTATTTAATCTGTTACTGCTCGTTAAAGCAGTGGTTTTATCATTTTCACCTGGAAGGCTTGTTAAACCACCAGTTGCTGAGCCCTGTCCCCAGAGTTTCTGATTCAGTAGAATTTGCATTTCTGATAGGTTCCTGAGTAATGTTACTGCAGGTATGGGGATGGTACTTTGAGAACCACTGAGTTCTCAAAGGAACAAACGTAGATTGCCTGCCTAAGATTTGGACCAGCTAAAAATGGCTCTCAAACCTGATTGTATATTGGAATCACCTGGGAATCTTAAACAACATACTAGTGCCTGGTACTTGCTCCAGATTAATTAAATCAGAATAACTGAAAGTGAAGCCTAGATATGAGTGTCTTTTAATATCCCCAGGTGATTCTAATGTGAATCCAATGTTAATCCCACTTTGCTAGATGCTCCAGGCCAAATGCTCCTCTATTCCTCCACATGTCTCCCATGTAGCTGAATAACAAATGGAAAAGGTGAAAAGCCCCTGCAGTCATTACTTCCTCCCTTGGCCAACTTTCCTCATTTAACTATATTGCTTAGGGCCAATCTTGATTTCTAATCCCAAATATGACCTATTTTCAGGGCTCCTGATGCTGGCTCAGGGTGACATTGTGCATCAGTATGCTCTTCCCCTCCTTCTCTGTATCTGTGGTTCTACAAGTCCTTTTTTTCCCCTGGAGCAATAAGCCATTCATCATCAGACCTATTATCCCGAAGGGTTCTGTTGAGGAGCTCTTTTCCTTTAGAATGTTTGCAACAGGTGATGTTTTGAACCTCTTTATTTATAGCATCCTACTTAACTGGAGTGTGTCAAGCAAATAACACTAGTTGGAATACCTTAATTATGGTACATTCATTATGACCACAGTTAGGAACAATACTTTTTGATCATGATGGATCCTTCTTAATTACTCTGTTTTGTAGACTGGAAAAATCAGTTTTGCCATGAAAAGAATATTTTCAGAGAGCTCTATTGATGATTAATTCACCAGAGTGAATTAATGTCAGGTTGTGAGTGGGATGGAGAACAAGTTCTTCCCTGACTTTCTCTGGACTAATCTAGAATGAAAGTTCATTTGGAAAGGGGACTTTACAGACGCAGTAAAGGGGGATGTTGAGAAGGAGTCAAGTTGAGTCTCTAAGTTTCTTTTATCATTTTTGTATTCAGCAAATATTTGCAGAGGGTCTACTGTGCAGGCACTGTTTTAGGTGCTGGGGATACAGTAGTGGACTAGGTAAAGTTTCTGCCTTTATGGCAATGACATTCTATTGGTTACATTAAAAATGTAAACAAGTAAAAAAAGTGTCTATATAATTTTTAGTTGTGATGAGTGCTATGACGAAAAGAAGTGGGGCAATGGGATATAGAATACACTGGGAATGGGGACAGGCACATGTTACTTTACCTAGGGAAAAAGAAACTCTGTGAAAGTGACATCTGAACTGAGACCTGAATGATGAGAAAGAAGGAATCCCAGCAGAAGAAACAAGTGTAAATTCAAGGGACATACCCTCAAAAAAAGCCAACAAGCAAAGGAGAGACCAGTCTCAAGCCAAATCACGTATGGGCTTGTAGGCTGTGCTAAACAGTTTGAATTTTATTACAAGTTCAATGAGAGGGCACTGTGGGATGTCTTAAGCAGAGGAATCAGATTACTTGACTGTTGATTTTAAAACGATCACTCTGGCTGCTGCATGAAGAATGGTCTATAGAAATGGTGGCAAGAGTGAATTCAGGGAGATCAGATTGGAGGCTGTTGTAATTTAGGCCAAAGATAATGGTAGCTTAGCCTAAGATTTTAGCAATGCAGGGGGTGATCATTAGGCAAATTTGTGAAGATTGCGAATTTTAGAGGCATAACAAGACATGCTGATCAATTGGAGATGGGATGAAAGAGAAAGTTGCCTGGGTTTTTGGTTTGAGTAACTGGGGGGAAGTTGGGGGCATTTACTGAAATGAGGAACAATAGGGAAACGAGCAAATTTGGGAGTGAAATCAGAAACTCTATTATGATCGTATTTACTTTGAGATAGGCCTGTTGAACATAGTAAAGATGCTGAGTTGGCATCACAATTCTGGGGCCCAGGAAAGAGCTTTTGGGCTGGAGATACACATTTGTGATTTTTGAGCATATAGAAATAATTTAAAATCTGAGTGAGTTAGACAGCATAGAAGACGGAAGAGAGATCTGAAGCCTGAACTCTGAGGCAATCCAAAGGCAGGGAAATGAGGAGGAAGTAGCAGGGTCAGTGAGGTAGGAGGACAAATCAGTGAGTGTATCTCCCTGAAATATTAATGAATCAAGTTAATCCAGGAGGAGGGGAGTGTCAATTGTGTCAGGTCATGCAGACAAGTTCTGCTGAAAGACTTGTGCTGAGCGAGTGTGATGTATGGAACAGAATGCTGGCTTGCAACGCAGAGAACTTCAGTTTTAAGGACTAACTGGAGCTACTGTATAATCATCATAATTATTATCACTATCATCATCATCATCATCAAAATGGTAATGGTAAGCAATATTTGTCCATATCTAGTATGTTTTAAGCATTGTGCTAAGTGTTTGCCTGCATTATTTCAATGAATCCTCCTAATATCCAGATGAGGTACACATTATTCTCATTTCAGAGATGGGGGAGCTGAGTGAGGCTTGCACATGTACAGTCACTTGCTCCAAAGTCACACCGTGTGATCTGGGGCAAATTATTTCCCTTCTTTGAGAGAATGTCTCTTGTCTCTAAAATGAGCAAGTGAATTACTTTACTTTTTTTTTCAGCAACGATACGCTCTCATCTCAAACAAAAGTAGATACAGAAACTCAGTACATAAAACAGCAGGGTTGCACTGTTTCAAGCTTGAGTGTAGGATCTGTAGTCCTATCTGCCGAACTGGACCCCCTCTTCCCCTTCTCTGCCCCTTGGCTTGCAAAGCACTCAACTGGATGGATTCTATGTGACTTTCAGCTTTTAGAATCCTAGAATTCAGATTCTCAGCTACCCCCTCCCCCTTGTGACCACGTGCTGAAATTACAGGGCGGTTGGTCAGTGTTAGGAAATTCTGTTGCTCTGGACAACAGGCCACAGAGCCACTAGTCCATATGGGACAGAGTTGTGGCTACTGCACTTCAGTGAACTGGTCACAATGTAAGCTCCTCACTGCCCCCATTTTGAAGTAAACCTCTGGATGAATATAGCCTAATACCATACCTTAAAACAAATTGGGTTTATTTGACTGATTAAAAAAGAATTGAATGACTCTGGCCTGGGTGCTGTGGCTCACACCTGTAATCCCAGCACTTTCGGAGGCCAAGGTGGGTGGATCACTTGACGTCCGGAGTTCAAGACTAGCCTGTCCAACATGGTGAAAACCCGTCTCTATTAAAAAGTACAAAAAATTAGCCAGGTCTGGTGGGGCACACCTGTAATCTCAGTTATTTGGGAGACTGAGGCAGGCTCTTCATCATCTCTTTAGGGAAACCTTTCTTTATGTAGCCTGTAAAAGTCAGACCTCCCCCTCTCTATGTGTTCCCTCAACTCTCTTCCTAACCCCACCATAGTCTTTGCCACATTGTGTAGTAATTCATCATCTGATTACATGTCTCTTTTCTCCACTAGACAGAATCACATTCACCTTTCTGTCACATACACCTAGCACAGGACCTGGTCAACCAACATACATTGAATGAATAACACACTCTCCTTTTGGGGAGAACGTACTTGTAAGAATGGGAAGAGCATTATTTGACAGACATCACAGGATCTTAGTGCTTCCTGCTCATTTGTTGTTCAGTGGAATATTTTGTCTCTGGAAACTTGTTATGTACAGTGATGTGAACCTGGGATTCCTTAAAGCCTATTAACATGCCACAACCGGCCGGGCGCGGTGGCTCAAGCCTGTAATCCCAGCACTTTGGGAGGCCGAGACGGGCAGATCACGAGGTCAGGAGTTCGAGACCGTCCTGGCTAACACGGTGAAACCCCGTCTCCACTAAAAAATACAAAAAGCTAGCCAGGCGAGGTAGCTGGCGCCTGTAGTCCCAGCTAATCGGGAGGCTGACGCAGGAGAATGGCGTAAACCCGGGAGGCGGAGCTTGCAGTGAGCTGAGATCCGGCCACTGCACTCCAGCCCAGGCGACAGAGTGAGACTCAGTCTCAAAAAAAAAAAAAAAAAAAAAAAAAAAATGCCACAACCAAGCAGAAATACGTATTCCTGTTCTTACAATGTGATTTAACTGCCGTGTGATCGAGTGCAAAAAAAAATCTGGGTTTGGTCTTAGAGCTCCAATTATGCTAATGGAATGAAATACAGGCAATAGCCTGCAAGGGAGAACACTGATATTTGTTATGATATGCTTCAGGGGGTGGAGCAGGGCCACAATTTAATTCCTGACAGTTCAGAGGCCTTCTGTAGTTGGAAACTGAAAATGCTCACTGAAAATGCCAAGTAATGTCAAGTCTGAGGAGTTTGACCTACTGGTGAGAATGGAAACCTGGGATAAAGATACGTACCCTCCCTTCACCTGCAGCAGCACAATAGAGCAGAGAGAACAGAGTCTCTGTATACTTTTGACCTGGGATTGAAACCCAGTTCGGAATAGTTCTAGGCGTGAGAGTTTTTGATAGTTACTCAATTTCTCTGAGTGTTACTTTCCTCTTCTATAATATGAGAATAATAATATCTATCTTGATAAGTTAGTGTGAGAATTTTGCGTGGTTGTATAAAGGGCCTGGCACATAGTAACTTCTCAATTCGTGATAGCATAAAATAATTAAACTTGTTTTACCTGCACCAGAAGCAGTCCTTTCATCTCATCACATTGATATGTCTTTTCCACTAAGGACCTCACGTACAGGGAGTAATGGTGCCTCTAAGGACAAGGGGGGAAGGCAGTCTCCTGTCCCTCAAGTATCTTAGAATCTCCTGTATCTGTCTGTATATGGAAGTATATGTATTTTCACTGGTTAAACAATTTAGTCATTTTTTTCTCCTGGAAAGAAAAAAAACACCCAGCTGATTATTACTTTAGCTTAGTGTATAGGATGAATCATTTACTTGTTTTCCTTTAACAAATATTTAATAGGTGCCTGCTATGAGTGAGACCTTTTTCGAGGCACTAGGGATAGAAGAGAGACAACAGTTCTCACTTTCCTGCAGCTGACAGTCTTTTTGAGGGAAATAGAAAATAAAAATGTTAAGTAAAATATGTTATTATATGTGACATGATAAGTGCTAGGAAAATAAAGCAGGAAGAGGTGATAGGAAGTATTATATCAGAAGTATCCTAAGTGACAAAGTTACAGTTTTAGATAGACCAGAGAAGGGATCACTGAGAAGGTGAGATTTGAGTAAAAGGCTGAAGGACAGAGAAATATCTGGGGAAGAACATTGTAGGCAGAGGGTACAGGACAAGCACAAAGTCCCTCAAGCAGGAGAATGACTGGTGCATGTACAGGGTAGCAAATGGACCAGCATGGCAGAAATTAAGTAAACCACAGAAACAGTAGTAGGAAATTAGGCCAGAGAGCTAACTGGGGAGTCGAAGGAGAGATGGTGAGGGCCTTGTGGGTCATAGTCACGACTTTGCCATTTACACAGTATGACATAGGGAGCTATGGAGAATTTAGAAAGATCTCCTTGGCTGTTGTATGAAGTTTAGATGTCAGAGGGGCAAGAATAGGGGCAGGATTCTAATTTGGGAGGTTGTTGCCCATTTTACTCAGTGTCATTAGCAAAGAAGGTAGTAGAAGAAAAATTGTCTTGACAGGATACAATCACTGGTTAAGGGTATAGCAAGGGAGCATAAAAAGGAGGGTAGAGGCCAGGCACAGTGACTCATGTCTGTAATCCCAGCACTTTGGGAGGCCGAGGTAGGTGGATCACCTGAGGTCAGGAATTTGAGACCAGCCTGGCCAACACGGCAAAACCATGTCTCTACTGAAAATACAGAGAAATAGCAGGGTGCCGTCATGGGTGCCTGTAATCCCCGCTACTTGGGAGGCTGAGGCAGGAGAATTGCTTGAACCCAGGAGGCAGAGGTTGCAGTGAGCTGAGATTGTGCCATTTTACTCCAGCCTGGGCGACAAGAGCGAGACTCTGTCTCAAAAGAAAAAAAAAAGAAGGTAGAGGTGTATCAATGACTGATTTAATACTTTTGTTGTTGTCACTTTTTTCCTGGCAGTTGGTGGGGGGATTTCACCAAACTCAGACTCAAACCATTGCCTTAGCTCAGCTGTCATGGTCACCGTGACAATAGTATCACTGTGGGTCCCACTCTTCCCAGATCATGGTGAAATGCAAAACTGCAAATGCTTCTGCTCTTTTTCATGATTTTTTTTTCTCAGATTTAATCTTTGGCTTTTGTTATAAACTCATCACCAGGTTACTTAATGTAAACTGGGTGTCTGAGAGATGAGTTTGTTATATATGTCATTTCCTCTCTGGATGAGGAAATTGTGGGTTACAAGCTTTCCAAGGTTCAAGGCTTGAATATTGTTAGTTTTCTTAAATTGCATTTGCTCTGGCTATCTAGAAGTATGAGCATGGGGCTATTTCTGGGTTTCCTGTCATCTGAGAAGTGGTCTAGGTACTAATGGCAGCATGTCACATCCTGCCCGTTGCCAATTGCACCCAGAGGCAGGGAAATACATTTGGCAAATTTAGTAAATAAGAAAATAGGCTCCAAGAAGGATGAAAATGTGCTGTGTTCTTAGCCACGAGGTGGCTATAATGAGGGTAAAGTTAAAGTTGTGTCTGTGCAGACTGAATGATGTGATTGTGATGGAGCTAATCTGTTAATTTCCACTGCTTTAATGATCCACTGCTTGTCTTCCCGGGCAGTGATGAGTGCAGAAACAGCTGACATGAACTAGGCTATTCTACCTCACACTACCCATGATGCTAGGCTCATCCTCAGCTTCACGCCTTTCTAATACAAAACTGCTGATGTGCCCAGCCCATTTCAGGTTATTTTCACACATATCTCGTTATAGGATGAACAAAGCAGGAATTATTATGCCTATTTCACATGAGGAAATTGAGGGTTAGAAGAACGAAAGGGTCTTTCCTGTAGCTAAAAGAGTGGCAGACCCCTGCCTTGAATCTAGTCTTCTAATTCCAAATTCATTGTTTCCTCCTGGACATGAATCACATTGCCTATCACAAAATTATTAAATAGTCTTTATTAAGTGCCTCTTTGTACTAGACACTATATTAGGGATGGACAAAATGTACATAGACTGGTTCTCTCTAAATCTTTGTTTTCTGTATGCACAGGATATACATATGATAAATAGGAACATAGGAATATCAAATTCAGTGACATTGAATTTGGGTTGAAATATGGGTACTTAAAGTGGAAAGAAAGGTGAGCACAGTTGTATGTATGGTCTGAGTGACAACTAGGGTGATGAACCATTCCATTTTGCCTGGGACTGAGAGGGTTCCTGGAACATAGGATTTTCAGTGCTAAAACCAGGAAAGATCCAGCAAACTGGGACAAGCCAGTCAGCCTAGACAACCAAACTTCCCTGGGGGAAAAATCTGGAATCAGAAAGATGTCATGGAAGGAATACTAGACTTGGAGCTAAAAATCTAGTTTAAAATCTGGACTCTGTCTTCTACCAACTGTTTAACCTGAGTAATGTCATTGTTCCTCTCTTGGTCACAACCTTCTCATCTGGAAAATGGGAATGTTGATAGTACCTGTCTCTCAGGATAGTGAGTATTAAATGAAAGAAACAGTATAGGTAAAAATGTTAAACTGTGAGGAGCTATACATATACAAGATTTCATTTTATTTGACAGTATCTCCAAAGAAAACGAGAGCAAGTCTTATGCTTTTGTTTTATATATGAAAGCAAAACAACTTTCAACCAACTTTGAGTGATTTGAACAGTCAAGTCAGTCAACAAAAATTGTCAAATCCAGAACAACACATTTGCGGCTGGATTTCATGTCTGTGTCTTTCATGGACCTAGAGAACAGAATGTTAGCAGTTGTCGATGTTAAGTTATTTTCCTCATCTATCAAATCAAATATGAGAATCTTCTTTCACTTCCTTTTGTTGACCAATTTTCTTAAAGTTATAGCCAGACTCCACATGGATAGTGGAGTCATAACAATGTCCACACAATGTCGTAAATGGAAAGTAAAATATTCATGTTAATTGGGAATTTACATTCCTATATACCTCCCACCTTTACTCTAAATCCTCAAATGGTGATTTTGAGGGGATTATCTATTTTTTAAACTGTGTACACTTGTCTTGATATTGGGACAGTGTAGCTAAGGAAAAAGAATATTTGTTTCTATAAAGGTCTTTCATGAGTTCATTTACTCGTGCAACTCATATTTGTTGAGAGTCTACCTGGTCCCCATTAGTGCACTAGGTGCTGGCAATACGAGCAGTCAACAAGGTGGACCAAGTCCCTCCCCTTATAAACTTACATTCTAATGAGAGGAAGCCGACGTTAAACATGTTTTATGCAAATAAATACACACATAATAATAACACATTTTGAATAGTGCTATGAAAGAAAAAGGGAGGAGGCTTTGACAAAGAATAATGAGAGTTTTAATCTAGATTGGGGTGCTTGGCAATGGAACTTATACTTCAAGGTTTCATCTGGCTTTGTAATTGAAACGAAGTGCATGGTTAATATAGATTTATCTCTTTTACCCTAAATTGACAATGAGAAACTCATTGGGAGCTTTGATATTGAACCCTTTGCTCATAATTTCCTGCTCTTGTTCATTCAGCAACTATTTATCAAGTACCCACTCTGTGCTAGGCATTGTGCTAGGCACTGGCATAAGGTGCAATGAATAAGGCACATGGTGTTTCTACCTTCATATGGAGTTTACAGTCAGTCTGGCGGGAGGAGAAAAGAATAATTACATTTCAGGTGGTGAGACATGCTAAAAAGAAAAATGAAGCAAGGCAAGGGGGAAAGGGAAATCTGGGGTGGGGGTTAGTTACTATTTTAAGTAAGGTGGACAGAAAAGGCCTTTCTGAGAAAGTAATATTTAAGTAAAGAACTGAAGAAAGCAAGAGAGCCAGCTTTGGGGATTTCTGGTGGAAAATTATTTCTAGATAGAGGGAGCAACCAACGACCAATATAAAGGATATTAGGCTGGAACGTGCTTGTGTGTTTTAAGAACAGTAAGGAGGCCAGTGTGGTGGGAGCAGCATGAGCCAGGTGGAGGATGGCAGAAGGTAAGCTTGGAAAAATAGTGCGTGGAATGGGAATGCTAGCATGTAAACCTTGTAGTCATTGTAAGGAGTTTGGCTTTTTATTTATCTGCTGAAATAAATGATAGTGATCCTCTAAGAAAATGCTTGTCTGTATTGGAGTTGGAGATTTCTTTCCCTCTGGAAGGAACAGAGGGAATGGAGAAGACATGAATCTTAAAGAGATTAAAAAACATGGCAGAGACCTAGGCAGTGGATCGATCTCTTTTTAATTATCCCAACCAATTGGTTCCGACTGAGATGAATTGCCCTCTCAACTGTCGAGACACAACCATTGTGAGTTCCCACTTTCTTTTTTCTTTTTTTCCTTTTCTTTTCTTTTCTTTTCTTTTCTTTTCTTTTCTTTTCTTTTCTTTCCTTTTCTTTTCTTTTCTCCCCCTTCCCTTTAAATCTGCTGAAATTCAAGAGGAAAAACATACAAATTTTCAGTAATGGTGGCATCTAAGATTATGTTTTTTAAAATTTTCAGAGTAAAAAATCCCATTGAAAATCTGATACAAGCTATGAAATCTCTGTGTTTAGAAAAGCACCTATGGGCATATGCATGTGAATTGTTGCTTAGTATTTGCATAGATTCATACACCACCCTCAGTACCCATAGCCCATCCATGGATGGAATTCAGGTTAAATAACTGTGCAAAGAGATCACCCAGGGTTTTTGCTTTAATAGAGACGAATGTAGGACATGGAGAACTATGAGAGGAAACAGTAGAGAACCACTACTCTGTTAGCATTAATTGAAGTTATTTTCCCACCTATCCAGTTTTTCTGGACTCAGAAAAGCACTGTTTGTTTCTGCTTTTCTCGGCACTGACCATCTGGTTTACACAAGGGACTTGTAGAGGGAGATCAAGCAGGGGCTTCTGAGGATCCCTCTGCTTTCTCTCCTTCCCATGGAAAAGAGATCTGGCCACACTGTTTGAAATAAAGTCAAGAAACAGAGGAGTGGTCACAGCATGTCAAAGAATTTAAATCTCCTTCTTTTGTAACTTTTCCAAATGGAAAGATATTATTCTCAACCAGGTTCAGGCACACAAGACAGTTTCAGACTGACTGTGAATGCTGATATCACTGCACAGTCTCACAGAGCATGGTCTCACGTTGAGAATACATTTTATTTTTTGGCTAGAAGCTTCCTTTTTTGTGCATGATATTTAATCCTCTCAGCAAATATTCAATGGAAAAAGCTCAAGGCCGAGCCAAAGGCAATTATGAAGCACTTACAGAGTTGGAGACTGACAAGTGGTAATTATTTGGAAATGCTTATTTTCCTTGTCTTTCCACTCCTCTCCCCAACTCCATCCCACAACCTGGTGTGCACTAACCATTCAGTTTATATTGGCTCATTACCAAACTCTGCCTTTATCATGTCAATGTTATGTAGAGAAATATCAGTAACAAAAACATTTGTGCTACTCCTCTAGCAATGAAGTTAGCTAGAAGTCTAATGATTTCATGTCAGTGCTGAATGTCTTTTCACTATTTCCTTTCATTTGTCTCTCAGAAGAGGAAGAAACAGTTCAGTGTGCCCTATATGTTCCCCTGGAAGTAAGGTGAGTTTAGTTTATTCCTACAGTCTTACCTTTTGTCCCCTCAGCATGGCAGATGTTCATGCTGCTTTAATCTGTTCAAAGCAATGACTAATCTAACTATTTTTCAGCAATTCTGTTTCAAGCCCTGATCCCATAGCTCCTTTGATCACAAAGTTTTCATGTTGACAGTCGTGCATGTTTACAAATAGAATGCTACAGGGAAACAAAGGAATGAGAAGTAGCTCCTGTGGGACAACATAGTTGTTCATGTGGTCATTGAGAGTCTGATTCAATTCATAAAATAAAATACCATTTGGGAGCGGGGCGGTTCTATCTGTCAGATTTCTAGGCTTCCAAGGACCAGTCAGAAATAACAACAGGATAACATTATGATAACTTGACCAGGGCACTTTCTTCTGTAGTTGAAATGAGAGGACTACCTTCAGGCTAGGCCTAGGAGGAATGAGCAAAACAGTCATACTTACCCCTAACAGCTTTGCAGGATACAGTACTACGATCTTCAGGGCATAAATGGGGCTGAGGTAGGAGTGTAAGTTTCTGATTTTTGCACAATATTCTATGACTTGAATGTGCCAAGAAATCATTTCATTCTTGACTCCAGATTTCAGTGTTAGTGGCTAACATAGATTTCAAGTGGACTTTGAAAGGCATTTCGGAAACTCGATGGAAGTTTGTATAACTGGGAGCTTGGTGAATAATAATTATTCCTCACTAGACTGTAACCTCTATAATGGTAGACCTGTGTCTGTTTATGCTCACCAATGCATCCATAAGACTTAGTTATAGTGCCTGGCCCATCATAGCTTTCTACTATATAATTATTGGATGAATTAATGACTTACTGCCCTGATAGCAACTTGACCTTGTCTGCTCTCCTGCTCAGTCACACATTTAGGGAAGGAAACTATTGCTCTCTAGATAAACACAACTAGGTAGTAGTCCTGTTAAAGAAGTTTGGAAGAATTGGCCTCTGCCTGCTTCTTGTCCTATAAACTTTCTGATATATTTTCCCAAGAAGTTTATACTACCCTTTTCTCCACTAGAGAGCTAGGCTTAATAAACTTAAGGCTTTGGGTCTTTATTGCATTTGTTTTCTCAATAAAGTTCAGTTCTTTCAAACCATTTGAGATAGGTTTTTCTGTTACATCAAAGTCTTGCTAGCTTTAAGGAAGATGCCTGCCTTAGGAAGTTAGATGAACTTACTCATGTCCCTCATGTCTTCAGAGGTCCTTGAAGATCCTAAGCAAAAGTCTATAAACACTGCCCTAGTTGCCTAAAAGCATTCTAGAGTGCTTAATTTATAGCCAGGTACAATTGTTTATGTATCTGAAGTCCAAACCATGGAAAAGGTCAAATAAATAATAATAAATAATTTTTTGGCATTTTCTGCCCTCTATTTTGATGAGAAAGAGTCAACAACCTGACATCACAATTGATTTTCTTTGAAAACAATATCCAGGACTTGGGACTTAGTGCATATTCTGTCTAGGTTTCTAAAATTGGTTGTATCTCAAGTACTGGATGATGAGACATTTTGTTCTCCATGGGAACATTAAAGCCATAAACAGAAACCAATCACTGAAGAAAAAATAGTTATTCATAGTAGATTTTCTGTTTTCCATGTAATTGTTATTTCCTGATTATTTGACAAATTTCAATTTATTTAAAGTAGAAAGAGCTGATAACTTTTAGCTGCCCAGAGTGATCAATTAAGAAATATCCCATTTCCCAATCATACTGAATGAATGAAAGTTGATTGTTGAGATATTTTTGTCATAGTGTTTATATTTTTATTTACTGAATATTTAAGGTTCTTTTATTTCCCTCTGAGATAATTTGCTGTCTGCAAGAATTTTGACTATGCATCCACGATCCAAACATTTAGGCTTTCTGTAAGCTAATATAATAACAGGAAAATAAGTACAATTTCCCATATAAGTATTCATTTTCAGAAAAGTGAGACTTCTTTCAAGCATGTGTTTGGCTGTTTTAGTATAGAATTACCTAGATAATCCTAAAGTATACATTTTTACACAAAAAATAGGTAGAGGAAACTAGGTACCATAATTTCTAGATTTTCTTTTTGTACCATTCGATTGTGGTGTGTATAGGTGTGGATGTCTTTGAGTTTATCCTACCTGGAGTTAATTGAGCTTTTTAGATGTGTAAGTTAAAATTTTTCATCAAATTAGGGAAGATTTCAGTTGTTATTTCTCCAAAAATTTTTTCTGTCCCCTTTTCTTTCTCCTGTTCTTCTGGAACCCCCATTATGTATATTTTGATATACTTGGTAGTGTCCACAGGCCTGTTAGTCTCTGTTCATTTTTCATTTTTATTTTCTTTGTGTTTCTTAGAGTGGATAATCTCAATGGACCTATCTTCAAGTTTGCTGATTCTTTCTTCCACCTTTTCAAATCTGATGCTGAGCCCTTCTAGTGAATTTCTCCTTTTATTTACTGCATTTTTCAATTCCAGAATTTCTATTTGGTTCCTTTTATACTTTTTATCTCTTTATTGATATTCTCTGGTATGGAATCATTTTCATACTTTCCTTTAGTTCTCCACACCTGATTTTCTTTAGATTTTAAATATATTTAAAGTAGTTGATTTAAATTTTTTTTGTCTAATAAAGCCAACATTTGAGCTTCCTCAGGGACAATTTCTACTGATTGCTTCTTTCATATGTATAAACCATAGTTTCTTATTTCTTTGCATGTACTATAAACTTCTGTTGAAAACCTGACATCTAAAATAATGCAATGTGGCAAGTCTGGAAATCAGACCCCACCCAGGATTTGTTGTCATTGCCATTTATTTTTGTTAATACTGATGTTTATGTAATGACTTTCCTGGACTAATTTCATAGAGGATGTATTTTGTGTCATGTGTGATCACTAAAGTCTCTGCTCAGTTATTCTAGTGGTCAGCTAATGATGAAACAGGGATTTCCTTAAATATCCGGAACCAAAAATTGTCTCAGCCTTTGCAGAGGGGCTTTGTAAGATTGTTGGGACATCCCTTCAGCCATTTAGCAATTTACAACTCTTCCTTAGCCTTTACCTCCTGCTTTCAAATGAAGAACCTCAAGATCAGCAAACATGAGAGATTAGGACCTTATTACGTTCTTTTTTTGGGCAAGCACACAGTCCTAACCATTTGCATCACTGCTATGGTGTGAATGTCCTCCAAAATTCATGTATTGAAATTTAATCACCAATATGATAGTATTAAAATGTGGGGCCATCATTAGTGGGATTTAGACCCTTATAAAAGAGGCTTCACACAGCATTCAGCCCTTAATGTTTTCCTGACATATGAGGACATAACATTCATTCATGTGACCCTCCACCTCCTGCCATGAGGATGCCTCTTCAAGAAGATGTCATCAATGGAGCAGACCCTCACTAGACACCAAATCTGTTGGTGCCTCGATCTTAGACTTCCTAGCCTTCAGAACTGAGAAATAAATTTCTCTTTTTTGTAAATTACCCAGTCTCAGATATTTTATTATAGCAGCACAAGGGGACTATGAAAATGGTCTTCTAGATAACTAGGAAAATGTTGAAGCTTTTCAAAGCTTACTGCGCATATCTTGTTCCCTGGCATTTCTTTTTAAATTTTTTGATCAGCTTCTTAATTGCCCCAAGTTTTATTGCTGTCTTAGGCAATTTCAATGTTAAACAATTGCCACTGATTGTTTTCAATACTCTAAGGAAAAGGCTATTTGCACTGAGCAAGTTCTGAGTTAGGTAAGATAAAGATAAGCCCTGTGAATTGGGATTTTAGTGGAAATGCCATACAGGTCAAATAATGACAGTTCTAAGAATAGTTGTTTTGGGAGGTTCTATACTCATTCTTCTCCTTCCAGTGGCCACTAGCCTGCTGATTTTCATCATGATTATGAGCTTTTGGTTTTCAAGTTTACTGTGGAGCTGGGAATGGGATGGGACTGTGAACAAGGCAAGTTTAAATGCCACAAACCTCACAGTGTTTAACTAAGATTCAGCCACTTTTCTTGAATAAATGCTTCTTAGATTGTTGCAAGCCTATGGTTAATTTCCAGAGTTCCAGAAAAATTGATTTTTCCATTTTTTCCAGTGTTCTTATTGCTTTTATGGAGGAGTGGCTTTTTGGATATCCTTATTTCACATTATCGCCAGTAGTCATTCCCCTAGGTATCCCCTAGGTATTACTAATCTTGTTATTAATATTGATTAATGTGTCATGGTTTAACTTTAGACTTCAAGGAACTGCTTCTTTTGGCTTATTCTGGATGGCTCTGGTAGTTTTAGGCCAAGTTTCTAGCAGCTCAGCGTCAAATTGTACTTACAGTATTTAATGGCTATTGGCCATTGTGTTGGCTATTGTGTGTCAGTCCAAGGAATCATTGTGGGATCATTGAGGATATTATCCTCCTCCAAAGCCTGTTCTGAAAGAATTCCATAGTGTTTTCACCTTCTTTTTTTGAGTGGTCCTTTTCAATCCGTTTCACTATTCCTGAAGAGAGAGACAGCAATGTCCTCACTTCAGACACAAACTCCAGAAGGAATTTTTCTTTCAGTTATTTTAAATGTTACCAATGAGTTGCAAGTCAAAAAGCTAACTTATTTGAAAATCAAGTAACAGAAATAAAAGTAAATGAAAGACACTTCAGGAGGCATTCAAAATGGCATCGTTATTTCATATTTGGAGAATCCTTCTACTAACATTTATCGATGCTGGATAAAATTTAGACAGAGGAAATTTAGAAGGCATAACTGTACTCTAAAAAGATATGTATCTCCATGGTGGAAAATCTGGACAGAAACACAGGAAACTGAAAGCAAGGTTGATAACACAGGGCCATAGTACTCCTGGTCCAGGTTTAGGCAGAGGTGGTTAAGTGGTTGACTTTTGGAATAGCAAACACTAAAAGTGCTTGATAGGATGAAAAACTAAAGTTAGGCTTGCTGCTCAGAAGCAAAGGCTGGAGTGGGTGGGGGTTGGTTAGTCTTTCCTGCATTAGAAAAAAGTTAAAAACAGCTTCACCACTGCTTGTCATTATGGGTTGTATAAAGCTGTATACCAAAGAAATGGGAAGAAGCAGACACAGCTTAGTGACTCAGACTAAATCCCTGGATGGCTCAATAATTATATCTGTAATACCACCAATATCACATCAAGACAGGAGGCTTAAGTCACCGGGTTATGGACTGGAGGGTGGAGACTGGGGTGTAAGTGAGTAGAAGCAACTACAAACTTACTAAGAAGAGAGGTTTGATAAAAGAAAACAAATTGATTGCTCCAATTTAAATTGAGACTGCAAACTAACATTCAAAAAAGCAAAGCTGACAGGGTATTAAAATTTGTTATATGCGAGTGTTGGGTACATGGTTGTCTGTTACACTGTTTGTGTGTGTGTGTCTGTGTGTTTCTGTGTTTTAGCGATTCAATACCTGAAAAGATATCCAGAATATCAGCTTTAATATATTGACCTCAATTTTTCACTGTAAATATTTAAAAATATGTTTTACCACTGAATGCAGGACATGGAGCTGTTGAACAAACTTGATGATTTCCTCCCTTATTTTTTTAAGTGAAGCCTTAAGTATGTTCCTTTATTTCTTAGGGCCTGAATATTCTCATGTATAAATCTAGGATGTTTGGCCTAAATGATCCCTAAGTATAGTTCTAGCTCTGATGTTTTGTGAGATTAGGATGTTTTCCACAGGGCAGAAGCTGAAAGAAAGAGAAGTTATATAGCAGCAACCTAACGCCTATGAACTTTGTAAAAACCTGTGATCTCCCCTACCCCACCCTAAGCTTCTCAGCTCTTCTACTCTTGTTTCTTCTCTCCTTACCATCTTCAGTTTGGTCAATAGCTTAGCTGGTCTAGTGCAGGTGGGTTATGATAGAAAGGTGTCATGCATTTGTCTTCACAACTACCTCTCATACATATCCTAGTGAGCAGTGCATTCAGATAGGTAACACACATCTGGCAGCAGTTTTATGTTTATACACAGCAGGGAGCAGTGTGTTACTCAAACCTGGCACAGAAAACCTCAACACTCACATCCTCCTTTGCTGCTTCCTGAGCTGCTGTCCCTGTTCAGTCTGATTAGTCTCTGTTCTTCAGCTATTCTTTCTTGCTTGATCTGAAGCCTTGACCCTGGACCTTCCTTTAAATGCAGACTCTGCTTCTGCCTTTATAGTTTAGTCCAGTCTGGCTGTTTAAAAATTCACCTTTGCCAGTCTCCCGTGCTGAGATCTTGCTTTTAGCCTGTTCCCTCTGGATCTATGGGGCACTACTTTTGACTGCTCTGGCCCCTGTCCCTGGCTCCCTGAGGCCATATAGTTCTTGGAATCTCACTTGTCTTTACCACACTGGCCTGGCCCAACCTGCCATGTCCCACTGCTTCCTACGTGGCTGTGTAGAAAGGAAAATTGACTCTCATTTGGTTCCAGCCTCTAATGATGAAGGGAAGCTGCCTGCCTTTGATAAAAACAAGGAGTCATATAATCTCAGCCTAAAGCAGAAAGTCTTCTAAAAGGGCTAATATCTTTCCAAACAACAGCCACTTTAATGAATATTTAAAAGGCACCTAATATGATTTTAAAATAGTCTTTTAAAAATGTAATAGAAGTTTTTATTGCGTAAAATGTAGAATACATAGTAGCGAAAAGAAAATAATAAAACGTCCTTGCAATACTATTTCACTGAGAGATGACTGCTATCCAGGTACATATGTTTTCGTGTTCTCTCTCTCTCTTCATATACACATACATAATACATATATATATGTGAAGGTCATTATATATATGTATGTATACATACATATGTGCACATACATATACACATAGAATTACAAATTTTTTACCAAACAGGATTGGCTTGTATATAATATTTTCCCAAACATCATACTCAATTATGATATATGATGTCCATCTTTCCATGTCATTATACATGCTTCTATAACATTTTAATAGCTGCATAGTATTCTACTCTCAACATATGAAGATATAATTTAACCACACTTTTATTGTTGAATATGTGAATTGCAGTTTTTTGCTATTATAAATAATTATGGAATTAATCTCCCTCTGGCTAAATCTTTGTATCATTCTCTAATAATTTTCTGAGGATCAATTCCTAGAAGCAAGTACACTGGATTAAAGAATATGCATATTTTGAAGGCCATTGAAATGTATAGCCAGACTGACTTTCAAAAGGTTTACACAGATATACACTCTAACCAGCATATTGGAGAAAGGCTGTTTTGGGGGAACTCTTGACATCCTGAATATTGCGTATCTTTTAAAATTGCACCAGCCTGTTAGAAAAAAATTGCAATTTCATTCTTGCTTTAATTTGCTTTCTTTGATTACCATTGAGGTTTTTAATTTTGCCATATATTTATTGGCCACTTATATTTCTTTTTCTATGAATTGCCGTTTTGTGTTTTTCTGCCCATTTCTCCATTAGTGTGTTTGCCTCTGTCACATTGTTGCAATATCTTCTAATGAGATTTTGAAAACAGAGGTCTAAAGTGGCTTCACTACAACTGCCCTAGGCAATTTCAGTTATAGGCAGGAGTAGAGTCTTTTGCACATTTATTATTTCAGCATCACTGTAAGTCAGAACTGAAGCCCAGAGGCAGGATAGACATGTTGGAGAGCATGAAAATAAGTCCCAGAGAGGTTCAGTGGCTTACCCAGCATCACTGTGAAGTTCAGTGGCTGATCTGAGATGTGACATCCATCTTCCCAAATATTGTCATTTTATGGTACCAATCTCATGTACCAAAGACATGCAGAGGGGAAATAGCAAAAATACCTCTTTCTTGATGCCAGCATATTTAGATTCAAGTAAACCCAGAAGCTCAGTTATACATACGGTATTTAATAATTGACTGACCAAGGTAAGGTAAACACTTGATCATTTTATTCACCTTATTTTATTACTTTATTCTTCTTTACACAAACCTCTGGTGGTTCTTCATTGTCTCCAATCAAATTCAAGATTCCCCCCTTAGCAATGAAGACCCTTAATCTGCTTCCACACAGCTCCATGCCCTTCTCCCCACCCTTCCAAATGCATTCCATTCAGATTGGTCTTCTCAGGGATCCCATGTGTGCCATTCTCTGCAGCGATCCCTACACCTCTGTTTTTCTCCACACTTGCAACGCTCTTTCCCCTCCTCTTTCTCATGCCTACATAAATAATTCCTGTCCTCCAGGGTCCACGGAGAGGGCCACTTCCACGGAGTCTCCCTGCCTCAGCTTTCATAGATCCTTTCCTCCTCACACCTAAGTCTTAAAGCCTAATTACCAACTGTTGCTTTGTTGTGTGTTGTCCTGTCTCTTAGGGCTGCATGTTGTTTGTCTTATGTCCCTGAAGCACAGGATAGGTAGTAGTAGTTTGGAGTTATACAAGGATTAGTGTTGGGGCAGAATCTGAATACATCTTCCCTATCAGTATGAGTTAACCTGGAGCAGGGGCTTACAAATTGGTAGCTGTTTATTGGTATTTGTGGAGTTGACGATTTCACTGAAATATGTACTAAACACTTACTGTGTGTCTCTACTTTGCTAGATATGTTAAGAGGTTTGAGCCTTCAAGGAGCTCATAGTCCACAGGGGGAGGTAGATTTAGGTTTTAGACTTGTCTCTGCAAGTAACTTAATAGTGTACCTTGGGAAAGTCATATAATCATCTTATGTATTCATTCCACAAGCTTTATCTAAACTTCTTACGTGTCAAGCAATGCGCTTAGCATTGGGAATACAGAGATGTATGAGATAAATCAGTCTCTGCTTGCCAAAACCATATATATGTGCAGCTATTTATGATATAATATGATAAGTGCTATAGTAAAAGTACATAAAAAATGCCATGGGGAAGGGAGGGTGAGCCACACTTAAGGGCTTACTAGGTGACAAGTACTATGTAGATGCTTTCAGCTTGGGTGGTATGAGTCATGGAGACAGGACTTTGCAGAAGGTGGGCATTTAGACTGGACAAGTTTGTTACTGAATTGAAAGGTGAAGGGAGAAAGAAGGCATAACTTTTCAAAATGTTACAGGAACTGAGGGAGTGTGTATCTATGTGTGTTTTATATATTGGGAGAGAGTGAGAGAGTGGAAGGAGAGCTCTGAGAGTTAGTTAGGCTAGAAATGGATTGCAAAGGGTCTTGAATGCCATGTTAAGGAATTTAGGGAAAGGCATAAAGGTTTAGAATGTTAACTGTGTGGAAACAGAAAGGAAATGATAAATAGGAATGAATAATAAAGCATGCCGCTCCCCCACCCCCAAGCAGGGTGACTACAGTCAACAATATATATTTCAAAATAACTAAGAGAGTAAATTTTAAATGTCTCACAATAAAAATGATAGGCAAGCTAGGTGATGGATATGTTAATTAGCTTGATTTAATCATGCTGCATTGTATACATACCTCAAAACATTACATTGTACTTCATAAATATATACAATTATGCTTTGTCAATCAAAAATAATATTAATAAGTTTTTTGAAAAATTATGTTCCTTTCAATAAATTTAAATGTTTAGGCTGTTCTTATAGGTGCCTACGTGGTGGTGGTGTATGTAAAGGAGCTTGCTGAACTCTAAAGTCTTGCAATTACATTGTCCTTGTTGTTGCTAAAGTGGAAAACACTCAGTCCCTATTCTCAAATCAAAAATATCTTCCCAGTTGTTCAGTATATCAGCTGTTAATATGTCCCCATAAAGAATTCATTCCTTTGGCGAAATCATTCCCCATTCCTGGCCATCCTCCCTTCAAAATGCAAATATCTCTGTGACAGTAAACACATCAACCCCTCATCCTTCAGAATGAATGAATTTAGTTTCGCTTTATCTTGAGGAATGCAGAGAACAGCATGAGGGGAGAGAACCTTGGAGGACAGAGAGCATAGAGCTGTCTCTGCACTGAAGCTGGAGCAGACAGGCAACAGCCCAAACACGTTTAACAGAGACAACGCCACTGATTTGTCGATCACCTATTATGTGTCATGATCTATGCTAAGAATATATTCTTTGTCTTTTAAAAATCACACTCTATTAGGCCTTGGACTTGCCAGGTTGCTTTTCTTTCCTTCTTTCTTTCTATTTCTCTCCTTCCTCCTTTCCTTTCTTTCCTTTCTTTCCTTTCTTTCCTTTCCTTCCTTTCCTTTCCTTTCCCCTTCCTTCCTTCCTTCCTTCCTTCCTTCCTTCCTTCCTTCCTTCCTTCCTTCCT
>NC_045445.1:41849109-41895253 GCF_002776525.5 Piliocolobus tephrosceles | reverse complement strand
CTTTCTTTCTTTCTTTCTTTCTTTCTTTCTTTCTTTCTTTCTTTCTTCTTTTTTACTTTGAGGAAAAATCTGTTCTCATATCCCCTCCCATTCCACATCAATATCTTCTTCCACATGCAAACAAGGACTTCATACAATAATGCCCTAATAACCAGCAACTTTTACAATTTGCTTCAACAGGCTAGATTTTTTCGAAATAACTTATATTTCTTCCAGTTAAACACCATTACATTTGCTATTTACAAAGGAAAGTTTTGGAGAGAAATTGTAGATAGTTGTATTATGAGAAGAATTGGTATATGATCTGTGGAAAACTAAACCTAGTTTAATGACAATAACAACAACAACAACAACAACAACAAAACCATAAAGCTGTAGGAAACATTTGTTTCACTATGAATCCACCATGCCTGAAGGAAACCTTTCCAATGCAACACAAATGGCTCTCCAAGGACTCAGGTTTTCTGCTCCAAACTACTAGGAAAACTCTTCTTTTTGTTTTTTCTCACTCTTCTCATTGGTACATTATTTTCTGGTATGAATGTGGTAGGGACAGTGTTTACATGATTGGATATAAAATCAATAAAAGCTGTCAGATATTCTTTTCCAGTTGAGAGGACATTAGCCTTGCACACGTCCCCATTAATGAAAGGAGAAATGATTTGCCTGACAGTGTTAGTGACAGGGTTTGGTTTAGAATCTCCTGTCTACAGTACTTTCCAGTATACTATATTTCCTACTAGGCCTGACCTGCCCCAATTAAATGGAAATAGTTCTTTAGATAAAATCATATGGGAGAGGATAAGACTAAGGGCAAAGTGTGATTTTAGCCATCAGCTACTAGTTAATTATTATTAACTCTATCACAGAAATTTGTGGATTCACTTCATGCCCTTTGCCATCTACAACAGATGAGTTTCCCCTAAGTATAGTTTATTCAGGAATTCCTACTGTGGATTTTTTTTCTCCAATTTTGTTCAGTATTTTCTGCTCTAGAGGATCCTAAGGGGTTAGTCTTGTCTTGAAAAGTCAGGATAATTTATTACTATTACTGTCATACCAGAGAAAGGAAATGAATTTATTTAGTGGCATCTGAAAATAGAATTGCCTCAATGTTGATGCCTGCTGCTGATGCTAAAGATGAATACCAAGCACCTGGCACACAGTGTTCAGTTCTCCTCATTTATCCGTTCTTCATATTTCAGTGCTTTAAGATGCATGGATCACATTTTCACTGTGTTCTCCTCTTGGTTGGGAGCCAAGCGGTAAATGTCACTGATTATTTGTCGATCATTCATACCGTGTGTGGAGATGTACAAAGCACAGCATGGAGTTATAGAAAGAGCCCAAGTGTGTAGAATTCAGCCAGAAAACCTGTATTTGAATGTTGGCTCTGTCAAGCTCTTGACTTTGTGACCTTGGCAAATTATTTCATTTCCTAACACTTACTATCCTTAGCTCTGTAAAATGGGAGTAATAATAGCAGTCCTATGTTCCTTTGGTTGTTGATGGGAGGTTCTAAGGCATTATTGCTTGGCCTAAAATTCTGCAAATTGTGGTATTCACATCTGGTCAAGGGGTTGTATTCTGAGTCCAATCTCATCTCTGCATGCTGCAGGCAAAAGACAGCCCTTACCAGAGGGATAGTGGGGAACATCCTATTTGCTTCACAAAGTACTTCTACCATGGAATCCTTGAGGCCTACATGTGTTTTTCTTGAGGATAAAGTCTTTTGTTGCATAACCAGAAACTCTGCTTTATGGTGGTCACATTTGGAGTGAAAATTCTGTGTATAAACTTTGGAGTCAGACATCTTCAAATACCAGCTTTGTGATCTTAGCAAAGACACGTAACCTCTCTGAGCTTTAATTTCCTCAATTATAAAATAGAGATGAGGAATAATACCTACCTGCATAGAGTTTTGAGGAGGTTTGAATGAGATGAAGTATGCAAAGTACCTGGCAGAGGGTAGGTTGTCACTAAATGGTAATTCCTTTGAAAACAGGAGAGTGGGGTGGGTGTTCACAATGCTCTCCCACTCTAAGGCTTTAATCTGTTCTTTTAAGGCTGGCAGGAATTGCATGAGCCTCTGGGAATGGGACAAGTAATTATCTTTCTCTGCAGTCATGGGGAGATAGTTTAGTGACAGATAAAAAAGCATGACATGCATCCCTTTGCAATTTAACTATTTCGTCAGTAAAGTGCTGTTAATTTTATAGCGAAGAAAACTCAAATCCAGAGGTCTAAAGTGATTTGTTCATAGTGAGTCAATTAGTAAGTGGTGGAGCTGGAATTAAGCCCAGACAGTCTAACCCCAAAGCCTGTACGATTTCCACTGGTTCAAAACAACCTCATGTAGGTAGAGTTTTATGATACTGCTTCTGTTGGCAGCTGATGGGGAGAAGGGTACATGGTAGACCCTTCCCACAGTTATCCCAGCCCCTGGCCTCCAGGTGTGTCATCTACTAAGAGTGATTCCTAAAAATGGTAGTTTCACCTTAGCTGTCCTTCCTTCCACAGTCATCCTGCTGAAGTTCCCAGTGACTGCAGAACTTGTGGGTTAGGAAAACCACTTTTATTTCATTTTTCTGGAAGAAAGTCAAATATCTGTACCTTAGTCAGCTGCTAAGACCATGTGGAGATGGAATAGATAGGTCTGATTTCTCTCTGACTTTCCCTCACGCTTGTTAGGCTTTGACTGCCCACAGATAGCCCTGGCAGGCACGCCACTGTGGTAGTGCTGCTGGCTAAGGCTGTTGCCTGAGGAGGCTGAGTGTCACTGTCTCTCTCACTTCCTTATTCTACCTATCAAGATTCAAGAACCTGTCTATAATATGCTTCCAGCCTACTCTTTCCCATTGGTTTATAATCCCTGAACTCTGATTCTGGCATATTTCCTGGCTTCCCATCTGTTTCCTTACAGCTGCATAGGAGTCTCAAAGGCTCACTCTCTTAAAAGAATTACCTCTGGGTGCCTCCCTCAATAAGCTCGCTTCCTGCCCAAGAGTATTTGGATATAGGACACCTCATATTGTAGACCTTCAGGAAAGAGCAAAGCCTACCTATTTCTCCTGCCGGATCTCCTACTAGTTCTGTAAACAACTTCATCTCCAGCCAGGTTTCCCTGCCAATTAGCAGGCCACATTCATTCCTGTACCTGACCTTATTTGTGCCATTTCCCTGTCCTTTCCTATCCCCCACACCAGGGGTGTCTCCTCTTCTTCGCCAATCAAATCCTATTGCACTCATCGTTTGAGTCCCTGATCAGATACTGCCTCACGCATCATGGCTATCCTTCAAACTGAGATTACAGAGATTGTTCCCATTTCAGAGACTCAGAATCCATATAGCATATTTCCATCCTTCTATGATGCACCATTGATTTCAAAAGCAACTTTTCAGAAAATAAAGCAAAACACTGAAGCACTACATACAATGCATACAACAACTGTAAGCCTTTATTTTCAGAAGCAGTAAAATGCCAAAAGAAATACATTGGTCTTAGTCTTGAGAAAAAACAATAGACTGTACCATCCTATCCAACACTTGATTATTGATTGAGATGAACCGCCCTCTGTCTCTTGTCAGTGTGTCCTGTCTCCAGAGCTAAGTGGTCTATCTGTAGAAGGGAAGCATTTTTTTTTCCTGATTTCTTTTTACTTTTTAATCCTCTTTTCGGGTTTCACCACCACTCCACCCTCCCGCTCCAGGCACATAGTAGGTCCTCAACAAATCCCTGGGGAATTGGAATAATTGACTCCAATCAGCTTGAATCACCTATTTCCTGCTGGGCCAAGACCCCATATGAAATCTTATCCCCTGCAGACAGAGTCCGCTGACGTAAATCTCTCTCTTTCCCCTATTGACCTCTCCTTATTTTTAATAGTTTTGACTTTAGTCTATTTCCCGTACTTCTTATTACTTTTGGCATTTTATTCGCATCACCCCTCCTGGACCAGCAGGTAACAGCCAAAAGAGACCTTTTGGGAATATTGTGAATGAGAAGTTACTGTAAATATTTTCTTCCTCTGCCTTTATATGCTCTTCTAGCCCCAAGATAGGTGGGTTCTGAAGGTGTATTGTTAGGAGCCTTCTAAGGTTTATTTCCTGTCAAGGAGTGACAGTATTGTGGCACTTTGACTTTCATTCAAATGCCATTAATGGAGAATGTAATCATTAGAAATGGAACATGTGTTCATTAAAATCAATTCATAGAGAAAAATACAGCACTTTTAAAGAGGAAGGAGATTTGCAACCCAAGAAATAATTGACTTGTTGAAACCTCCTCCATCCAAAGGATCAGTCCTTTCTTAGAAGCCCTACTGAGTAATTGATGATGCTCTTTACAAAGGTGCTGATTAGTAACGGCATGAGAATCCATGTTATTCAGCAATGTCTTTCAGAGACCCCGTCCAGTGAAAACACTCCAAGTGCCAGTGTAGACTCTGAGTCCACTAATTGGGAATGTAAAGATAGGATGCAGTGCATTCTTTGGGTATTTTTTAATTATTTTGGTTCCTTTTTTCATTTCCTAGAAATACCATACTTTTAAATGGGCAAGAGGAAGAAGAGTAGTAGATGTGCAGGAGACAGAAACACTTTTTGTATGTTGGCAACTAGCAAGGGGACAAGAGCCAGTGAGCTCAGATGAATGAAAAAACAGGAAAGAGGTAAAGGATTAATTTTTAGGACTTGCTGGAGACAATGCCCTGTTGAAAGTTCTTTTTGGAGATTTCAACTATCAGTGAATGCAGGTGAGAATAACTGCAGGCTAGAGGAAGTGAGAAAGCAGGGCTAAAAATGGATGTTTGGAAAGAAAAACTGCCTGGAAAAAACAGAAGGAATGCTTAAGGGGTTTCTCTTTTACTCAGGTTAACTGCAGCCTGTGCTTGAAAGTACTTTGTTTCCTAGAGAGGCGACGTGTAGTATTTATAAGCAGAGACCATAGAATCAGACTGCCTGGTTTTACCACTTACTAGCTGAATTATCTGAGTGTGTCTGTGCCTCAGTTTCTTTATCTGCAAAATAGAATAATAAAAGTACCCACTGCATGAGGTTATGTGAAGACGAAATGAGTTGATGTACACCGAGTATTAAGAATAGGGCCTAACATACATTAACTACTACATAAGTAATTTTGATTATGTTTTTGAACTAAGATGACTTTCTAAGTTCATTCTCTTTCTATTGTAGCTGCCTATCTTCTGCTGTGCGCTTGGCAGGCATTCCCTATTCTGCTCTCTTAAGTGATTTCTTATATTTAAAGGTAAACACACTGAAAGCATCTATCTTTGTGTACCTGACAGGAAGAATGAGATGAGACAAAAACCCTCTTAGAACAAAAAATGGACTATGAGTTTGCATGTGCAAAGGATCGAGTTGGCCCAAAACAAATCCCTTGTCCATTTAAGATTCTCAGATTGTTAAATGGATCTTTGCCAGTGACATACTTGCGGACACTGTTAGGTTTACTAATTCTTTCATATCATCTGGGAAAGGAGAAATAGAGGGGTAAAAACAAGATGGGAATAAGTAATGGCCAAGCAAGTTGTGTTAGTAGAACTTGGGTAAGTTTCCCCCTTGGGCAAAAGGTTCCGCATTCTACTTGACTTGTTTTTTCTGTTGCTTTTTCCTGACCTCTAGAGGCACAGGAAGCTAAATACTCTGACCCTGAATTCAAGGGCTTCTCTTGTTTTACTTTTTGCAGAAACCACCTCATATTTACATCACTGAAACTCCTTTCAGAAGGCTTTCTTGTTTTTGAAAGAAATGCTTATTGAGTTTCTGCTATGTGCCTGCTACGCTTTCTTTCCATCTTCATAGCAACCTGTTCAGGCACTGATACTATCTCTGTTTTATAGGTGGGAAACCAAGTTTAAGTGAGGTGTTTTTTTTTTTGTTTGGTTTTCTTTTCTTTGTTTTTCAATCCTACTCATATTGTAAAATGAGTTACTGAAATGTCCAAGGTCATGTAGTACTTAATTTTGTTGTGGTGGTATCTTCCAAAATGAAAATAGCTTTATTGATGTCATGTTTTATTATAGGACAAATGCATACCCAGTGTCAAAATAAATGAGGTGACACAGAAGGGCCAAAAAAAAAAAAAAAAAAAACCACTGTCAACATTTTAGTATATAGCGTTCCAACACAGTTTTATTTTACCTATCTTTATATTTATTTCTTTATCACTTCATTTGTATTTGGGTGATCTCAAGATAATCAGTCCATGTCTATTATGGCTGATCTGACTGACACAAATATTGCAGCAAAGGTTCGCCTATTTGCTGATAGGCTCATTTCTTCTTGTGCCTCTAATATGCAAGCTGAGCAAAGGATCTGTCAAGAGAGCTGGAATTGTTCTATAAGGCCAAGTACCACTTCACTTTGTGTTTCATCAGTTTTCCTAATTCTGGGTGTACTCTGCTTCTCTTCCATACTTCCTCCTGTACCTTACTCAAACCCTCTGAGAGGCACCCTGAGCCTCTGACATCCCAGCAGACCAGAGGAAAAAAGAGGTTACAGATTGTGTATAAGGCATGAAATTTTTGGTGGACAGGATATCTCCTTAGCCATTTTCAACAACACTGTTTCCCAAACCTGTGCACTGCTTTCACAGGCATTTGAACCAGAGCAACTCCATCTTGAATAGGGGCTGGGTATAATAAGGCTGAGACCTACTAGGCTGCATTCCCAGGAGATGAAAGTAGTCTTAGTCACATGATGAGATAGGATAAAAGGATGCAGTAAAGAAACAGGCCCAAACCCACCAAAACCAAGATGGTGATGAAAGTGACCTCTGGTCATCCTCACTGTTCATTATACGCTAATTATAACACATTAGCATGATAAAAGGCACTCCCATCGGCGCCCTGACAGTTCACAAATACCACAGAAACATCAGAAAGTTACCCTATATGGTCTAAAAAGTGGAGGAACTCTCAGTTCCGGGAGTTGGCCACCCCTTTCCTGGAAAACTCATGAATCATACACCCTGTGTTTAGCATACAATTGAGAAGTAACAATAAGTATAAGCAGCGGAGGAGCCATGCTTCTGATTTTCCTATGGAGTAGCCATTCTTGCATTCGTTTACTTTCTTATTAAACTTACTTTCACTTTACCCTATGGATTTGCCTTGAATTCTTTCTTATTTTCTTTCTTTCCTTTTTGTTTTGAGACAGAGTTTCGCTCTTGTTGCCCAGGCTGGAGTGTACAATTGCGCTATCTCGGCTCACTGCAACCTCCGTCTCCCACGTTCAAGTGATTCTCCTGCCTCAGCCTCCCTGCTACCTGGGATTACAGGCATATGCCACCATGCCTGGCTAATTTTTTATTTTTGGTAGAGACCGGGTTTCTCCACATTGGTCAGGCTGGTCTTGAACTCCCGACCTCAGGTGATCTGCCCGCTTCAGCCTCCCAAAGTGCTGGGATTACAGGCATGAGCCACCGGTCCCGGCTCTTGAATTATTTCTTGCATGAGATCAAGAACCCTCTCTTGGGGTCTGAATCAAGACCACTTTCTGATAAAACTACCATGCTGGTATGAGTAGAAAATAGTTCTATAGAACCTTGGTGGAAAAAAAAAAAACGAGACTTGTGGCACCAGAGTTAATAAGGGACCTTGGGCTGAGGGATCAATATGTCATTAATCTATTGGCAAACTTATAACTCCAAGCACTGGGGCAGACTTATTCGGAAGCACTGCTGTTTAACAACATCTTCCTAGACACACCTCATCTAGTTCTCCTGGTTATATTTCTTTTGACCTCTCCTGGTTTCAACTTCCATGTAGCTTCCTGATAGATGTTCTATCAGATGAGAATTGGCCTAAGGACTGTAATTACATTGCTGATGACAATGTCTTGACTCCAAAAGAGAGGAGTGGGTGGGTGACACCACTGCCAGAATATCAAATAAGCCTGTGAAATCCTTCCTGCTCCTACAGACACATCAGGAATTTGCATTAGGTACTGTAAGAAAGTGCACGATTCAGTTTCACATTACTGCATATGGCTAGCCAGTTCTCCCAGCACCATTTTTTAAATAGAGTGTCCTTTCCCCATTGTTTGTTTTTGTCAGATTTGTTGAAGATCAGATGGTTGTAGGTGTGTGGTATTATTTCTGAATTATTTATTCCATTGGTCTTTGTGTCTGTTTTTATACCAGTACTATGTTGTTTTGGTTCCTGTAGCCTTGTAGTATAGCTTGAAGTCAGGTAGCATGATGTATCCAGCTTTGTTCATTTTAAGATTGTCTTGGCTATATGGCCTCCTTTTTGATTTCATGTGAATTGTAAGGTAGTTTTTTTTCTAAATCTGTGAAATGTCAGTGTTTAATGGGAATAACACTGAATCCGTAAATTACTTTGGGCATTTTCCACAAGATTGATTCTTCCTATCCATGACTATGGAAGGTTTTGCCACTTGTTTGTGTCCTCTCTGATTTCCTTGAGCAGTAGTTTGTAGTTCTCCTTGAAGAGGTCCTTCTCTTCCCTTGTTAGTTGTATTCCTAGGTATTTTATTCTATTTGTAGCAATTGTGAATGGGAGTTCATTCATAATTTGGCTCTCTGCATGCCTGTTGTTGGTTTACAGGAATGCTAGCACTTTTGCTTATTGATTTTGTATCTTGACACTTTGCTGAAGTTGCTTATCAGCTTAAGAAGCTTAAGAAGCTGAGATTATGGGGTTTTCTTGATACAGGATCATGTCATTTGCAAACAGCGACAGCTTGACTTCCTCTTTTCCTGTCTGAATACCCTTTGTTTCTTTCTCTTGCCTGATTATCCTGGCCGGGACTTCCAATACTATGTTGAATACGAGTAGTGAGAGAGGGCATCCTTGTCTTGCGCTGGTATTCAAGGTGAATGCTTCCAGGTTTTGCCCATTCTGTATGATGTTGGCTGTGGGTTTGTCATACATGGCTCTCATTATTTTGATACCTTCTATACCTAGTTTATTGAGAGTTTTTAACATGAAGAGATGTTGAATTTTATAGAAGGCCACTTCTGTGTCTATTGAGATAATTACGTGGCTTTTGTCTTTGGTTCTGTTTATGTAATTAATTACATTTATTGATTTGCATATGTTGAACCAATCTTGCATCCCAGGGATGAAGCCAACTTGATCATGGTGGATAAGCTCTTTGATGTGATGCGGGATTTGGTTTTCCAGTATTTTACTGAAGTTTTTTTGCATCGATGTTCATCAGGGATATTGGCCTGAAGTTTTCTTTGTTTGGTTGTTGTTGTATCTCTGCCAGGTTTTGGTAGCAGGATGATATTGGCCTCATATAATGACTTAGGGAGAAGTCCCTCCTTTTCAACTGTTTGGAATAGTTTCAGTAGAAATGGTACCAGATCCTCTGTACTTCTGAATCAATACAGCTATAAGTCCATCTGGTCCCGGGCTTTTTTTGGTTGGTAGGCAGCTTATTATTGCCTCAATTTTAGAACTCTTTATTGGTCTATTTGGGGATTCAGTTTTTTCCTGGTTCAGTCTTGGGAGAGTGTATGTGTCCAGTAATTTATCCATTGCTTCTAGATTTTCTAGTTTATATGCACCAAACTGTTTATAGTATTCTCTGATTGTTGTTTGTATATCTGTGGGGTCAGTGGTGATAGCCCCCTTATCATTTCTGATTGTGTCTATTTGGTTCTTCTCTCTTTTCTTATTTATTAGTCTAGCTAGTGGTCTGTCTATTCCTTACACCTTGTATGAAAATTAACTCAAGATAGATTGAAGACTTAAATACAAAACCTAAAACAAATAAAAACCCTAAAAGAAAATCTAAGCAATATCATTCAGGACCTAGGCATGGACAAAGATTTCATGATGAAAATGCTAAAAGCAATTGCAACAACAGAAAAATTTGACAAATGTGATCTAATTAAATTAAAGAGCTTCTGCACAGAATAAACTATCATCAGAGTGAACAGACAACCTATAGAATGAGAGAGAACTTTTTCAATTTATCCATCTTACAAAGGTCTGATCTCCAGAGTGTAGAAGGAACTTAAACAAATTTACAAGAAAAAAAAAAAAAAAAAAAAACTCCATTAAAAAGTGAGCAAAGAGGATGGGTGTGGCGACTCACACCTGTAATCTCAGCACTTTGGGAGGCCGAGGCAGGTGGATCAGTTGAGGAGTTCAAATCCAGCCTGGTCAACATGGTGAAAACCCATCTCTACTAAAAATACAAAAATTGGCTGGGTGTAGCAGTGGGCACCTGTAATCCCAGCTACTAGGGAGGCTGAGGCAGGATAATTACTTGAACATGGGAGGCAGAGGGTGCAGTGAGCAGAGATCCTGCCACTGCACTCCAGCCTGGGAGACAGAGCGAGACTCTGTTAAGAAAAATAAAAAAGTGGGATAAGGCCATGAACAGACACTTCTGAGTAGGAGACATTCACAAAGCCAGCAAACAAATGAAAAAACCCTCAATATTACTGATCATTAGAGAAATGCAAATGAAAACCACAATGAGATACCATCTCACGCCACTCAGAATGGTGATTATTAAAGTCAAGAAGCAACAGATGCTGGTGAGCTTGTGGAGAAAAAAGAACGCTTTTACACTGTTGGTGGGAATGTAAATTATTAATGGTTCAACCATGTTGGAAGACAGTGTGGCAGTTCCTCAAAGATCTAGAAACAGAAATACTATTTGGCCCAGCAATTCCATTACTGGATATAGACCCAAAGAAATATAAGTCACTGTATTATAAAGATATGTTATGTTCATTGCAGCACTACTTACAATAGCAAAGACATGGAATCAACCCATATGCCCATCAATGATAGACTGGTTAAAGAAAATGTGGTACATATACTCCATGGAATACTATGCAGCCATAAAAAGAGATCATGTCATTTGCAGGGACATGGATAGAGTTGGAAGCCGTTATCCTCAGCAAACTAACGCAGGAACAGAAAATCAAACACTACATATTCTCACTTATAAGTAGGAACTGAGCAATGAGAACACATGGACACATGGCGGGGGAACAACACACACTGGGGCCTATTGGGGGGTCAGGGGCGGGAGATCATCAGGAAGAATAGCTAATGGATGCTGGGCTTCATACCTAAGTGATAGGTTGATTAGTGCAGCAAACCACTAAGGCACACGTTCACCTATGTAACAAATCTGCACATTCTGCACATGTATCCTGAAACTTAAAATAAAAGTTGATTTAAAAAAACATATAAAGACCAAGTTCTCAAGAAAAAACAAATAAATAAATAAGTGCAGGGTAATATTGGGAAAAAAAGAAAGTACGTGATCCTAGATTTTTAAAAAATTCTGTTGTTTCTTAGATGTTTCACGTTTAGCATCAAGTGATGATGGAGGATTGTAGAGGATCTGCAAGACTCTCTAGTGTGGTTGTAAAGAGCATGATGCTTCCATCATTCTCATCTGGTTCCTAATCCCAGCTCTGCCACTTACTGGCTGTGTGGCCTTGGGAAATTTATTTGGCTTCTCTAAGCCTCAGTTTTCTCATTACTAAAATGGGGACAATAAAAGCAATTGTGGCCATAAGATTTCTGAAGTATGTGGGAATAAACACCCTACTCTTGAGAGAGCTCAAGGGGATGCAGGGTTCTTGTGATAGGGCCAGATTTCAGTTAAAAAAAGAGTTGTTATGTGAGGAGGTGAAGCATGTCAGGGAGTTTGCTTACCTTGAAATGATGTCTTCAGAGGGCATAGTAACAAAATTTGGAAGGATGCTGTAGGAAAAGGAAGGACTGAGGCATCCTAGGAGTGAGAAAGGATTGAGACTAAATGGAGACATTTAGATGTTTTGATACTTTATTGTACTTTTATAAGTGGTTAAGTGCATGTGTTTTCTTTCTCACTAGAATCATAATACATAGACTGGGCTTATCTCCTCTTTGTAATCCCACAGGGCCATAGATATACTAAGTATTCAATAATGACTTGAGTAATAAAAATATTCTCTTGTCTTATGGTAATCTAATAATTTAAAGTCATCCTAAATATACAATCTTGTCAAAGGAAAGTATGAAAATATCTAAATAGATTATACCCATGGGTTTTCTTATTTTCATTTCTCAGTATTAACTTACAACCAAGAACTCTCAGAGCATTGGTAAGAAGTGATTTCCCCCCTTCCACAACCATCTAGCCTTTCCAAGGTTTAGTGATCTCCCCTTAATTAGAAATTTCAGGAGCTGGGCCTGGGGTAGAAGCCAAGTTCAGCAATGTGATGTTCACAGAATCTCCAAGGAAGCCTCACTCATTACTGGGTGTGTCACTGGCCATGCACTAGACTTCTTTTTTTTAAATTGACATAACATATTTTTGAGGTATATGTGATATCCTGATGCATGTGTACAGTATGTAATGACTTAATCAGGGTAATTGGGATATCCATAACCTCAAACATTTATCTTTGCATTGGGAACATTACAGTTCTTCAAGCTATTTTGAAATATAAGATAAATGATTGATAACTATAATTTTCCTATTGTACTATTGAATACTAAAATGTATTACTTGTATTTAACTATATTTTTTTACTCATTATCCAACTTCTGTTCATCCCCCCTCCCCACTTCCCTTTTCAGCCTCTGGTAACTACCATTCTACTTGCTACCTCCATGAGATCCACTTTTTTAGCTCCCATATAGAGTGAGCACATGAAGTATTTATTGTTCTGTGCCTGGCTTATTTCGCTTAACATAATGACATCCAGTTCGATCCATGTTGCAGCAAGTGCAAGGATTTTATTTTTTTGCGGCTGTGTTCCACTGTGTATATACACTGTGTTTTCTTTTATCCATTCATCTGTTGATGGACATTTAGGTTGATTCCAGTCTTTTCCATTATGAATAGTTCTGCAATAAACATGGGAGTACAGATATCTCTTTCATATATTCATTTTATTTTCTTTGGGTACATACCCAGCAGTGGCATTGCTGGATCATATGGTAGTTCTATTTTTTAGGTCTTTGAGAAACCTCCATAGAGTTTGTACTAATTTACACGTCCACCAACAGTATATAAGTGTTCCCTTTTCTCTGCATCCTTTCCAGCATTTGTTATTTTTTTGTCTTTTTGATAATACCCATTCCAACTGGGGTGAGGTCATACCCCATAGTGATTTTAATTTGCATTTTCCTGATGATTTGTGACATTGAGCATTTTTTCATATACCTGGCAATTCATATGTCTTCTTTTGGGAAATGTCTATTCAAGTCTTTTGCCCATTTTAAATTAGATTATTTGGGATTTTTTTTGCTATTGAGTTGTTTGAGCTTTTTATGTACTCTGGTTATTAATCCCTTGTTGGATGGGTAGTTTGCAAATATTTTTTGCCATTCTGTGGGCTGTCTCTTCACTTTATTAATTGTTTCCTTTGTTGTGCAGAAGGTTGTTAGCTTGATATAATCCCATGTCCCAGCCTTCTGACATAGGCTGTACATTTTGTCTAACAGTTTTGCAACTTCTCCTACATACAGACCATCCAGGTTCTTATTTCTCTACCTGTTAATCACATTTAGATAACTATTTCCACAAAGAGCCAGATGGTGAATATTTTAGACTTTGTGGGCCATACAGTCTCTGTCTCAACTATTCTACTCTGTCTTTGTGGTGCAAATGCAGCCATAGACAATACATAATCAAACAGGAGTGCCTAAGTATTCCAATAAATAGCTTCGTTAAAAAGAAACAAACAAAAAACAGTCAACACACAAAGTTTGGCCTGTAAGGCTGCAGTTTGTCAACCCCCAGTCTAGACTGTCCCATGTGTTTGACATATTTAATATAGTGACTCTAACATGTCTGTTTCATAATACAGTACTCCCCTTTTGATGCCTGAGCATACCCCTGCTGTTTAGCCAAGCTCCCCTTGGCTACACCATATAGTGCAGATTAACCAGGACTTGTAGTCAGGAAAAAAAGAGCCCAGCCCAATGTGAGCAGCTTTCCCCGATGGGCCTAGGCTTGGCTTCTTGAGTAGATCTTCTCACATTATGCCAAAAATTGTCCATTGAATGCAATGTGGAATCCTGAATTAGACCTTGAAACAGTAAAAGGATTTTAGTGGAAAAATGAGTGAAATCTAGTAGTTTAGTAACAGGAACATATCAGTGTTAATTTCTTGCCTCTGACAACTGTACCATGGTAATGTAAGCTGTGAACACTGGGGAAACTGAGTGAAGGGTGTTTGGGAACAGTCTGTAATATCTTTACAACTTTTCAGTAAATTAAAAATTATTCTAAAATACATAGTTTTTTAAAAATTGTTTGCCTAACTGATCTCCCCTCCTCATCCCTCCTGTTTTATTGTCAGATATCACAGATACCTCATTTATGATTATCTCATCTGTGACAGCATCTGCGAATTGCAACTCCCCTTACCTCAACCCCAACTCCTACATTGCTTCCCTAGAATCACATCATATATGCCAGGGACACTTCCAAAGCAGAAAGAAATTCATTGCTCATTCTATGTCTCCCCTCTGACCACACACCTCTTAGAAAATAAATCCACGACACACACAGGGAGCAAAAAGAGTGTAAAGAGTCTCTTGAATTGTCAGTTAAAAATAAAGAGTCCTCTTGGGTTTCTGGTCTAACAGACATAGCTAAAGTAGTTGGCAAAGAAAAATGTGATTGGTTGAATTGAACTCTCCTTGAGGAACAGATTCTTCGAATTCAATGTTTTCTAAACTCTTTGTCAAGCATGGCCTACCCAATGTGGCTGTGGAAGAAGGGGCCAGACAGAGTGATGTTACAGTAGGTTAAAAGGCCCCTGGTTTTTGTTGCCCCCTAATTAATGTGGCCCATAGTTTTTCATTCCTGTAAGTTAGGCCTAGGGAATATTAAAATGCTGATACCAAGGAGGGAGAATAAATCAAGTAAGGCTAAACAGCCTGAATGAAGGGTGGGGGTCTAGAGGGGATCTGAGGTGGGTAGTGATGTTTCTGTTTCATATGTTGAAGGCAAAACCATTTTACGTACTCACATATATAGGGACATTAAAAAAAAAAAAAAAAACAGCTGTAAGGACAAGTGAAAAAAACAAGTAGTTTTGTGTGTGGGTCCTTGCGTATGCAAAAATGCTTTGACTTGACTATATTCCTCTCTGGGTTGTATGTTAGGTCAGTTCACCAAGAAGAATCTGGTATGTCAGGTAGGACAAGCCTGAAGGATTGATGCCAGAGGAATAGTAGGATCAGGTTTTTGCTGTAGATCTTAGACAAATGCGGGCTTGACGCCCAAAGAGTCAACTAAGGCAAAAAGGAACAAACAGGTATCACTCATTCATTCATTTATTCATCACATTTTTGAGGGCTTAACTATGAGCCATGTGCTATTCTAGGCATTGAGTGAACAAAACAAATAAACTTCCCTGTCTTCATGGGGCTTCAACAGATTACAAACAGCATATATAATACTTCAAATATAATATCTTAGGAGGTGATAAGGGATATGACATTTAAAAATCAAGGAAAGGGAATAGATAGAGACTGAAAAGTCCAATACAGCAGCAAACTAGCACCAATGGGCAAGAGATGCTGAAGACAAATGCTAGCTCTAGGGTAGAAGCGCTCGCGGCCCACTGTGGTTTATTCTTTGTTGGATGTGGCAGACTTGAATTCACAGGTATTGATCAGAGTCCTAAAGGAGTCTGACAAACCTGGGCATATTTTGCCTCTGATTGATGGTGAGATACAGTGCTGTATATGGTCACTAAAATGTCTTGACATTTGGAAGCATTCCTTTATATGCCAACTGAGGTTTGCACTTAGGATATCTTGTATGACACAGTCCCCCTTCCACTTTTCTGATAGCCTGTGTGTGAATAAAAGAGATTTGTTGTAGGAAAATCAGAAAGGGAGAAAATTCCCAAGCAAAGGAAAAAATCTTAAAATTGACATTGAAGTCCCAGCTCTGGAGGCTCAACATCTAAATGCAGCTTGTAAAAATCCAAGAGTCAGAGAGGTAAGCCAATACTTAGCACAGTACCTGATGTAGAACCCATACATAATAGATATTTGAATGAACACATGCTACAATAAAAGGAGCAACTAGAACTGAAAAGGAGATAAAAATGGCATTCTGTGATATGACTTTTTCTCTAAACACAAATTCCCACTGTGGATTTTGCATTTTTTGAAATAAGGACACTTACAAGGGGTTAATTAAGCCTTTCTTTTTCTATTAGAAACAACCTCAAGCTTGTTAAATGGGGTTGGTTCATTTAAATAACTAGTTAATGTGCCTTATTGATGTACGTCAAAGAAATGTGATCTCATCCCATCCTTATACTTTGAGGACCTTAGTCTTCGTGGAACTAAGAGTAATCTCTTTAAATTGTCTCATTCTCTTTAAAGATAAGAGGAATACCTTTTCCCCCCAGTTTTACAGTTATCTGATTCAGATGCTTCAGGATATCAGACTAAATCTGAAGTTATTATTTTTCTTCATTTAAGAGATGGTTGCCCAAATTATAACCTTAGCCATGCTACATGAACTTCTCACTTGCTTTAAAACTCTATCAAACATTTAATTAGGATGGCTGGCAAGATGGCCAAATTGGAACAGCTCCAGTCTGCAGCTCCCAGTGAGATCAACACAGAAGGCAGGTGATTTCTGCATTTCCAACTGAGATAGCTGGCTCATCTCATTGGGACTGGTTAGACAGTGGGTGTAGCCCACGGAGGGTGAGCAGAAGCAGGGTGGGGTATTGCCTCACCTGGGAAGTGCAAGGGATCAGGGAACTCCCTCCCCTAGCCAAGGGAAGCCATGAGGGACTGTGCTGTGAGGAACAGTGCATTCCTGCCCAGATACTACACTTTTCCAACTGTCTTTGCAACCTGCAGACCAGGAGATTTACTCGGATACCTACAACACCATGGCCCTGGGTTTCAAGCACAGAACTGGGTGGCCATTTGGGCAGACACCGAGCTAGCTGCAAGAGTTTTTTTTTTTTTTTCTTTTTGAGACGGAGTCTCGCTCTGTCACCCAGGCTGGAGTGCAGTGGCCAGATCTCAGCTCACGCTGCAGGAGTTTTTTTCCACACCCTAGTGGCACCTGGAATGCCACCGAGACAGAATTGTTCACTCCCCTGGAAAAGGGGCTGAAGCCAGGGAGCCAAGCAGTCTAGCTCAGTGGATCCCACCCTCACAGAGCCCAGCAAGCTAAGATCCACTGGCTTAAAATTCTCACTGCCAGTACAGCAGTCTGAAGTCAACCTGGGACAATCAAGCTTGGTGGGGGGAAGGGCGTCCGCCATTAGTGAGAGGTAGTTTTCCCCTCAGAGTGGTTTTCCCCTCAGAGTGTAAACAAAGCCTCCAAGAAGTTCAAACTGGGCAGAGCCCACTGCAGTACAGCAAAGCTGCTGTAGCCAGACTGTGTCTCTAGATTCTTCTTCTCTGGGCAAGGCATCTCTGAAAGAAAGGCAGCAGCCCCAGTCAGGGGCTTATAGAGAAAACTCCCACATCTCTGTGACAGAGTACCTGGGGAAAGGGATGGCTACGGGCACAGCTTCAGAAGACTTAAAAGTTCCTGCCTGGTGGCTCTGAAGAGAGCAGCAGATTTCCCAGCAAAGTGCTCGAGCTCTGCTAAGGGATAGACTGCCTCCTCAAGTGGGTACGTGACCCCCGTGCCTCCTGACTGGGAGACATCTCACAGCAGGGGTCGACAGACACCTCATACAGGAGAGCTCTAGCTGGCATCTGGCAGGTGCCCCTCTGGGATGAAGCTTCCAGAGGAAGGAACAGGCAGGAATCTTTGCTGTTCTACAGCCCCCGCTGGTGATACCCAGGAAAACAGGGTCTGGGGTGGACCTCCAGCAAACTCCAGCAGACCTGCAGCAGAAGGGCCTGACTATTAGAAGGAAAACTAACAAACAGAAAGGAATAGCATCAACATCAACGAAAAGGACATCCACACAGAAACCCCATCCGAAGGTCACCAACATCAAAGACCAAAGGTAGATGAATCCAAGAAGATGAGGAAAAACCAGTGCAAAAAGGCTGACAATTCCAAAAACCAGAACACCCCTTCTTCTTCAAAGGATCATACCTCCTTGCAAGCAAGGGAACAAAACTGGATGGAGAATGAGTTTGACAAATTGACAGAAGTAGTCTTCAGAAGGTGGGTAATAACAAACTCCTCCTAGCTAAAGGAGCATGTTCTAATCCAATGCAAGGAAGCTAAGAACCTTGAAAAAATGTTATAGGAATTGCTAACTAGTTTAGAGAAGAACATAAATTACTTGATAGAGCTGAACAACACAGCACGAGAACTTCATGAACCCAAATCAATCAAGTGGAGGAAAGGATATTGGAGATTGAAGATCAACTTAATTAAAGTGTGAAGACAAGACTAGAGAAAAAAAGAATGAAAAGAAACAAACAAAGCCTCCAAGATATATGGGACTATGTGAAAAGACCAAACCTACGTTTGATTGGTATACCTGAGAGTGACAGGGAGAATGGAATCAAGTTGGAAAACACTCTTCAGGATATTATCCAGGAGAACTTTCTCAACCTAGCAAGACAGGCCAATATTCAAATTCAGGAAACAGAGAGAACACCACAAAGATATTTCTGGAGAACAGCAACCCCAAGGCACATATTGTCAGATTCATCAAGGTTGAAATGAAGGAAAAAATGTTAAGGGCAGCTAGAGAGAAAGGTTGGGTTACCCACAAAGGGAAGCCCATCAGACTAATAGCGGATCTCTCTGCAGAAACCCTGCAAGCCAGAAGAGACTGGGAGCCAGTATTCAACATTCTTAAAGAAAATGATTTTCAACCCACAATTTCATATCCAGCCAAAGTAAGCTTCACCAGCGAAGGAGAAATAAAATCCTTTACAGACAAGCAAATGCTGAGAGATTTTGTCACCATCAGGCCTGCCTTACAAGAGCTCCTGAAGGAAGCACTGAATGTGGAAAGGAAAAACCGGTTCCAGCCACTGTAAAAACATACCAAATTGTAAAGACTATTGACACTATGAAGAAACTGCATCAACTAATGGGCAAAATAACCAGCTAGCATCATAATGACAGGATGAAATTCACACATAACAATATTATCCTTAAATGTAAATGGGCGAAATGCCCCAATTAAAAGACACAGACTTGCAAATTGGATAAAGAGCCAAGACCAATTGGTGTGCTGTATTCAGGAGACCCATCTCATGCAAAGACACACATAGGCTCAAAATAAAGGATTGGAAGAATATTTACCAAGCAAATGGAAAGCAAAAAAAAATAAAAAAAATAAAAAAAATAAAAAAAGCAGGGATCGCAATCCTAGTCTCTGATAAAACAGACTTTAAACCAACAAAGATCAAAAAAGACAAAGAAGGACATTACGTATTGGTAAAAAGATCAAGGCAACAAGATGAGCTAACTAGCTAACTATCCTAAATATATATGCACCCAATACAGGAGCACCCAGACTCATAAAGCAAGTTTTTAGAGACCTGCAAAGAAACTTAGACTCCCACACAATAATAGTGGGAGACTTTAATAGCCCACTGTCAATATAAGGCAGATCAATAAGGCAGATATTCAGGACTTGAACTCAGCTCTGGACCAAGTGGACCTAATAGTCATCTATAGAACTCTCCACCATAAATCAATAGAATATACATTCCTCTCCTCACCACATCACATTTCTCCTAAAACCGACCACATAATTGGAAGTAAAACACCCCTCAGCAAATGCAAAAGAACTGAAATCATAAAAATAGCTCTCAGATCACAGTGCAATCAAATTACAACTCAGGATTAAGAAATTCACTCAAAACCACACAATTACATGGAAACTCAAAAACCTGCTCCTGAATGACTACTGGGTAAATAACGAAATTAAGGTAGAAATAAATAAGTTCTTGGAAACCAATGAGAACAAAGACATAACATACCAGAATCTCTGGGACACAGCTAAAGTAGTGTGTAGAGGGAAGTTTATAGCATTAAATGCCCACAGGAGAAAGCAGGAAAGATCTAAAATCGACACCCTAACATTATAATTAAAAGAACTAGAGAAGCAAGAGCAAATAAATTCAAAAGCTAGCAGGAGACAAGAAATAACTAAGATCAGAGCAGAAGTGAAGGAGATAGAGACATGAAAAACTTTTCAAAAAAAGCAGTGAATCCAGCAACTGGTTTTTTGAAAAGATTGACAAAATAGATTGAGAGCTAGCCAGACTAATAAAGAAGAAAAGAGAGAAGAATCAAAGGGACACAATAACAAATGATAAAGGGGATATCACCACTGAGACCACAGAATTACAAATTACCATCAGAGAATACTATAAACACCTCTACTCAAATAAACTGGAAAATCTAGAAGAAATGGATAAATTCCTGGACACATATACCCTCCCAAGACTAAACGAGGAAGAAGTTGAATCCCTGAATAGACGAATAACAAGTTCTGAACTTAAGGCAGTAATGAATAGCCTACCAGCCAAAAAGAGCCCAGGACCAGATCAATTTTCAGCTGAATTCTACCAGAGGTATGTAGAGGAGCTGGTACCATTTCTTCTGAAACTATTCCAAACAATCGAAAAGGAAGGTCTTTTCCCTAACTCATTTTATGAGGACAGCATTATCATGATACAAAAACCGAGCAGAGATTAAAAAAAAAATTCAGGCCAATATCACTGATGAACATCGATGCGAAAATCCTCAATAAAATACTGGCAAACCAAATCCAGCAGCCCTTCAAAAAAAGCTTATCCACCACGATCAAGTTGCCTTCATCCCTTGGATGCAAGGCTGCTTCAACATATGCAAATCAATAAGCGTAATCCGTCACATAAACAGAACCAATGACAAAAACCACATGATTATCTCCATAGATGCAGAAAAGGCCCTCAACAAACTTCAACGTCCCTTCATGCTAAATACTCTCAATAAGCTAGATATTGATGGAACATATCTCAAAATAAGAGCTATTCATGACAAACCCACAGTCAATATCATACTGAATGGGCAAAAACTGGATGCCTTCCCTTTGAAAATCGGCACAAGACAAGGATGCCGTCTCTCACCACTCCTATTCAATATAGTGTTGGAAGTTCCAGCCAGGGCAATCAGGCAAGAGAAAGAAATAAAGGGTATTCAAATAGGAAGAGAAGAAGTCAAATTGTCTCTGTTTGTAGATGATATGATTGTATATTTAGAAAACCCCATTGTCTCAGCCCAAAATCTCCTTAAGCTGATAATCAACTTTAGTAAAGTCTCTGGATACAAAATCAATGTTCAAAAATCACAAGCATTCCTATACACCAATAATTGACAGAGAGTCAAATCATGAGTGAAATCTTATTTACAATTGCTACAAAGAGAATAAAATACATAGGAATACAACTTACAAGGGATGTGAAGTACCTCTTCAAGGAGAACTACAAACCACTGCTCAAGGAAATAAAAAAGAACACGAACAAATGGAAAAACATTCCATATTCATGGATAGGAAGAATCAATGTCATGAAAATGGCCCTACTACCCAATGTAATTTATAGATTCAATGCTATTCCTATCAAGCTACCGTTGACTTTTGTCACAGAATTAGAAAAAGACTACTTTAAATTTCATATGGAACCAACAAAGACCCTGTACAGCCAAGACAATCCTAAGCAAAAAGCACAAAGCTGGAGGCATAATGCTACTTGATTTCAAACTATACTACAAGGCAACAGTAACCAAAACAGCATGGTACTGGTACCAAAACAGATATATAGACCAATGGAACAGAACAGAGGCCTCAGAAATAATGCCACACATCTACAACCATCTGGTCTTTAACAAACCTGACAAAAACAAGCAATGGGGAAAGGATTCCCTCTTTAATAAATGGTGTTGGGAAAACTGGCTAACCATATGTGGAAAATTGAAACTGGACCTCTTCCTTACACCTTATACAAAAATTAACTCAAGATGGATTAAAGATTAAACATAAGACCTAAAACCATTAACCCCCTAGAGGAAAACCTAGGCAGTCCTATTCAGGACATAGGCATGGGCAAATACTTCATGACCGAAACACCAAAAGCAATGGCAACAAAAGCCAAAATTAACAAACGGGATCTAATCAAACTAAAAGGCTTCTGCACAGCAAAAGAAACTATCATCAGAGTGAACAGGCAATCTACAGAATGGGAGAAAAATTTTGCAATCTATCCATCTGACAAAGGGCTAATATCCGGAATCTTCAAGGAACTTAAACAAATGTAGATGGGTTGATGGGTGCAGTAAACCACCATGGCACATGTATACCCATGTAACAAACCTGCACGTTCTGCACATGTATCCCAGAACTTAAAGTATAATAAAAATTTAATTAGAAAATAAGTGTATTCAATTCAAGCTGCAAAACAACAGACATTGAACAGGACAAGTATTTTATTTCTCCTAACTCTCACATATCTATAAAACACAAAGATTTTAATGCAAACTTCTCAAAATGGGATTTCTAATGCCCTTACTCCCACTTTCTCCCAAGAGATGAGAGGAAATCAATTCTAGTCCACGTTTCCTTCCTAGCCAAGGTAAAAAGTATTCATCATTCTCTGAATAGAAGGTCACATGGCTTCCTTGAATCATGCTGTGCTTCCACATTCTGCTATTTGGTAAAAGTTCCCCTGGGGACTTTTGGGATGAAGAGATCATCTCTTCAAAATGAATGTGTTAATCTTTTTTTATTGCAACACAAGAATTCATCAGAGATCTTGGTAAGAAAAATGGTGTATAGCCTACGGTGATTGCCAGACTGATTTATGACTAGATAAAGCGGCTCTACCATCCCTTCTTTCTCTTCAGGAGTTCCAACAAAATTGTTTTCTTTTGGAACTGCAAATAATCACCCAGGAATCCCAGGTTTATTATCCCACTGCTTTCTTGAATTATCTGAAAACTTGGATAGACCATAATTTCACAGGCCAATGGTTATAGTCTCCTAGCAGATTAGAAGGAGTCTTAGAGATTTTAGATTTCAATCATATCGTCTTAGGGAGAGGAAATGGACACTCCACAGAACGGAAATCACATGCCCAGAGTTACACAGCAAGCAGTGGCAGAGCTAGAATTAGAAGACAAGTTTCTTGATTCCCAATCAAGTGTACTTTATACTATCCCCTCATCAATGTTTAGCACTGCAAACAATTTCTGCATAATTGTGCTCTCAGTAGGGTAGTTTCCCTGTTATGGAATAGACAACACTTTGTCCAAATTGTGGTGTCAGGGGAAGGGAAGGATTCCTGCTTTTTCTTCACTTTTGCCCAAATTTACAGAGATTACGCGTTTCTTCATGCATCAGCTATTTTATTTAAAAATATATATATATATATATGTAGGTAGATAGATGGGACTGATAAGTAGGCAGAAAGGTAGATAATCTAATACAAGATACTTTGTAATATGCTGTGCTGTCATAGAATTGTGCTTCTTTCCTCATAGTGTTTATCTCCTTCTGCATAATTACCTGTGCATAATTACAAACAGGTTTGAAAGGTAGATAGTAATAGGATGGTGGTTAATCTCTCTCTTCCCCACCCCCCACACACACACTTTCTCTCTTATGCTGAACTTTTTGGATTCAAAACTCAGCTTTCTCTATTTATTAATTGTTTGACATTGGGCAAGTTGCTTAATCTCTCTGTGCCTTAGTATCATCTTTAATATAGAGATAATAATGGTACCTGTCTAGTCTCAATTAAAGTTTGATCAAAGAAGCAGAACCACTATAGGTTATAGATAGTAAGGGATTTTATTTTAGGAATTGACATTATGCAATTGTGGGAGCTAATTAATTTCCATACGGTTAATTTCAGCATTTGGTGTTGAGCTTAAGGTCACAAGGGGAAGTGGGGGATAACAAAAACAAATTGGAACCTAGCAAGACAAACTGGATCCCATGAGGATATCTGAAACCCATGCTTACCTTTCACCACCTCCATTCTTGATGATGTAGGTGACCTGCAGGAGAAGCTGGCACCCTTCAGCACTCCTGCTTCATGCCAGCAGATTAGCGGCCATGTTCATAAACTGAAACAGCACCTGCTACCACAATGACCTTGAGTGTATTACAAATGGCTGCACCTTCACTTTTGCCTTTCAAATCTTGTGCATATGTCTTCATGGACCAATTCTAACTTGGTATCATATAGGGAAAGTAATTTCGGGAAGCATAGCTCCAGGTTATAACCAGTTAGACACAAAGTCACCACAGTAGCATACTATAAGCACTCAGTAAATATTAGCTCTTTTTCTTTCTTTTTTTTTTTTAAGACGGAGTCTCGCTCTGTCCCCCAAGCTGGAGTGCAGTGGCACTTTCTCAGCTCACTACAAGCTCCGCCTTCCGGGTTCACGCCATTCTCCTGCCTCAGCCTCCAGAGTAGCTGGGACTACAGGCGCCCGCCACCACACCCGGCTAATTTTTTTGTATTTTAATAGAAACGGGGTTTTACCGTGTTAGCCAGGATGGTCTCGATCTCCTGACCTCGTGATCCGCCCGCCTCACCCTCCCAAAGTGCTGGGATTACAGGTGTGAGCCACCGCAGCTGGCAATATTAGCTCTTTTAATGTCTGCTTGCTAATGTGTTTTTGGATTCGTATTTTTCTTTTCTGCTAGATTGTAAGTGCCATGAGAGGAGAGAATGTATATGTTTTTATGTACCATTGTATCCCCACCATCTAACACAGTTGCTGATGTATGGTGGAGCTTATGAAATATTGTTGAATGAGGAGAGAGACAGACAGAAAGAAGAGAAACTGGAAAAACTGTAACATTTGCAAAACAGTGCATCAGTAAGTTTTTATGATGTTACGGGGGAATATAGACAGATGTATAAGATCTAGTCTCTGGCGTAATTTGCAGTTGAGGACTGGGAAATTGGATGTTGGGGTGTCAGAAACCTCAGTAGCACCAAGAAAGTTTGAGCAGGATATGAGCTGTGATTGTAGAACTGGTCGAACTCTTGGGGTAGTCTCCAACAGAAGTACTTGCCTTTACTGAATATTTTCCATTTGTCCCTTTACATCTAACCCTTACCTTTCTACATTCTTCTCTTTGTCCCAGGAGGCTGACCTTTATGGATGTATCAACTGAGTTATTTTGCCTTTTTACTTATCCGTTGGATACAGCCAATTGGAGACAGTGGTAGTGAATGAGAGGAGACAGAAGTCAGGATATTTTTTCTCCCAGGTTGATGTTAGTTGTCAGTGGCTGAATTCCTCCCCCAAAGACACAGTTGTTCAGTAGGGAGTGTCATCTCTTCCAGCCACAGCTATGGATCTTTTTCCTTCTGGGATCCAGTAACTACTCCTTCCATTTATCTGTTTAGGGCTAGGAATGATAAAGGCTCTGCTGGTATTGCTAACTTTGGGGTGCTTCACCATCCTTTGTTGGTTTCTTTTAACCCTTCTCAAATTATTTAAATAGCTCTTTCATTAAACTTTCCCCAGTTACTCTCTTTGAGTGAGCCTTCTGTTTCCTTTTGTGGCCTGGAGCAAAATATTATTGGTCCAATACAGTTCTCAAAGGGATGTTTTGGGATTTGTGAGACATGAAAGCAAGAAGATCTAAGTGACAGACAACGTTCAGAATTCGTTGTGTCTTGGTATCCTGATTCTCAATCATCAGTCTTGTATTAAGTACCCCAGGTATAGCTGGGGGCACCATGGTACAGAACCGAACATTCTGTGAAGGAACTGGTTAGATCTAGGCAGACAGACAAGATCAGCCTTCATTCTAGGGAAGCTAAGACAAAACTCAGTTATCTAGATTGAATCAAATTACCATGGTTTAGGACCCGATATACTACAGGGATATAAGTCCAGGGACTACTCCAGGCTCTCTGAATACCATTCATGGGGCATAGTAACTAAGGCCAAACCTACCCACGGAAGGATATAAAGCTCCCAATATATCCCGCAGCCATGGTTAGAATTTGTATTGTAATTGAGCAGGCCTGGGAGTGAAGTGCAGGTGAATAACCTCCAAAATTAATGATATGGAAGAGACTGGATGAGGCTAATTGTGGAGGACATCAAGTGCAAAACAAAGGAGTTTGGATTTGAAACCATAGAAAATGAACAGCCATTGATGATTTCTGAGCATTTAATATCAATGATCTTTGGTAAGTCATTTGTTATCTTCATTATTTAGGAATGTCTTTACTGCCAGTATGGAGAGAAATCAATGATGATAATGATGATGATGATGATAAGGATGATCATGGTTATGTTCATTAATGTTAGCAGTTACCATTTACTGATCATCTACTAGGCGCCAGACACATGTGCCCACTCCTTACACACAATATTTTATTTAATCTTTACAATAATCATTGTAGAATCAGTATTATTATTATCTTCATTTTGCACATGAAATAACTGAGGCTCGAAAAATGTTTAAACACTTATGCTCAAGGTGCTGGTGCTGGAATTGAGCCTAGGACTGAATGACTCCAAACCCTTTGCTCATAATCTCCATAAAAAGACCATCTCCATTATTCCACTACTTTCTCTTCATCTCCAGTCTACTGATGGTCTTTTGTCTTGAATGTGGCATTGCCTCCTCAGCAATGTTACAAAGAATAGCAATTTACAAGCCTTATTCATGAGCACCAAACACTGCCTCCATCCCCAGGCAGATACTGGGCTCTCTGCCAAAGTAATGGGTCTGATAGAAATCTTACTCTAATCCTTCTGCATTTGGACAGCAAATGATAAAAAAGGAGAGTCTGGAAACTTTCAAGTTGACTTTGGAGTTGCCCTCCAGAATTTCCCTGAGGAGGTCTTACTTAGAATGAGTCACCAACTTTCCTGACTATATTTTACTGATCCTTGAAGAGAAAATGTTCCCTAGTTCTGGCATTAGGCTTTTACGGCCTTAAAGTTTCAGTGACTCCAAAGCGTTAGGAAGACATCTTGTGTCCTTGGAATAGAAAACAAACAAACAAACAAACAAACACTCACCCTCAAAAAAAAAAAAACCTAAATCGTCTTTAGCATGGGAAGCTCAACTATCCCCCCCCCCCCGCCTCGCTCCCATTTTCCTATACTCATTACTTTAAGTAATGTCGGAGTTGGGAAAGCATTTCAGGATCTAGTTTAAACTTCTCAGCTTACAAATGGGAAAAGTGGGGCCAATAGAGAAGAAAGGTCTTGCCCACAGTCACACAGCAACCTGTTAGAGCCAGGACTAGAGCCCAGGTATCCCGGCCTCCAGACCAATTGTCCTTTCCTGATTCCTTTTACCATTTATTTATGATTTATTTTTATAGCTAGTGTGTAAACTCCTAAAGAGTCTATCATAATTTTGAAAGACACAATCCCAAACGCCATAATCCTGAATGTTGAAATCCTGATGCTGAGCATGGTGGCTCACACCTAAAATCCCAGCAGTTTGGGAGGTCAAGGTAGGAAGATTGCTTAAAGCCAGGAGCTAGAGACCAGCCTGGGCAACATAGCAAGACCCCATCTCAATTTTAAAAAAAAAGGAAAGAGAAAAAGAAATCCTGAAAGATCAAAATCCCTAAAATACAATTCTGGAAAAAATAATTTTAAAATTCTTTAAAAAATATTTCTTTACATTTTAAAAAGGGGATTTATTTGAAAAACATAAAAACATGACACTTCACAGACCACATTACACAATAAAATAAGCAATAATACCATACATATTGTTGTAAGCATAAACATTCAGTTATACTAATGACAATTGCAAATGTGTAACAGTTATGAGCAGATGAACTATATTAATAAAGAAATAGCTTCGGGAGGCCGAGGCAGGCAGATCACCTGAGGTCAGGAGTTCGAGACCAGCCTGCTTAACATGGTGAAACCCCGTCTGTACCAAAAGTACAAAAAATTAGCCAGGCATGGTGGCAGATGTCTGCAATCCCAGCCACTGGGGAGGCTGAGGCAGGAGAATCACTTGAACCCAGGAGACAGAGGTTGAAGTGAGCCGAGATCATGCCATTGCACTCCAGGCTGAGCGACAAGAGTGAAACTCCATTTGAAAAAAAAAAAAAAAGGAAATAGCTTTTATAACTGTGGTCATCTGAAATGCTGTAATGAACAACATAAGCCTTTTAATGAGACTGATCAAAAACCTCAATGGGTCACCACTGTATATGCACTCACCCAATAATGACAACAACAACAACAACAAAACAGATCTTGAGAAATTCAGTTATCTCAAAAAACTTTATTTTTCGGAATTGCAGATATACAAGATAAGCCTTCTCTCTTCATTTATTGAGGAATTTTCAACATCTTTACATACATGCACAATGCTTAAACACAAAGTCAGTAATGCGATAATGCATCTTTGTGGAGTCAAATTAAAAAAATGCATAAAATGTACTAAAATTCTCCTTAAAACAGTAGCTTGTCCCTTTCCTTCTTCCTTCCTTCCTTCCATCCTTCCTTCCTTCTTTCCTTCCTTCCTTCTTTTGTATACCTATGAAATTCGTAAAGGATCTTGGGATACAGTGGATTCTCAGTGAATGTTTATTTATTAAACTTTTTTTGTTCAGTTGACCATGCATGATTGAAGCAAAGCAGATCTCTTTCTCGTTTGGGCCATTGGCTGCATTTGGAACCATCTTTTCCACTTTAATTTCATTTTGGTCCAATGGAAAGGCCACATGGGAATCTTTTCACTTTGCAAAGGGCCAATCAAAGAGGTCCGGCTCCCCAAAGGGCATCGTCTAATTCTCAGAAAAGATTCTCAAAACACAAACTTTCTAACAGAGCCTGACTCTATTTCTTTCCTTAAGAGCCAAGAGTTGGTAAAATCTCATTGGAGATTCATTCTTACAGTTTTTATGCCACAGGAGGTGCTCCTAATTTGCCGTTTCACATGGAGAATTCATAAATGTTATTAACACTTTTCCACTAATTTTTTTGTTTGTCTTCTCTCATCAGGAGCCATAATTAGATATAATATCAGTTTGATTTCCTTCTTTCTGGGGCTAGGGAGTCTGAGAGTGGTTTAGAAGCACTGCCAGAGGCATTGTAAATGAAATAGCTGTCTGATGGAAGGAACTCTCATCCCCTTTTGAGGTCGGCTCCCTGCCTGTGTTTAGTCACTGACATGGTAATTGATGGTGGGTAACTTGGTGCTATGGCAATAGTATCCATGTACTGATCTTCTGGCCAGACTCCTGAGCTAGAGGGTCACAATTTGACTTCCACTCAAATAGAAAAATCCCTTTCCCCATACTCTGATAATGGGCTAATATGATTCTCTGGAGCAGGCCTGGCAAAATGCCGTAATACCCAGTCACTGGATTTGGCAGAATTGTGTCTTGGAAGGTAGGGATGGTACATAACAATGAGCCAGTGAGTGGCAAAATAGCAAAAATGTCAAGCATGGCCTTCATGCTTTCTTACTTGACATTTCTGCCTCCTTATAACCATTGCTTCTTCTCCAAGTGCCCCATCCTGGCCTGTTCTCTTGAAAGGTTGTATGTGTCCTTTCATGATACTTTCCTCCCATAAAAATGTCCTAGTTTCTGACATATTCCCATTAGAAGGCATACATGTGCCATGGACAGAACAACAAACTTGAATTTGTCATATCTAGAGTCTTCATTAACTTTAAAGACTATAAATGAAATGGCTCCTGAAAGCTCTTTTCTTGCCTTCTGCTCTCTACCACTGCCCACCACCACCACTCTTTGTATCTGTGGCTTTGCTGGCATCCTAGGTTATCATAGAGAAAAGCCTAGACTCGTTTGGCTTGAAAAAATTTTAGAAATTTTGTTGATTTTACGCTTACTGTCACCATGGGCTTAGGCATTAAGTATCGTAAGCACAAATTATACTGGAATTCTGACTGCATTTTGGTAAGACTAATTTCCTTTCTCACCACTATAAGATTTTCCTCTACTTTAGTCATCTTCTCCTGTCACCAAAGAAAAAGGGGATAGGTAGTTAAAGAAAGACTGATGGAAAGAGTAGGCCTGCAAATGTGACCTTCACCCCCAATTCATACGTGTTATACTCAGTGAACTCATCAAGTGATTTTTGAATGGTCTTGATACAAATTTTATTGAATCTGTAGATCAGTTTGAGAAGATTGTCATCTTAACAGTATTAAGTGTTCCAACCCATGAACATGGAATGTTTTTCACGTGTTTTTCAATCTTCTTTAATTTCTTTCAACAATATTTCTTAGTTTTTTGTGTCCAAGTCTTATACTTCTTGAGTTAAATTTCTTCCTAAGTATTTCATTATTTTTGGTGCTATTGTAAAGGGAATTGTTTTCTTAATTTAGTTTCGGAGTTTTTATTGTTAGTATAGAGAAATACTAGGGTTTTTTTTTTTTTTTTGGTATGTTGATCATGTATCCTGTAAACATGCTGCATTCATTTATTGCCTTTAATAGGTTTTTTGTGGATTCTTTAGGATTTTCTATATGCAAGATTATGTCATCTTTAAGTAGACAGTTTTACTTCTTCCTTTCCAATCTACATACGTCCTATTTCTTTCCTTGCTTAATTGTCCTATCTAGACCTTCCAGTACAATGTTGATTAGAAATGGTGAGACTGTATATCTTTGTCTTATTTCCAATCTTAGGGGGAAAGCTTTTAGACTTTCACCATTAAGTATGATGGTAGCTGTGTGTTTTATGTCTGATATTTTGCTATTTGTTTTCTCTATGTCTCATGTCATTTTTGTTCCTCAGTTCATCCAGCACTGCCTTTTTTTGTGTTAAGTAAATATATTCCAGTGTATCATTTTAATTTCTTTGTAGTTTTTCTTATATTTTTGTGTTATTTTCTATGTAGTTAATTTAGGAATTATCATTAACACTTTAATTATAACAATCCATTTCAGATTAATATCAAATTAATTTTAATAATATACAAAATTTTTTTCCTCTATAGCGCCATTCTCTCCCTTCAATTATGCTGTTTTTGTCACAATTGACATCTTTATATATTGTATGGCCATCAACAGAGATTTATAATTATTGCTTTGTGCAGATATCTTAAATTATATAGAAAAAAAGGAAGAATTTACTAACAAAAAAAGGAAGAATTTACTAACGACAAAAACATTGCTATTATCTTTTGTATTTACCTATGTATTTACCATTATGAGTTCTTTATTTCTTCATGTGGACTCAAGTTACTGCCTAGTGTCTTTCATTTAGCCTGAAGGAACTCCTTCAGTATTTCTTTGTAGAGAAGGTAGACTAGTAATGAACTTTCTCTGCTATTGTTTATGTGGGGATATTTTCATTTGTACTTCCTATTTGAAAGATAGTTTTTCCATATATAAAATTATTGGTTGACAGGTTTTTATTCTTCAGTGTTTTGATTATGTCATCTCATTGCCTTTTGGCCTTTATGGTTTCTGGTGAGAAATCAGCTGCTAATCTTTTAAAAAATTTTTAATTTTTAATTTTTATGGATAACATAATTGTAATGTATATTTATGGGGTACATTTGATATTTTGATACACGCATAAAATATGTAATGATCAAATCTGGGTAATTGGTTATTCATTACCTCAAACATTTATTATTTCTTTGTGTTGGGAATATTCCAAATCTACTATTCTAGTTATTTTGAAATATACAATAAACTATTGTTAATTATAGTTACCCTATTTTGCTACTGAATCTAGATTGTATTTCTTCTATCTAACTGTATTTTGACCCTTTAACCAATCCCTATTTATCCTCCCTCTGACTACCTTTCTGATGTTTTGCATGTGATAAGTTCCTCTCTTGTTCCTTTCAAAATTTTCTCTTTGTATTTGCTTTCAACAGTTTATTATACAGTATATAAATATAGATCCCTGAGTTTATCCTTCTTGGACTTGGTTCAGCTTCTCAAATGTATACATTCATGTTTTTCATCAAATTTTGGAAGTTTTTGGCCATTGTTTCTGCAAGTATTCTTTCTGCATATTTCTCTCCTTCTGAGACTCCCTTTATGCATACTTGATGGCATCCCACGTCTGTGAGGCTTTGTCTATTTTCCTCTGTTATTGCCTTTCTGTTCCTCAGATTGGATAATTTCAATTGACCTATCTTCAAGTTGTCTGAGTCATTCTTACGCTTTCTGACATACGCTGTTGAACTCTTCTCATGGTTAGACACTCAGAACCTCTTCTATATTTAAAGAAAAGCAGGACACTCATTGAGAATATCCTGAATATAAACAAATTCACATTCTGGTTTATAAAGCAGGGTCTCATGAGCTTCCTCAGTATTTAATTAGTCCCCTATGGCTGGAGTACTCTGAGGTAAATGGTTAAAATCAAGCTCTTGAACACACAAAGTTGAATCCAGACTGATACTGATCCTGCGAGGGTCCACTCAGGAAGGGCACTTTGGGAGGTGCAACCTGAGTAGCCGGCTTGCTCTCTGCTCTCCAGTGAGTGATTATTGCATACCAATAGTTTATCTTTAATTTGATGTAATTATTTTAGTTACTTTAGTTATAATTATTGGGTCTTTCATTATATGCCTCTGTTATAGACTAAATATTTGTGTTCCCTCAAAATTCATATGTTGAAGCCCTAACCCCCAATGTGATAGTATTTAGAAATGGGGCCTTTGAGTGGTAATTAGGGTTAGATGGGGTCGTGAGGATTAGGCTGAAGATGGGAATAATGCCCTTTTATGAAGAGACACCAAAGAGTTTGCTTCCCCTCTCTGTACCATATGAAGACACAGTGAGAAAGCAGCCATTCACAAGCCATGAAGGGAGCCCTCACCATAACTCAACTATGCTGGCACCCTGATCTTGGGCTTCTAGCCTCTAGAACTATGAGAGAATTAATTTCTGTAGTTTAAACCACCAAGTCTATGGCATTTTGTTATAGCAGCCCTAGCTGACAAATTAGTCTTCTTTTCCTAATATTATGACTCTGACCTTAACCTGAAAATGTACTAGAGCCAAATAGTGAACATCAACAGACCAACCCTCTTCTAGAGCAGAGTGGGAACAGGAAACCACACCCTGAAAGATATATGCTAATTAAATCATAACAGTTATTGTGTAGCCTTTCCCATTGTTTTTATATAATGTTGTGAACACAGGAAATGATAACTAGGGAAGTACTAACTCACATGCCAAGCAGAATATACTAAGTTTAAAATGAAAGCTATAAGCAACGGGGTTCTGAAGGAAAGAGAGCTTACTGGAGCATACACCATTTAATTCAGAGCTTGAAGAATAAGTAAGGTTTAGATGGAAGATAAAGCATGCCAGGCACTGTTAATGGCATGAGCAAAAGGCATGGAAATAGGATAATGCAAGATTTCTGTTTTTAGGAAAAGTGAACAGACCAGTTTGACTGGACAAGATAGTCAACATAGGAGTAATAAGAATAGATGAGGCTTGAAAGAAAGATTGAGGCAGAATGTGGAGGTTCCTAAATGTGAAGCATGTGAACTTTGTTCTGCAGGAAGTACAGAGCCTTTTCAGTTGTTTTAGTTGGTGGAAGAAAAGAGTTGACATGGTGACTATGATGTTCCCTAGCGAAGATGATCATTCACTTCAAGCATAGAGACAGGAAGCTATTTGAAAAATTTAAAGAGTGAAGTAAATAAATGTTCAGGTCTGTGAATTGGGACTAGGAACATATTATTATAGAAGACATTCAGTTAGTCACATTCTCTTTCATTCGAGTCATTTCATTTATTGCTTTGTCCCGTCTGTCTACTCATTTAAACAATCAACTCATTCCTCCGTCGTGCCCCATCACCAATTAAGTTGGAAAGTCCCACTGGATTCCTAATTGTGAATAAGCTATAGGCTTGTTGAGCACGAAGTTGTCCTCTTTGGAGTCTTGGGTATTTAAAGAAACAGACCCTCTAACTCAAAACACTATGGCTGTGAAGTACTGGTCTGCCGATTGGGGGATAAGTAGTACGGAGGTTGCTGCATGAGATTTATATTTTGCTTGAGTATTTCACATAGGATTCTAGTTCAAGGAGCCTAGAAATTGCCCCACAGTAACTGTATTAATTGGTATGTATCTTTCTTTTTTTTTTTTTTTTTTTTTTGACGGAATCTGGCTCTGTCACCCAGGCTGGAGTGCAGTGGCCGGATCTCAGCTCTCTAAGCTCCGCCTTCCGGGTTTACGCCATTCTCCTGCCTCAGCCTCCGGAGTAGCTGGGACTACAGGCGCCCGCCACATCGCCCGGCTAGTTTTTTGTATTTTTTAGTAGAGACGGGGTTTCACCGTGTTAGCCAGGATGGTCTCGATCTCCTGACCTCGTGATCCGCCCGTCTCGGCCTCCCAAAGTGCTGGGATTACAGGCTTGAGCCACCACGCCCGGCCTGGTATGTATCTTTCAGTGTACAATGTCCTGATTCCTAGGATTTGTCTGTTGGCATTTTGTGTTTAGTTCTGGTACCTCATTAGACAAACATGATAGAAAGACAGTAAATACTTACAATGATAAAAGTGATAGAAACACAGATTTGAGGGGAAAAAAGCAAATAATTTTTTTGAGTGGCCCAAATTCATTTTCTAAACTTTTTATTTTGAGATAATTATAGATTTACATATGGTTATCAGAAACAGTAGGGAGAGATCTAATGCACTCTTTACCCATTTTCTGCCATTGTAACATCTTGCAGTCTATTGTGTGAGATCACAACCAGGATATTGATAGTGATACAGTCAAGTTAAATAATGTTTCCATTGCCACTAGAATCCCCCATGTTGCTCTTTTATAGACACTCCCATTTCTCCCATCCCCACCCCCACCTTAATCCCTAGCATATACTAATCTGTTCTCTATTTCTATAATTTTGTCATTTCAAGAATGTTATATAAAGGAAGTCATGCAGTATGTAACGTTGGGATTTTTTTTCACTCAACGTAATTTTCTAGATTCCTCTAAGTTGTTGCATGCATTAATAGTTTGTTCCTTCTTATTGCTGAGTAGTAGTATGTGGTATAAATGTTACATAGTTTGTTTAACCATTTACCTGTTGAAGGGAATTTGGATTGTTTATAGTTTTTAGCTATCATGAATAAAGCTGCTATGAGCATGTATATACAGGTTTTTGTGTGAACATAAGTCTTCATTTCTCTGGGATAAATGCCCAGGAGTGCAATTGCTGGATCATATTGTATTTGCATACTAGTTTTTTTTTTTTAAATAGCTAAACTGTTTTCCAGAATGACTGTACTGTTTTATAGTCTAACCAGCAATGTATGAGTACAGTTTTTCTGCATCCTTGCCAACATTTGATGTTGTTACAATTTTTAATTGTCAATTTTATGGGTCTGTAGTGACATCTCATTGTGGTTTTAATTTGCATTTCCCTGATGACTAATGACGTTAAACATCTTTTCATGAAATAATTTTAATCTGAGTATACTCTTTAGTGGAATGTCTCTTCATGTCTTTTGTCTATGTTATAATCAGATTGTTCTAAGGTTTCTTTTAACGTTGAATTATAAAATTTATTCATATACTTCAGACACTAGTCTAGTCTTCACATCCTCACCAACACTAGTTGTCTTTTGTCTTTTTCATAATGGCCATGCTAACAGCAATGAGGTGATATCTCATTGCAGTTTTGATTCACATTTCCCTGATGATTAGTGATGTTGAGCATTTTTTTCATACAACTATTTGCCATGTGTATGTCTTCTTTGGGGAATTGCCTAGTCAGGTCCTTTGCCCTTTTAAAACACAACAACTCAATAGCAAGAAAACAAATAATCAATTTTTTAAATGGGGAAAGGACCTGACTAGGCAATTCCCAAAAGAAGACATACAAATGGTCAACAGTTATATGAAAAAAAATGCTCAATATCACTAATGTAGTCTGCACTTGTTAGGTGGAGTAAAGAGAGGAATAGGTTCTTGTTAATGCTAGTGTAGAGTGGAAGTCTAAGTTCCCCATCTAGTCTTCACTGACACTGTGGAGGGACAGCTCATTCTTGGCTGCCCAGTGATGAAAGTCTCAGCTGCTTGCTTGGCCTTATCTGGTACAACTTCAGCATGGCGGATGGGCCACCTCATTACAACCTTGTGAGTATGGAAATCTAGCTGTCTATTCAGCCTTTACTGGTGTGGGGGCATGGGGTCACAGTTTTTTTCTGTGGTGTATGGCTGGAATAGAGTAGTATTGTATAAAAGTTTTTTCTCTTGCTAAGCTTCTTTATTGGTTAGAGAGACAAAGCTTTTGGAGGGCCTTTTTTTTTTTTTTTTTTTTTTTTTGTCTGCACCATTGACATTACTGGGTTTTTCAGCCACAAGTCCGGGGTATATGAGGCAAAACAAAAACCAAGTGCCCTCCCCTCCATGTCATTGCTTGGGTCCCAAGGTGTTTCACTGCTCTGCTTTCTTCTCTCCACCCTTCATAATTTTCTTATATTTGTTTTTTTATTTATTTTTCCATTTGTTTGTATTTTTGTATTTTTCAGGATTGTAGTTGTACTTAGTGGGGGAAATAGAGAAAAGTACATCTACTGAATATTCCTGGAAACAGAAGTCCCAAATTAGTTTCTGTAGACATGATTTTTATGATCATTTTTCTTCACAGCCTCATAAGTAGCTAATGTCTAACTGCCTTTCTGTATAGTACAGGGATACAGAAGAAGATAAGTTCAGAGCAGAAGGCCTTGTCTGAGAGTTTGATACTAAGTGCCTTTCTGTATAGTACAGGGATACAGAAGAAGATAAGTTCAGAGCAGAAGGCCTTGTCTGAGAGTTTGATACTAAGCAGCTGGTGGGAGATTAGGACTCACCAAAAAAAAAAAAAAAAAAGTGTGACTAAGCAGAAAATGGAGCACTAAAGAGATCTGGGGTTGGTATTGCCCACAGGGGGAATCATGCTCTGAAGAAAGTACTTTCATGTGTAGATAAATGGGACAGTGGGAAAGAAACTGGGGCATTCTACTTTCTAACACATATCAGAGTTACCTATCTGGTTTATTGTCTCTCTCTCCCCACTAGTATATATGCTTCATGAAGTCAGAGATTTTTCTCTGATTTATTTATCAGATACATGATTTATTTATTATCATGCATCCCCAGAGCCTAGAATGGTATGTGTCATATAGTAGGCTCCCAGTAAGCATTTGTTGAATGAATGTATGAATGAATAAATGGCTTGAAGCTGGAAGGACTAGCATTCTCGTCCTGACTTTGCCACTAGCTAGAGATCTTAACCAGGCCACATTCCTTTTTCTGGGCTCGGTTTCTAAAGTTACAAAAGATGAGAACTGCAGTAAAAGATCATTCATGTCCTTTTGTCCTCTATTACAATAGTTCTGTGAATATTTATACTCTTTCTATAAATTATCTAAAATATCTATTTATTTACTCATTCATTTGCCCTTCCAGTCACCCATCCATCCATCTCCCCATCCATCTATTTAACTATCCATCCCTCCATTCAACATTTCTTGAATGCTGACTATGTGCCAAGGCCTTTAAGACATAGAAGGATTTATATCAGAGATAGAGCATGTGATGAAAATTGTGCAGATTGTTACTATGGAGAAATATGGAGTGTCATGGAGTATATAGCTGTACATAACCTCTAAGCTAAGGGGCTAGGTACTGTTCTTTGTGCCACAACTTGAAGGAAGATTAAGAGCTAACTAGGTGAGAGCAGTGGAATTGCAGAAGTGGGTAGAACATTACAAGCAGAGGTAACAACAGATATAAAGATCTGAGGCAGAAAAGTGCTTTACCTGTGTAACGGAAAGAAAGATGTGTTGGAGGGATTTAGTCAGCTAAGGGCAGAGTGGTATGAGGTAAGATTCAAGAGACTGAAATGCACCAGTAAGGCTTTGAATGAGTGCTAAGAAACGAACTATGGGCACATCTTGTCCTTCCTTTTAGCTACTTGAGGAAGAATGAATGAATGGTGGGTGGAGGAGGCCCCATTAACCTCATTCTTTCTCCCCTTTCTGCTTTCGTATGTCTTTATTGGAGACTTTGTATACAATGAAAGAGTGGTAGATGACATTGTTAGATTAGATTCAAGAAAGGATTATTTAGTTAAAAGTTATTAGATTTGTCACAAGACTAACTGCTGTGTAGGTCACTCCTCATAAGACCATTTGGATGAAACTCACTTCCTAGAAGGGGCCCGCAAGCTCATTAAACAGTACCAGAAAATTACTCAAACATTTTTTCAATAATGATAGATATGTTTCAAAAGGAGCTATTAGTCACATTGCACAGCAAAGTTCTGCTCTGGATCATCCTCACATTTTAATAATTTCCTTTCTTAATTGTAAAAAGACTAGTAATGATAGTAGTCATAATAGTTAAATTTTATTGAGCATTTACTATGTGATGGGCACATTATTAATGGTGTTCTATGCAATGTTTTGTTTGTTATGTGCCAGGCACTCTTCTATGTGTTTTATATAACTCGTCAAATCCGTACCACAACCTAGAGGTAGGAATCATGATCATCCCCATTTTATAGCTGAGGAAACTGAAACCTAGAGGAAGGAGTAAGTTTGTTGTTTAAGGTCGCTCAGATGTTAGTAGGGAACTCATACTTCAAACTGAGGTAGTCTAACTTCAGGAATTGGGCCTAAAACTACTTGGCTTTGTTGTGACCTAAGTCAACACAGACTGTCAGTTTCAACATGCAATGTGACAGGGGGAAAGAGACTGGGATATTCTACTTTCTAACACATATCAGAGTTACCTATCTGATTTATTCTGTCTCTCTCTCCCCCTACTAGTATATAAGCTTTATGAAGTCAGAGGTTTTTTGTCTGATTTATTTATCAGATACATAATTTATTTGTTATCATGTGTCCCCAGAGCCTATAATTGTGTCTGTCATATAGTTGGCTCCCAGTAAATATTTGTTGAATGAATGTATGAAATAAATGGCTTGAAGTTGGGAGAACTAGAATTCTGGCCAAAAACTAATGAAGGGGTCAAAAATGCCAGGAGTTGACAAGTAGACAACAGAATCCAGTTATTGAATCAAGAATTGGTGAGAAGGACAGGTTCAGATAATGGGGTGAATTACCCAGGGCATCTGAACCTGAATGGGGTTGAACACCAAAGTTAGTGAGGTGATCCTGAGTAAAAGCCAAAAGGAACCAGAAGTCAGGGTGGAAACACCATTTTTATCCATGAGTCCTCAATCATTCGGATTAGCTCTAGTGATTTGAAGACATGCTCCCTTTGAAATCCTGGTGTTGCTGCCCCATGTGAAGGTAGGCTTTTGTATTTTTCGGGGGCAGGATAGAAAAGCAAAAGAGTTGGAATTCAGAGAGTGTAGAAAGCAAGAAGAGGGAAAGGAATAATGAGGAAGGATCTCTTCTATTACCACTATTTGAATCCTACCTTGTATTTGTCCATTTTCATACTGCTATAAAGAATTGCTTGAGATTGGGTAATTTAAAAAGCAAAGAGGTTTAATTGACTCAGTTCAGCACTACTGGGGAGACCTCAGCAAACTTACAATCATGGCAGAAGGGGAAGCAAGGCACCTTCTTCACAAGGCGGCAAGAAGACGTGCTGAGCGAAGGGAGAAGAGTCCCTTATAAAACCATCAGGTTTTGTAAGAACTCACTCACTATCATGAGAACAGAATGGGAGAACCACCCCCATGATTCAGTTACCTCCACCTGGTCTCTCCCTTGACACATGGGGATTATGGGGATTACAATTCAAGGTGAGATGTGGGTGGGGACACAAAGCCTAACCATATCACACCTCCTTCTTTTTATACCATTCTACTCTTTGTATTTTGTTGTATGTATATGTTGTATGTTGTAAGTGATGTACATAACTTGCATCCAGTCTTAGAGCCCTCAAGTGGAATTCTCTTCCACTCACCTGTATCCCAAAGTCATCTTTAAGAGAGTAAGTGCCTTCATTCGTGGTTATAGTGCGCTTGAAACATGTCAAGGACCAGAGAAATACAAGTAATAAACAGTGAAGTAGAGGAGGACCGAAAAGTACCTAACCCACCGGGAACACAGTTGAGAACCAGATAATAAGGAGAAAATAGCCTCTGAAAAAACAAAATAGGTTGAAATGAGAGCCTGCAGGAGAGCCTCCTTTTGTGTGAGAAACGCATTTGTTTTAGGACTTGGGTTTTACATTATCTATTTGGTTTTTAAATATACATTGATTTAAAAAACATTTTATTTGGGGATAATTGAAGCTACATGCTGTTGTAAGAAATAATACAGAGATACCCCAATTACACCACCTAGTTTCCCCAATAATGACATCTTGCATAACTACAGCACATATCACACCAGGAAATTAATGTTGATAAAACCCACTTATTATATTTAGATTTCCTCAGTTTTACTTGGAGTCCATAGTGTGTGTGTGTGTGTTTGTGTGTGTTTACTTCTATGGAGTTTCATCACATGAGCATATTTGTGTAATCACCACTACAGTCAAGATACAGTACAGTTCCATGACTACAAGGATCCTCTGTGTTGCCCTTTAATAACCAAACTCAACTCGCTCTCACAGTCTTCAACCTTTCCACAACCCCTGTCAATCACCAATATGTGTTTCATTTCTGTAATTTTGTCATTTCAAAAAGTTATTCAAATCATGCAGTGGTTTACCTTTTGGGGTTGGCTTTTTTTCACCTATCATAATTCTCTGGAGAGTCATCCAAGTTGTTACTTCTATCAATAGGTCATTCCTTTTTACTTTTGAGTAATATTCTATTTTGCAAACATAACATGGTTTGTATAACCTTTTACCTGCACAAGACCATCTGTCTTACTCCTGGTTTGTGGCTATTATAAATAAAGCTGGTACAGATACCTGTACAGGTTTTTAAGTGCACATGAATTTTTAGTTATCTGAGATAAATGCCCAAGAGTGCTCTTGTTGAGTCATATGGTAGTTGCATGTGTAGTTTTATTCATTATTATTATTATTGTTATTAATATTATTATGAGACAGAGCCTCACTTTATCACCCAGGCTGGACTGCAGTGGTGCGATCTCAGCTCACTGCAACCTCCGCCTCGTGGATTCAAGTGATTCTCCCATCTCAGCCTCCTAAGCAGCAGGGACTACAGACCCATGCCACCATGCCTGGCTAATTTTTATATTTTTAGTAGAAACAGGGTTTCACCATGTTGGCCAGGCTGGTCTTGAACTCCTGACCTCAAGTGATTTGCCTGCCTCAGCATGTTTAGTTTTATAAGAAACTCCCAAACTATTTTCCGGAGTGATTGTACCATTTAAAATCTCAATGGCAATATATAAGTGATCCAGTTTTACTGCATCTTCCGTGGTATATGCTGTTTTCACTATTTTTAATTTTTGTCATTCTGATAGGTGTCAACATTTTGTCATTGTTGTTTTAATTTGCATTTTTCTGCTGATTAATAATGTCAAACATCTTTTCATGTGCTTATTTATCCTCTGCATATCCTTTTCATAGAACTGTCTCTTCGTATCTCTTGCCTATGTTCTAGTTGGATGGTTTGTATTATTACTGTTGAGTTTTGAGAGTTCTAAATACTAGTCCTTTGTTGAACATAGGGGTTGCAGATATTTTCTCCCTACCTGTAATTTGTCTTTGCATCCTCTTAAAAAAGTTTTTCACAGCGCAAAAGTATTTAATTTTGTTGAAGTCTAGTTTATCAAATTTTTCTTTTATGAATTACTTTTGTAGATTATCAAAGCTAAGTCATCTTTGCCTATTCCTAGAGTATGAAGATTTTCTCTTACTTTTTATCCTTCAGAATTACATTTTTAGTTTTATATTTAAGTCTGTAATCCATTTGGTGATACTTTCTGTATAGGGAGTGAGGTTTAGGTCAAGGTTCATTTTTATGCCCTAGTGTCCAAGTGTTCTAACACCACTTGTTAAAAAGACTACTTTTCCTTCATTGATTGAATTTTCTTTCTTTTTCTGATATGTTGGGCATATTCATATGGGTCCATTTCTGGCTTCTCTGTTCTGTTCCATTGATCTATGTGTCTATCCCTCCACTGATACAACTCTGTCTTGGTTGTATCAGCTATATAGCTATATAGTAAGCCTTCATATCAAGTAGAGTGATTCCTCCCACTTTATTCTTCTTTGTTGAGATTGTTTTAGCTATTCTGGGGCCTATGACTTCCCACATACATTTTAGAATAAGCTTGTCCATGTCTAAAATAATTTTGCTAGGATTTTGATAATAATTGCTTAAACACAAAATAAAACAATTCAGGGAAAACTGACATCTTCACTAGTTGAATCTCCCAATCCATAAACGTGATATGTCTTTCCAATGATTGAGGTCCTTGATTTCTTTCACCAGCATTTTGTAGTTTTGAGTATGGAAATGCTGTACATGTTGTTTTGTCTACATCTTAGTATTTCATTGTCGTTGGAGCAATTGCAAATGGCATTGTGTTTTAAATTTTAGTTTCCAAATGCCAAAAGACATATGAAGAGGTGCTCAACATCATTGATCATCAGAGACATGCAGATCAAAACTACAATGAGATATCATCTCACACCAGTTAAAATGCCTTATATCAAAAGACAAGCAATAACAAATGCTAGCAACGACGTGGAGAAAAGGGAACGCTTGTGCACTGTTGCTGGGAATGTACAACCACTATAGAGATCAGTTTGGAGGTTCCTCAATAAATTGAGCTGCAATTGATTGTACAAAAAATTCAACTACAATATGATCTAGCAATCTCATTGCTGACTATATACCCAAAAGAAAGGAAATCAGTATATCGAAGAGATATCTGCATGTCTATGTTTGTTGCAGCACGGTTCACAATAGCCAAGATTTGGAAGCAACCTAAGTGTCCATCTCCAGGTGAATGGATAAAGAAAAAGTAGTACTTCTATACAATGGAGTACTATTCAGTCATAAAACAGAATGAGATCTCGACATATCCAACAACATAGATGGAAACAGAGATCATTATATTAAGTGAAATAAGCTAGGTGCAGAAAGACAAACATCTCATGTTCTCACCTATCTTTGGAAACTAAAAATCAAAACAATTGAACTCATGGACATAAGAGAGTAGAAAGATGGTTACCAGAGGCTGGGAAGGGTAGTGGGGGTTTGCAGGGGAGGTGAGGGTGGTTAATGGGTACAAAAAAATAGTTAGAAAGAATAAATAAGACCTACTTGTTGATAGCACAACAGAGTGACTATAGTAAATAATAACCGTACGTTTTAAAATAACTTATAGAGTATGATTGAGTTGTTTGCTACTCAATGGATAAATGCTTGAGGGGATGAATACCCCATTCTTAATGATGTGCTTATTTTACATTGCATGCCTGGATTGAAACATCTCATTTCCCCATAAATGTATACACATATGCACCCACAACTTTTTAACAAGATTAATTTCCACATATTCATGGTTTGTATGTAAAAAAGGTGATTGATTCTCCTGTGTTGAGCTTTAATTTTGCAATCTTGCTGATATCTGTTTACTTTTATTCCACTTACAGTTTCAACAACTTCTGAATCCTGTTTCCAAACTTGCAGATAATTAGGAGGGAGAGGGATTGCTTTAGGCAGATGCACTTACAGGAGTGTAATACTGACATGAGAGGAAGAGGGTACAATGGATACAATTTTATTAGATAGATGCAAAAACCCCAAAAGCACAGAGCTCTGAGACTCTTTGGCAAGGGGACATGCAAATTATACTCCCTCAAAACATCCTTGTATAATTAAGGTTCTTATACAAGATCATTAAGATTTACCTTGTATAAGATGTCATTTTATGACCTAAGAGTCATAAAATGACCTCATAGGTCATAAAATGAGGTTCTTAATAGATGTAAGAAAAAATGTGGAAGCCCATTTGTCGATTTTGGCTTTTGCTGCCGTTGCTTTTGGTGTTTTAGACATGAGGTCCTTGCCCATGCCTATGTCCTGACTGGTACTACCTAGGTTTTCTTCTAGGGTTTTTATGGTATTAGGTCTAACATTTAAGTCTCTAATCCATCTTGAATTAATCTTCGTATAAGGAGTAAAGAAAGGATCCAGTTTCAGCTTTCTACTTATGGCTAGCCAATTTTCCCAGCACCATTTATTAAATAGGGAATCCTTTCCCCATTTCTTGTTTCTCTCAGGTTTGTCAAAGATCAGATGGCTGTAGATATGTGATATTATTTCTGAGGACTCTGTTCTGTTCCATTGGTCTATATCTCTGTTTTGGTACCAATACCATGCTGTTTTGGTTACTGTAGCCTTGTAGTATAGTTTGAAGTCAGGTAGCGTGACGCTTCCAGCTTTGTCCTTTTGACTTAGGATTGTCTTGGCAATGCGGGCTCTTTTTTGGTTCCATATGAACTTTAAAGCAGTTTTTTCCAATTCTGTGAAGAAACTCATTGGTAGCTTGATGGGGATGGCATTGAATCTATAAATAACCTTGGGCAGTATGGCCATTTTCACGATATTGATTCTTCCTATCCATGAGCATGATATGTTCTTCCATTTGTTTGTGTCTTCTTTTATCTCACTGAGTAGTGGTTTGTAATTCTCCTTGAAGAGGTCCTTTACATCCCTTGTAAGTTGGATTTCTAGGTATTTTATTCTCTTTGAAGCAGTTGTCAATGGAAGTTCATTCATGATTTCGCTCTCTGTTTGTCTGTTACTGGTGTATAAGAATGCTTGTGATTTTTGCACAATAATTTTTTATCCTGAGACTTTGCTGAAGTTGCTTATCAGCTTAAGGAGATTTTGGGCTGAGACAATGGGGTTTTCTAAATATACAATCATGTCATCTGCAAACAGGGACAATTTGACTTCTTCTTTTCCTAACGGAATACCCTTGATTTCTTTCTCTTGCCTGATTGCCCTAGCCAGAACTTCCAACACTATGTTGAATAGGAATGGTGAGAGAGGGCATCCCTGTCTTGTGCCAGGTTTCAAAGGGGATTTTTCCAGTTTTTGCCCATTCAGTATGATATTAGCTGTGGGTTTGTCATAAATAGCTCTTATTATTTTGAGGTACGTTCCATCAATACCGAATTTATTGAGCGTTTTTAGCATGAAGGGCTGTTGAATTTTGTCAAAAGCCTTTTCTGCATCTATTGAGATAATCATGTGGTTCTTGTCTTTGGTTCTGTTTATATGCTGGATTACGTTTATTGATTTGCGGGATCTAATTAAACTAAAGAGCTTCTGCACAGCAAAAGAAACTACCATCAGAGTGAACAGGCTACCTACAGAATGGGAGAAAATTTTTGCAATCTACTCATCTGACAAAGGGCTAATATCCAGAATCTACAAAGAACTCAAACAAATATACAAGAAAAAAACAAACAACCCCATCAAAAAGTGGGGAAAGGATATGAACAGACATTTCTCAAAAGAAGACATTCATACAGCCAACAGACACATGAAAAAATGCTCATCATCACTGGCCATCAGAGAAATGCAAATCAAAACCACAATGAGATACCATCTCACACCAGTTAGAATGGCAATCATTAAAAAGTCAGGAAACAACAGGTGCTGGAGAGGATGTGGAGAAATAGGAACAGTTTTACACTGTTGGTGGGATTGTAAACTAGTTCAACCATTATGGAAAACAGTATGGCAATTCATCAAGGATCTAGAACTAGATGTACCATATGACCCAGCCATCCCACTACTGGGTATATACCCGAAGGATTATAAATCATGCTGCTATAAAGACACATGCACACGTATGTTTATTGCGGCACTATTCACAATAGCAAAGACTTAGAATCAACCCAAATGTCCATCTGTGACAGACTGGATTAAGAAAATGTGGCACATATACCCCATGGAATACTATGCAGCCATAAAAAAGGATGAGTTTGTGTCCTTTGTAGGGACATGGATGCAGCTGGAAACCATCATTCTTAGCAAACTATCACAAGAAGAGAAAACCAAACACCTCATGTTCTCACTCATAGGTGGGAACTGAACAATGAGATCACTTGGACTCGGGAAGGGGAACATCACACACCGGGGCCTATCATGGGGACGGGGGAAGGGGGAGGGATTGCACTGGGAGTTGTACCTGACATAAATGATGAATTGATGGATGCTGACGAGTTGATGGGTGCAGCACACCAACATGGTGCAAGTATACATATGTAACAAACCTGCACACTATGCACATGTACCCTGGAACTTAAAGTATAATAAAAAATAAAAAATAAAAAAAAAAAGAAA